>NC_091700.1:65339166-65944500 GCF_041296265.1 Equus caballus
GGCACCATGCAAGACGACTGGCAGTTCTTTCATAAAAAATAAATATATACTCCCCAGTGGCCCAACAATTCCACATATAGGTTTCTATCCAAGAAAATTTAATGCAGCACACATAAAAAACAAACAAATAAACAAGCAAACAAAAAAAATGCTTGACCAAGAATGTTCACCGTAACTTTATTCATAATGCCCTCAAACTGAAAAGAGCCCTGATACCCCTCAGGAAGAGAATGGAGAACCAAATATAACTACTCGTATATACACACAATGGAATACCACCCAGCAACAAAAGTAACCAGACTTCTAATACACACAATAACATAGATGAATCTCCAAATGATATGCCAACTAAAAGAAAAAAAATAAACTTTACCTAAAACAATATACACCATAGGATTCCACTTATATGAATTTCTAGAGCAGGCAAAACTAATCTGTGACGAAGAAAAATCATAGCAGTGGGTGCATCTGTGGAGACGGAGGTAAATATTGGCTGGGAAGAGACAACAAGGGACCTTTCTGGAGTAATAAATTTATATCTAGAAGAGGTTTGGGTTACACAGGTTTATGTGTAGCTTTTTTTTCCTGAGGAAGATTAGCCATGAGGTAACATCTGCTGCCAATTTTCCTCATTTTTCACTTGAGGAAGATTAGCTCTCAGCTAACATCTGTGCCAGTCTTCCTCTATTTTATCTGTGGGTCGCCAAAGTATGGCTGATGAATGGTGTAGGTCTGTGCCTGGGATCTGAACCCATGAGCTGGGTTCCAGCTGCTGAAGTGGAGCACATTGAGCTTAACCACTATGCCACAGAGCTGACCCCAGGTTTATGCATTTTTTAAACCTTTCATTGACCTCAGCAGTTCACTACTAGTGAAAATGTAAACTGTCATAAACAACTTTAAAATCCATGTGCATTATTTCATAACATTGAGGAAATGTGTATGCTATGACCCACTAATTAATCACACTCCCCAACATTTAACCATAATAAATACATCTCATATGCACCAGGATGCATCTATAAGAATATTCACAGAAGCATTGTTTATAATTTCCTGAAACCGGAAACAGCCTAAATGGCCATCAATAATGGAACAGATAAACAAATTGTAGTATACAGGGAAATATACAGCAATGTAAAGGAATCAACTAGAGCTACACCTGACGATGTCAATGAATCTTACAAATGCAATTTGAAAGAAAAAAGCAAGACACAAAATAGAATTACACTGTGATTCCATTTTTACAAGTTCTGAAAACAGGAAAACTAAAACGTATTATTTAAGAATGCACTCATAAATGATAAAACTATATTTTAAAAGAAAGTAAAAACGTTAATGTAAAAGCTCCGGCACTGGTGGGAGGGGATTGATTGAGAAAAAATACTGACTGTAGGAAAGCTACTGAACTGTAGATAGTGTCTTAATTTTTCACCTTCTGATATTTACTTGCATTGATGTTACGTGTATAAAATTTTAACCTATAAAAGTCAGTTTAAAGTGAAAATCCTTGGTAAAAAAATCTCACTATACCCTCTTGTTATTTCTACAAATTTGTGTTAACTTACTACCTTATGGAGACTAAATGGGTATAATGTCAGCATGTTTTTTTTTTTTTAAAAAAAGCATAATTAACTAATAGTAAATGGTTTAAAATATAGATAACATACATATGTTTATATATATTTCAATTGTTTGTATCAATTGCTAAAATATATTTTGCCATAAAAGCTATTAAAATAATACTTAAACTTACAAAAAATCAAATTAACGTTTTACTATTCAGTGGGCTAACCTATGAGTCTTTTTTGAATGAAATGAAAGATAGTTAGTTTGCTTTCTTAGCAAATTTGTTTCCTGGGGTTATATAGTATTTGTCGTCTTGTTCAAAATTAGCTGATAATTTTTAACACATCTTTTCTTTTGTTTGTACTGAAGCTCCTTTTAATACTGCTTGGTTTGCCTAGTTTTGTATATATGTGTCAGATAAAGTACTTTTGTATGATAAATGAAGACATGAAGTATAATTTTGAATGCTTGGTATTTCTGACTCCAACATCAATGCTAAAATTTTAGAGTAGGTGGAATGAGGAGTTCTCCTCTGTTGTTTTCTTTTGATAGGAAGAGCACCTGCAAATAAAGTACTTTCATATCTACTAGTTTGGCACCTTGATTCTATTCTTGAACTGATGGCTGTTTGACATTCCATGATGAATGGTGTGTCAGCTATTTCAGATTTTTCTGTTACTAGAATTACATTTCTAATGTAAGGATGGGTTATTATTAGCTAAAGCTTTTATTTCCTGGGATTAGGTAAAATGAAAAGGGTTATTTCTGTTGATACACGCCATTTCACATTGCAATGCAACTATTCAACTGAAAACGTCCTTAGATTTCTATTTGAATGGTCAAGGAATGGCTGATTATGTGTTATTGGCCTTTAAAGGGACAGTGTCGCTAATAGTCAAAACATTTATTTATTTAATAATTCTATAGTCTTAAGAGCTATTTAAATTTTCTTTCTCAAAATTTTCTTGCAATAGTACTAAAAGACTTCAAGATATTTAAAAAAATATTTGAAATGGAAACATTACTTTTGGATAATGTCAGATTAAATTTTACATTCCTATCTAAAAACAATACTTGCTTACCTTGGCTAGATGTATTTTTTATCAACCATTTAGCAATCACACACATTTAGGAATTTTTATAAGCACTTGCCATTATTGGGATACATTACCTTATATATTAGCATGTTTCTTGAAACTGTTGAGAAAGGATACAATTGATTCAGTAAGCACCAAGGGATTTTTCATGGGAGTGAAAATGTAGCAAAATAGTTTATGGTGAAGATAGTTTATGGGAGCAAGAGTTATTCCTCCGTGGGTGAGCAAGACTTACGCCTGCCATACTTAGCACAGATAATTGGACCTACATAATGCCCAAATTATTAAAGATCATCATGTGCCTACTATTGCAAATAGTATTGTATATGAAATAAAACATAAATTTCTGAAGAAAAGAAAAAATGCCGTAATTTCTCCAAATCATTATAACACGGAAATATAAAGACCACTATTAAATCTAGCACTTCTAAAGGAAGAAGTTATATCATTTAATGAAATGATAACCTTGAATAACATTTAGACAACAGGTTAAAAAACATATTTCAATAATACTGCAATAAACAAATTTTAAAGAGTAAAAAATACACAAAGCATGAAGAGTATAATCATAGTTATATAAGTGGCCCATTTGAATATGTGCTATATTCTTATATTTACAATTGAATAACTATTTTTTTTTCCGAGAAAGATTAGCCTTGAGCTAACTACTGCCAGTCCTCCTCTTTTTTTGCTGAGGAAGCCTGGCCCTGAGCTAACGTCCGTGCCCATCTTCCTCTACTTTATATGTGGGATGCCTACCACAGCATGGTGTGCCAAGCGGTGCCATGTCTGCACCCGGGATCCGAACTGGCACACCCCGGGCCGCTGAGAAGCCGAACGTGCGCACTTAACCGCTGCGCCATCGGGCCAGCCCCTGAATAACTATTTTTTAAAACTTGGGCAAATATATGAATGTAGCTATAAAACATAATATCCAAAATCTATTCAATAATCCTAAAATTTTTGACAATAGCAATAAAGAAAATTATTCAATAATAGCTAGTCTGCATGTATAATGAATATAAAATAAAGTTCACTTGTTGCATTACTGCTCATAGTCAAAATTATTAAAAATTAAATGAGGAAATATACATTGATGATGGAAATTTACCATAATGCTAAAATACTAGGTTTTTAAACATCATCCTAAATAACCATAAGTGAAGAGCCCAAGCCTTCATAAGCATGTGAACCGGCTCATGCTATTTTCTGTTTTAATGTTGATATGGCCTCTGAAAGTGAGAGTTTAACATGAAAACAAGATGAGAAGTCTTCCATATGAGGACAGTAACAGCTGTATTTCTAATGTCCCTGTCTAGGGCATTATGTGTTTTCCTGCTTCTGTGTTTAACACGTGCTAGTTTCCTGCCACTATTCTGCAAAGTGTGCTCTTGTAGCCCACGTAGACAGAGGAAGAGAGGAAAAAATATTCCCTTTTTTAAGGAGTGCCAGCACCCCAGTCACCTCAGTCTTTCTAAGTCGATAACATGACTCCTCTGTTCTTGTTTTCAATTTCTCCACGGGAGAATTACAACCTTGGAAGTCTGAGGAGGGTTGGATTTCTGTAACCCCTTGCAGGCCAGTGAGTGCTACAGTTTCCTCTCCCTCTCTCCTCCCAACCTCTCTCTGCCTCTCTCTGCCTCTCTCATTTTCTTTCTTAGTACAAATTTGCTGGCCCAGGATTTTCAATACAGAAATGATCATTTTTACAGCATGAATTTTGTGTTTCCTGGTGTGTTTTAATGATAGGCTAATTCAAGGCTCCCATCTCACTTTGACTGAGAGGCTATGGCTTTCATGCTGACCCCTACTCTTCTAGTCTGTTCTTTAATTGAAGCCAAGACCAAAAAATCCTACATAGATGCAGGAGCAGATTGGGAAGGGTGATTTCTCCTTTCCTGATGTAGTGTTCGTTTTTTCATAGGTTTAGACAGTCACCCAGTCAATAAGTATTCATGGGCTACCATCTGAACATTATTTGATAGGCCTTGGGGCTGATGGAGACTCTCACTCCCCCCAAAATAATAAGAAGAACACCATCTCTACCTCCCTTGACAAGAACATGGGAACAAAGCCTGATAATTACTTTAAATAGGTATCCTCAGAACAAAGGTTAAACTATTCCAGGAATGGAGAAAAAGGGAAGGGTGTTGAGAATTGCACATAGAATAATTCTGTTTTTCTTACCAGTCTTTTTATCTCTCCTGACTTTTTTAATGAGAAAAGGTGAAGATCTAGCTATGGGCGTAGATGGTGTTCCCACCTGGACTTCTCCCAAGCTGACTGTACCCAGAGACAGTTCACCAATATCCATCACTCTGACTCAAGTCCTATAGAAAAGATCGTTTCCTCTATAATTAGTACTGTGCAACTTCATGGAATCAAAAGTAAACCACCTAATAAATGAATTATAGGACATTAAAACATAATACACTGTTTCAAACTATGCTCAACATTGTTCTAACTGTTTTTATTACATATTGTTAGGTTAAGGCTCACACTCTTCTTAGAGCTGCTTTAGAAATAGGAAGGGCAATTTAAATGCAAAATGCCTTTTTTTTTTCAAAGAGGGTGTAAACCTATAAATGCATCGTTGCACACGTGGATGAACTTTTCATAAAAATGGAAAGTGAGTAATGAGGTGCATCTATCTCCCCAGTATGATTACTTATGAAATTCTACGGCAGGCACATTCCTCTATGATTAAATAATTCTCAATAGTTCTCTGCCAAATTTTTTTAAATTTCGCTTGGATTTTATTTGTGAATGTTTTTATTTCAGATTCCATGAACTCAAATATTTCTCTTATCTCTCCCATGAATGTACTAACATATATCTCTTATCACTTCTTAATATTTACTTCCAGAAGTAATAACCAATTTAGAGGGTGACAGTGCTCAAAAATACTTTGTCTATTTTGAGAGATGTATATAACATTGGATTTTTCATATCTCCATCCCCAAATCAGTTTATTATTTGAGATAGTATTCTTAAAATATATACACACTATACCTAACATCTTGATATTTGTTTACCTAGATAGGTCAATCTATACTCAGAAAGTTCATGGGGACATTCTTCTCTCTTGAGGCATTGATTGAGCATGGTTACAGCAAAGTGTCCACTAGGGAGAGCTGCCTTACAGCATACCACAACTACCAGCACTGCCACTCTTGATAATTCTCCATCATCAGTAACAGTAATGGAAAAAACAACAGTACCTTTCCCAACTAGGTAAATTTAGTAATAGCATCTTCCCAACATCCAATATTATTGTGTGATCATATTTGTGATTCACAGGTATCTGGAACTGCATAAATCATCAATTTTGGACCTTGCTACCATTACAATATGGAATGAACCATGTTTCAAAATATTTTTACTTTCCAATTCCTCACTCCTCTTTGGCTGAGTGAAACTAATTTTATAATAATATTCCTGATTATAAGAAAGAAAAATCACCATGTGCATCACATTGAATATTGTAAAAAATTGAATTATTTAAGAATAAAATAAACTTATACAGAGAAGAACTAACTTTTAAAGGCAAAGCACTGTCTTCAAACATTAAAAATTTATTGATGAAGAAACTGCCGAAACTAGATAGTTTTAACTGTGGAACGAGGTAAATAAACTCTGCCACAATTTTAAGAAAGGAGGGTATATATTTTAAAGATTATAGTATTATATTATCCCTATAAAAGGTTAGCATTTTCAAATCACTGTACCAATGTTAAGTAAGAGAGAAAGTTTGCATTGGATTTTGTGTTTTAAGATCATTTTAAGCACACCTTATTTCATTTTAAAAGGGAACAAATAAGCCAAATCATTCAGATTGGCTAGCAAAATAAAATTCCTCACCTAATACGCATAATTTAGACGTAACTTGTAAGACCATATGTGCTTAAAAACATAGCATTACTGTGTTATATTAGATCTTCTAAATCATATTTTTAAAAATTACAACCTAAACTATTTTTGTTAATATATTTACATTGTTGGCCTCAGTTACATATGCCTGTTGATTTGTGTACAACATTTACCGGTTGTTCCTTTTTCCTTTTCTCTGGATTTGCTTATTATCCTTCCACATCATTTAGCTTTGGTTCTAGCCTAACAATTTTTCTATTTTGCAATTGAGTCTAAAGGGAAATGTTATTAAATCAGGGAATTCCATAAATATTGGTTAAAAGTTATAAATAGGCTGTCTTCGGTATTTGTCAACATAGAGTTCTTTCAATTAAAATATTTCCTGGCTACCACAGCGTGGAAGCTGCGGAAATTGGCTCCACATCCAGCTGGCTGATTCAGTAAGAAATCAGCTGGCCTCAATTTAGATTTCTTTTCTTTTAAAGCAGTGCCAAATTGAGGATTAGTACATTGTGGAGAGGGAGGCGGGCAGCTCCACCCCTGATCGGCCATTCTTCATTCCCTAGAATGGGCTTGCCTTCCCAGCCCCAGCTGTGCACTGAATTAATCGACACGGGGAGCTTCTCTCTCTACACCGTTTCCACATGCTCATCAAGGTCCCGCACCACTTCTGACAAAAGCAAATGTGGCTCTTCTGACTCGGGATTTGGGAGACTTTACTCAGGCCTTAAATGTAAACATACACCAAACACACACACACACACACACACAGCTTTAATTGCATATTATGAAGACAGTCAACAGTTAACGCCGAATCTTCGGAAAACTGAATAAGACGATAACAAACAAGAGCGGTTCTGCAGAAAGGTCCGTCTCAGGAAATGAGTATGACTTCACTTCTCCAGAAATGGTTCTTCCAAACAAAGTGGGTGAGAATAATTTAGTCAGCAACTAGCCCGAGAAGGGATGCTAATCCTTTTCATTGCCAGGTACAAATATTTATGTTATTATCCCATTACTGCCCCTTCTTACAGTAACTTCTACTCATATTTCCCAGAGCAAAGTCTAGCACGCTAACATTTTCATGTTCTGTTTTGCAGCTTCTAGGAGCACACGGGTCAGCCAGGTGACTTGATGAACTTATCTTGCTTTGCTACCGCTAAGGAAGTATACCTCATGTATATAATTTTATTGTGCTATTGTTCCTACAAACCGTGACCATTAGGGAAAAATTTAGTCCTTATTTTTGAAGTATTATTGATGATAATGTCTAAGAAAATTGCTTGGGGTTATGACTTCGCTCAAACTGTGAACCTGCTAACCATATTTGTTTAGATTTAGTCTTGGTTTATATAATCATCTATCTGTAGACCATGAAAGTAATATACTGTCTGTATTTTCATAAATATCCACCAAAAACATTATATTATAACTGATTAAAAGATTTTTGAAAGAAAAGTAAAGACAATACAAAAAATTTTAGCAGAGAAATTTTACCAGAAATTTTATTTCAGCTCATTTTTCTGATAGCTTAAGATTTACTTTATAATTTGGATAAATGAATAGAAAATGTATATAGAGAGGAGCTCCTGACTGGTCATCCTGTGAGGACTTACAGAAATCTTACTAGTGGAATTAACATCAGAAAAAATATCTATAATGAAAAATGTTGACAAATATATTTCATGGCCTGGTCATCTGTGTCTTTACCTATGAGTACATGTTGTACATCTCAATTTAAATTCTTAACAACCACTGGTTCTTTAACATGTTCCAGGTCCAAGGTCATCAGCTACTGTTTCCTGCCAGCAAAGCTAAGTCACTAAAAGTTAACTTTCAGGTTTTCCTACTGATTTCCATAAGCTTGTAATAGTAGGCCATGAAGTTATCAAACCTTCATCTGTGAAAAACTTATCTAAAGTGGTTGAAAAAATAGGAGATGCACTTGAAAACATCAGGTTGGGTGTATTGAAATAAAATAAGAATTACATAAAGAAATGAAAAGTACAATGTCGGTCCCATTGTTGGCTTCTGCTTATCATTCCTGGCTGAAATAGAAACTTCAGATAAAAGAATTGACTTGTAAATGTGAAAGTTAACTCCGTTTATACAAAAAGCGTATTTGCCTCCCTTCTTTTCAGATGTGAATTTTAAAATCTGTATTATATTTGTGTGTTTGGAGAGAAACAAAAACAATAGCAAGAAGAAAACAGGAAAATAAATATACGTATGGATCAAAAAGCAATTTAGATGGCAATTGCTCGAGTAGCGATGAAATAGTTTCTGGTGCCAGACTAAGTCATTTGGATCCTTTGCCGCTGTTGTGTTGTATGGGATCCCATAGGAAAACAAAGGGAAGTGCTTTTCATTTTTGGCCACAGCGCTTGAAAATATACAAGGAATGGGGAGGAAAAGAGGGTGACATCAATGGTCATAAAAATGTGACCTTCGGCTTGATAGCATAAGACAAATAAAAGGTTTCCACAGCACCTGGCATTTAAACATTAAAGGAAATTGTGAGCACAACCCACTCTTTTACAATGGAGCTAAGTATTATTGTGTGTTTCCAAATATTCCTCATACTCGTTTTGGTCACTGAAAACTCAGTGTGCTACCTCGGAGAAGGACAAAACCCTCAGAAGCTATGCTGAACAGGAGTCGTCTTTGCCACTTTGGGTAAAAGTCCTGTGAATTTGTGTTGGAGAACAATCTTCCACTGGCTGCAGTCTGATCCTTCTGCCAGTCCAAGAGACTGTCCTCACTGAGAAGTGACTCAATAAACCAGGTGGCCTCTCTGCCTGGAAGTGAAGCTTCCACAAAGGATTAAAAGACAGGAGACCTTGGGGTTGGTTTAATCTTAAAGAATTGTCCCCCAATTCTGTGAACTTGGGGACGGTACAGCTGTCTTAATTTCAGTGTTTTCCCAACATTTTTCCTCAGCTTGCTCATCCCTCATGCTCATAACTTTCCCGTAAGTTTTTCTGTTTGCTTAAGTTATCCAGAGTTAACCTCTCCTAAAACCGAAGACTAGAAGTAACGTGAAGTGGTTAACTTTGTATGAACTGATAGAATTACAGTTTTACACTTTTATTATAATTTTCTAATTACAATTTACAATTACAATTTTATTAAGGATAGAATAATGTATTGACTATACTATGAATGGGAATATATATAATCTATTCGAATTTAATGCTCCTTCTCCAAATTAAAATAATAATAAAACTAAAAAGCTAATGTGTCCTTTTTTTCTGTGATTGCTTTTGAATTGACCCGTAACCATATCCTCCTGACTTCCCAGAAGGTCAGAATAGGGTTCTGCTGGAGAAATGAAGAACTGAGGGCTCTTGAGGAAAGTTTCCTTTATCTGGGCATAGGATAGCCCTTACAGAATTTTCTTTATTAGAAGTAGGTTCCATTACAGTCTTTTCTTTACACTGTATTTAACATACAAGGAAATATAAAAATTCGCTGTCTTGCCTAAGAAGGAAAAGACATGAAACTTACAAATATACATATATGTCTACATATTTACATGTAACTTTTAAAATAAAGTTTCCATAAATTTAGTCATTGGAAAAAGTCTGTTGGTTACTTTTTTTTTTTTTTTTTTTGGTGAGGAAGATTGGCCCCGTGGGATGCTGCCACAGCATGGCTTGATGAGTGCTGTGTAGGTCTGTGCCTAGGATACTAACCTGCAAACCCCTGGCTGCCCCAGAGTGCAAACTTAACCACTACACCACCAGGCTGGCCCCTGGTTTTTTCATTTTAATACTTTATAAGTTAATTTACCTTTAAACATCTTTTGATAGCACTATTAAAATGTTCTTGTTTTTAGATTTGTTTTTGGTAGCAAAGCTGTAGAATTCTAGTTAAGAAGTTGGATTTCACATCAGACACCATGAGTTCACAGCCTACCTCTTTCACTGAGTAATTTTACAACATTACACAAATTTTAAAATGTTTCTAGCCTCAGTTTCTTCTTCTATAAGTTGGAAAAAATAATTATAATACCTATATAAGATGATTATTTGGAGAATAAAAAGTGTTTGCAAAGTGCCTGACACATTGTAAATACTCAATAGATGAAAATTATAATAAATAAAGTATACGCAAATGGTAGCACTGTCCTGCAATTAGTAGAAATAAACCCTCAGCTTTTCAGAACAGGATGCTAGATTGTGTTTATCTGAATGTGCTCCATGGTCTAGTCACTCTTGAATAATATTGACAACATTTTAGACTTATAAATTGGTATAATCAATGACTAAGCAGCAAAAAGTAATTTAAAAATTATATGGGAATCAAATTCATGATTTTGGCCTTCATAATGTTGTATCCTAAACAAGTGAGAGAGAACATAAATATATATCCTCAAAATCATAGAAACTGAGAATTGTGTCTCTTTCAAACTTCAATCTACCCGTCTGTTCAATCTCTCAATACCATATTTACCCACAAAAATGAAGAGTAATACCAGTTGCAAATTGAGCAATAAGATATTACCACTCCACTCTGAGAAAAAAATTATGTATTTCCATGAATTATATGTATAAATGCTATTTCTTCTCAGATATATATTTCTACTTCAGCTCTTTTCTTAAATTGACTCCTAATATGCACACCCAGACACTTATATCTCAGTGGCAAATAAGATCTTTTGAAACACCTTTCAAGCTTTTTTGTAAGTTGTTGTTTACATTCAGATCTTTCTATCTTTTGCTTTGATGGAACAAATGACATCTCTTTATCTGGATTTTATGAAGTTTCTCACAACTATCATCAGCATCACTTAACATGTCATTGTGATCAGGTCTCAAGAAAATAAAACTACCTAATAGGATTTCTGATAACCAGGGATGTGGGCTATGATTTAAGCATCTTCTTCTGTACACCTACCACTTACATAAAATTAAGAATTAGTTGATTGATATTACCAAGGCAGTAAAATATCGCTACTTGTTTGATTAGGGAAATTTGTTTGCTTTGTTTTATTGTATTATATTGTATATAGAATGATTTAGAGCTATTGTTTCCATTGTATTTCTCCACCCCCTGACCTGGAGTAGCTAGTAAAATTAATTTTCTTAAATTCTTTGGTTTCAAGTGCCATGTTTTTCTTTCCTCCGGGACTCTGTAAGATAGGTGTACCGTTAAGAGGCCATTAGCAAGACTGAAATTCTTAACCCCTTTTTAAAGAGACATCCATAGAAGTAAGAAATTATCACCATTAGAGGATCAACCTCTGCTGTTTATTTGCCTGTGAACCTTGCTAAGGTGGAAGTATTCCAACAAGGTCTAAAGTAAACAAAAAGTTAGGTTGGGATAGAAAAAGAAAGGACAATTCTACTACGGAGGAGGCTAAGGAAAAAAGGATTTAGTGTGCAATATTAGTGAGAGATTTGTTTATTTAAATAGCTTATTATACTTGCATTTTGATGACTCTTATTTCCACACTCTGCTTTCCTAACACTTTCCTACATATAAGAAAGTGTTTTTCTGCACCTCTACACTAATGATTCCTCACTCAGCAAGGCTTGCACTTATTAAAGCTTTTTATTGCCACTTTGCTTAAAGAGGTGTTTGAACTCTAGCAGGTAGGCAAATCCAGAAGGGAAATTCACTTGGAAGTATTCATAATGGAATACAAGAATGAAAAATAAAATTATTGCTGTGGACTACACTTTCTTTTTTGTGGTCTCTGCAGATACATCAGGTTGTTGCACTTTGACTTACAATGTGAAATAGATCTTCTCTGGGTTCAAATACCTAACAGTGTAAGAAATTCCTTCCCATTCATCATTGTGTGAATGTTAGGATATGACCTATTGAAGATATAACAACATAGGCTCATTATTTCTTTCTCCTCAATAAGAAAGTATTCTGAAGAAAATGCATGGTGCTATTACAAATCAACTCTCATTTTCCAACAAATGGTTCAACCGATCTTCAATAATCCTGTTTTCCAGTAACTGTTTCCCATTGAAAAGTTTTTTCTTTTTATTTTCCATTGTTTTCTTGATTAAAAAGTGTAATAATAGAGATAACAATGGGTGTTAATAATATTTTGCTGAATGTCTTCCCATTAAAAATTTTTACTGTGAGCAGCCTGCGACGCGCTCATAGATGGACAATATACTTACTCTTTATAGGAATGATGACAACTCTTAATTTTTATTACTATTATTTTTAAAATTCCTTTATTGTCATTTTATTGGGATTTCAGGAGGGAGAGAAAGTAGAGGGTTTTATTCAATCCACCATTGGTGCCTGGAATATAGATTTCATTTTCTTTCTTTTCTGAAAGGAAGATTGGCCCTGAACTAAAATCTATTACCAATCCTCCCTTTTTTTGCTTGAGGAAAATTGCTGCTGAGCTAACATCTGTGCCATTCTTCCTCTATTTTGTATGTGGGATGCCGCCACAGCATGGCTGATGAGCCACATGTAGGTCTGCACCCGGGATCCAAACCTGAGAATCCAGGGCCGCCAAAGCGGAGTGCGCAAACTTAACCACTATGCCACCAGGCTGGCCCCTGAATTTTTATTTTAAGATGAGTCACGAGGGTCCCAAATCCTTCGAATTATCTAAGAAGTAGAAATCTTGAGCCTTAAAATTTCTTTTATGCTATGCCTTCGTTAGTTTTCAGCATTCAACCAGCATTTATTCCATGCCTATTTTAAATGATAAAACGGGCCTGTACTCTAAAATGAATGAAGAGTGGCTGAAAACCTGAAGGACCGTAGATACCACTCACTTGAACACAGTGTTAGAGTTACATTTTCAGAAAGAAGGACGTACAGAGAGAGAGTTCTTACTTTGAGAGTATAGTAAGACGTCTTCCCCAGGGAATTGTTCAAGATGAGTAGGAGATGGAGAAGGAGCTTTCAGTTCAAGAATCTGCAGAAAGAGAAGGCGCAAATTGCCTTGTTTGTTTGTTCAGGAGATTATGAGCTGTCCGTTCCAGCAACAAGTTACTAACTAAGAATGAGGCACGAAGAGAAATGAGGGAAGTTTGGCAACAGGTTGTAAGTTTTTCTGTTACTGCTGCAAAGTTTCTGATTTTTTGTTTGATTTTGTATCTTAGTCAATGCACATTACAGTTAAGATCAACTCAGGCGATATTATAAAACCACTTTTTCATTTTAAGGGAGAGGTTCTATTTCTCCTTGTTGTGTGTAAGCCAGCAAAGGAATATTTTCCATTCAAATAGGTTATCATCAGCTCCTTATATTGTATCAAAAATGACAATTCTTCTCTGGGTGGGCCTGAAATTTTGGATGATAGTTGGAGTAATATTTAGTCATTGGCTAAGTATGCCAAGTCCATACAGGATTTTAAATATCAATCTATATAGAGAGTTGTTCAAGTGTACAAAATGCATGTGGCATTAGCTAGTAATGACATGTTAATACAACCTAACTCTCTTTTCTGTGTTGGAAGACCATGTAGGCATTTAGGTCTTCTGGATCTTTAAGTTCAGAACCATTCAGAATTTCTACCTGAGCCGTATTAGGCCATTTAGGGAATCAGAGTTGTCTTTGCCTCAAGGAGTAAAACGTATTTGCTTTTTTTGCTATTACACTGTTTTCCCTGCACTTTAGTACCAGTAAATAATTTACATAAAAACGAACAAAAAAGTGGCTAATATTTCCTTTTCGTCCACAAGGTGAGGAACTTTATACTCCATCTCTACCCACTTCCACCTCACCCTGTTGTGTTACATCTGGCTGATTTTCTTCTCAGGCACCAGATGGTGAGCCTTATAACTATTTCTTAAATTCTAGGCTTCAGTTGCTACTGTAGCTCTCCTAGTACAGTCTTCTAAGCATTACTCCCAGTATCTTAGGTCTCTGACAACTCCTGGAAGATGCTACTCTGAACTGCAGTTCTCTCATTTAGCAGCAAGCACTTGCTCTCCATTGCCTTCTGTAAACAGCCTCAATTGCTGTGTCCTCCTCTAGACCCATCAAGGTGCTTTCAAATGCCAACACCAGCATGAATCCTTCCCTCTCACCTCAGAAAGCAAGATTCTGCATTCTCTAAATTTCATTTAGATCTTTATTCTTTTGCAGAATCCTACCTTATACACTGCTGAATCATATGGACACATGTAGGCTCCTTGATACTAGAGGTAACACTTATTTAAATTTGTATTCCCAACACTTCAGCACAATGTCAAGCACTTACTAAATGCCCAATAAATGTTTGCTGATTCAGTGAAAGAGACTAAAGAATGAAGGGAGAAAGGAAAGGAGGAAAGAAGGAAGAAAGAAAAAAAAAGGAAGAATAAAGGAAAGAAAGACAGGTTTTACTGACTGTAGCAAAATTTTAGGTTTTATTTTATTTTCTGTTTCTCCAAGAATGCCCTGTAATGAATACTTTCTCTTCCTTCCTTCCTTCCTTCCTTTCTTTCTTTCTTTCTTTGCTTGAGGAAGATTCTCGCTGAGCTAACATGTGTGCCAATCCTCCTCTACTTTGTATGTGGGTCACCACTATAGCCTAGCTGATCTGTGGTGTAGGTCTGCGCCCAGGATCCAAACCCGCAGACCTGGGACACTGACTTGGAGTGCACCAAACTTAACCACTATGCCACAGGGTCAGTCCCAATATGTTCTTAATAGATAAATTTATATCCAATCTAGAAAACGTAAGACACAACACAAATGTGGTAAAATATATTTTATAATAATATTTTGAAGAAAAATTGGATATCTTGTATGCATTCCATTCCATGGACTTCACCTCAGTTTTTGTAAAGCAAAGATAAATTTTTCACATTTAAGATGGGAATAAATGCTGAAATTATCCCAATTTTCTATTATTTTCTTATTATTTCTTAACAGTGGAAATTAAAATATCAGAAAATGAGTTTTTATTCCAGAAAAAAAAGTTGTAAGGTCATCGAGCATTATTGTTCCTGTTGCAGTTAGCGAGGAATTTAGACCTATCACTCGACTTCTTGTTTGAAGATGTTTCTGGGAACAGAGTTGTTACATTTGTAGAGGGAAGCTACCAAATTCAATTCATGAACTGTTGTTTTTCCACACTATTACCCTATACATGCCTATTATTTTCTAGAAAGCCTGTCACTCATGACTATTTAGAAACACTTTCTTTGAGGTCAAAGAAGGAGGTTGCATTTGATGGTTTGTTTTGCCTCCCGTGGCTTCCTCCTTACTCTTGAAATAGATTCTTTCCAACAACGCCATCATCAAAAGGGGCATTTTCATGATGACAATAAGAATAAAATGTCTGATGACATAGCTTTTGGATTCAACATATTTATAAAGACAATAATTATAACTTTGACATTAATTGCAGCCCATTGGTGGTTTTTTTCCTCCTGCCCTTGCCAATAGGCCCTAAATCCAGGCTTCAATTTCTTTTGTATTCATTCTGCCTCGAATATAATGATTACCATTTAACTCGGTGGTTACATAATCCTAGTGAAATTTTAATGTGGACATCTTGCATTAACTTTCTTTCCTTTAACAACAACAAAAAAGGAAAAGGTGGCCCCTAAATAAATGAAACTCAATTTCACGGCACATTATCTCTCTCCATTCTTCCCTCACAGCTTTCATTTTCATTAAAATCACAGACAACCATAAATTAATAATTACTTCAGGTTGACTAAATGCAGGCCATACCATTTAGCTCTTGCTTTCCTACAGTGGCCCTTCTTGTTCATGCTGGAAAAATGTTAATTTAGATAATGTGGCTTGCCCCTTGTCTTATAATTCTGTTTTGCAGTTTCACTGATCTATAATGGTCTGTTCTTATTAGATAGTATTAACTTTATCTTTTGTTCAATCAAGCTTTACACTTTGCTTGGAAGATAACTATTGCAAACTCTCAGTTGAAATGTGTCATTATCTACGTATCTATTATATTTCAATCCTGCTCAAAATGCTTTCTGTGTTTACTAACTTATTTGTGATTCCATGCATTCACAAATGCCTTATCCATTAGCTTAAAGTGTGTGTTAGAGCCACTTAAAAGGAGAATTGAGATATATACACAAAATTCTAACCCTTTATAATTATGAGAATTTCAAATAAGCTATATTATTTCACATTTTAAAAGATTTCGGTAGTATTTGTTTCACTTAAAGAAGTAGTAACTAAAAATTCAATCCAGCTGCTTCTCTAGTTTCTCTGATATTTGAAAACTCTGCTCAGCCTTAAGACAAGTTATTGTATTGTTTACTTAAAACCCTACTTCCTTAGACAGCTTTTTAAGATAGGCATCTATTTTTATAGAGGGTCCAGAAGGAAAGCAGTTACACAATTGTACGTTAGTACACTGAGAACAATAAAATACAGGATCTGCCAGCTGAAATGGAAGTTAACAGTTTAGCCTCTGGCAATATTATTTTTGAGAATGCTTTCACTTTCTTAAGTTTAGGTAAAGCTAGTGGTTGATTTGAACTAAATAGAATTCACTCAGTACTTTAGAACGCGTGCTACAGTGAAGAATGGCTTCAGGTAAGTTAAATAAGCTTACCGTGTTTAACAAGGTTAAGTTAGGCTATAGAAAAAGAAAAACTCCTCGGTAAAAAATATATTCATATTTCTAACTTTACTTCAAGCTTTTGGAAAAATTAAGTAATTAATTGGTTGAAGATGTAATAGAGATCTTACCTTTAGCCCAAGGTATAAATCACTTACAGCATCCAATACAATGGTGCGCTCAATGAAATCCTTAAATAAACATTCTCACCATCTGGGCTATGGGGTAAATATTCCTCATTAAAACATTTCTCCTTTCCTTTGGATTATTACAGATCGGGTCTTTATTACTATCATCTAAATGGACAACCACATACTGCATGATTGTAAGACATCATATTTATTTCTGCTCAGTTGTTGAAGGATACAATTTTTAAAAACAAAATAAGGTAAATTACTTTTCAAGGAATATCCACCAACAACTAATTCACAGGCTAGAATCATTCAATAAGTTTTGACTCCCTTCATGTTATGGCAAATTTTAAAATAATAACCTGGATTAACTTTATTCGGTGTTAATCCACATACGTAATTGCCATCAAATTATCTAGTTTGTAGGTATTACGTTATGGAGAAACATGGCATTTTCATTATTTGATTTTCCAATGAATATTTTCCTTAACTAATGATAAATCACGTAAGCCATGTTTACCAATTATTATATCCTGAAAATGTCCCTGTGTATTAAAGACATGGTTGCCCTGAACCCCACAATCTAAAAAGTCCCAGAGGAGACATTTGAAATGGCTCAAACAATACAATAGTTTGAAATTGATCTGGGAATCTCATTTCCCTCTCTGTACCAAAGCTCAACTGTGTTTGCTATAAATATTATGATACTTTTCTGCACGTATTAGCATCTCTCAGTGCTTTAACTAAAACATAACTTGCCTAATACTACAAATTAATTTTACAGGCATTGTACTTTTAACCCGTCTATTCTAAAATTTATTTTTATAGTGGGAGCAACGGAAGAATCACAATGTGTTATGATATTTAAACTATTAATCTTTTTATATACTTAAATTTAAAAAGAAAAATTAATTATATTAGAGCTTCATCATTAAAAGCAACTAAATTAAGGGAATGATGTGTTGAAATATTAACAGATTGTTTTCTTTTGAGTCCCAGGCTAAAGATTTATGTATCCATTTCGAATAAGCCCCTCCTCCAATGTAGAAATACCACATTCTCTAATCGTTTCTTTTTGGGTCTATTTTGTAGTCAGATATGTTTTTATATTATAGTATGTGACGTTTTTGTAAATCGTAAAAAGAAGCAAAAGACATACTTTGCTTAAAGGGTACACTTGCTAATTGCTTATGTGAAATTGACTGAATGGACTTTGTTGTCCTGCAGGCTTCATATCTCTGACCCATCATGTAGCCTTTCGTGATGTTTTGACAAGCTACTTATATTCTTTGAACTTCAACTATTTCTTCAGTAAAATGAGGGTAGACTTGCATCATAGAATTGTTTTGAAGATTAAGCGGTAAAATATTTTAAAGTGCTTGGCAAAGTAAGACCTCTAAATAATACTTGCTAGTCCTTTTATTTTACCCTTCAAAATTAACAGCTAAATGGAATTTGATTTTTTTATTAAGATTAAATAGGAGTTAATTATTTAGAAAATAGCTTATATTTTTTTATAATGTGGGAGGGCTGTTTGTATTTTTTCTCAAGCTTACCGTAAAAGAGAAAATATTATGCTAGAATGTAGAGTTGCAAGACACATGGCCTAATGCCTGTGAAGCTGTGGCTAATGTTAATAACTTTCAAGCAGCTATGTTAATAGCTATGAAAAAGAATGGCAAGGGTTGGAAGATAGGAGAGTGGTTTGGGAGAGTATTTGGTTCCTTGAAACCAAAGAGTGAGAAGGTCTGTATTGGTCTCCTGTGTACCCTCCTGGGAATGCTCTTGGAACCCTGATGCCTATGACTGAGCTGGGAGACATAATAGAAGTCCCCATATCCAAAGGCACTCTTCCACTAGAGCCACCTGCTCGGAATAGATCCTAGAAACCTAGCTATGGTGCATGGGCAGTACATCAAACATAAACTGAAAAACTTATTTTCAGAACACTTCCAACAATCTGTTGAGATTGGTTTAAGGGGGTCAAAGTCTTCCTTCCATCTCAAATCCCACAACATAACAGAAAACATATTTTAAAGAAGAATAAATCCACACTGACTCTGAAAAACTACTGTATTTTCAGTGGTCCATAAATACTGAAGAATTACGAAGGTTAGAAAATACATGGGTACAACTATAGAGAGAAACAAAACTGGAGGATACTTGAGCCCTAAACCCAGGCAGGCTGAAATACGACAGAGGTAGAAACAGTAGAGGCGAACCAGGCGGTGAGTCAGTCAGTGGTGTCACTGGCTTTTGGGAATGATAACTCAGGAGATGCATTTGGACCAGCCAGGTGGACCAGACTCTCCTTTTCTCCCTGATTGTTCTAAGCATTAGTAATAGTGATATTTCTAGTCAAACTATAGCAGTGAATCTAGTGCTTGGGGAAAATTGGTGGGATCATGCCTTGGCTAGGTACCCCCTACTCCCCAGAAAAGATATTCTACATGTCTACATTAGAGGCGATTGGCCAATCCTCAAAATTTCAAGAAAATCAATTAACAACAATAATAGTTAACAAATGTCAAAAATTTATATGACAGACACTATGCTAGATACTTTATATGCAGTATCTGATTTAATCTCTACAATAATTGATAATATTGGTCGTTCTACTTTATTTTATTTTAATTGGTGAGAAGTTTTCTTCTTGAAAGACCGAATAATAACCCTCAGGTCATACAGCTAAGAAATGAGAGAACTAACTTGCATTTGATCCTAAATAATCTGACCCCAGAGTGTTTGTTCTTAGCAGCCATGCTTGATGGATTATCAGAACTTTGGATCATCTCAGAATTATTCTGAAAGACAAAGGGATGGAGAGCCCGATAGACCATTTACTGTAACATTTGCCTCATAAGAGTTCCAAAAGAACACTTACCATATGATCCAGCAATCATGCTCCTTGGTATTTACCCAAAGCAGATGAAAACTTATGTCCACATAAAAACACGCACACAGATGTTAATAGCAGCTTCATTTATCATTGCTAAAACTTGGAAGCAACCAAGATGCCCTTCAGGAGGTGAATGGATTAATAAACTGTGGGACATCCAGACAATGGAGTATGATTCAGTGCTAAAAATAAATGAGTTATCAAACCACAAAATGACATGGAGGAAGCTTAAATGTATATTACTAAGTGAAAGAAGCCATTCTGAAAAATCTACATTCTATATGATTCCAATTATATGACCTTCTGGAAAAGGCAAAATTATGGAGACATTGAAAAGATCAATGGTTTCCAGGGGTTGGGGTGAGTGAGGGGAGGAACGAGTAGGTGAAGCACAGGGGATTTTTAAGGCAGTGAAAATACTCTGTATGATACTATAATTATAGATATATGTTATGATACATTTGTGCAAACACCCAGAATGTACAACACTACAAGAGAACCCTAAGGTAAACCAAACTATGGACTTTTGATGGTTATTTTGTGTCAATGTGGGTTCATCAACTGTACAAATGTACCACTCTCGTGGAGGATGTTGATAATGGGAGAAGCTATGCATGTGTGGGAGCAAGGACTATATGTAAATCTCTTTACCTTCCGCTCAATTTTAATATGGACCTAAAACTACTTTAAAAATAACAATATTTTTTAAAAACATAAATAAAAACTTCCAAAAGAGGATAAAAGACAAAGTAGGAATAATCAAGGAAATAATAGAATAAAGTAATTAAGAGCTGAAAACATGTCTTCAGATTGAAGGATACACTAAATACTGTACAGAATTAACGGAAAAGGCACACAGCTAGACAAATCATGACATTTCAGCATCACATGGATGAGAGAACATCCTAAAAGCTTGGAGGACCAAAAAGGCTGTTTTTCTAAAATTCAGGATTCTAAAAAAGCATTAACAAGTTTGTAAGGAACCGTAATTTTAAACCTGTGTCATTAATTACTTAAACCGTCATTTATATGTGAAACAGCAAAAACAACAAAATAAAGATATTTCAGATGAAAAAATACTCAAGGATAATACTCCATATAAATATTCTGTTCAAATATTGTCATAATTCTGTCACTAACTCTCTAGATGATCTTAAGGCATGTGGCATTTGAGAAAGGATATGGGTAGAAGGTCTGGACAGGAGGTTAATAGAAAAGGTCTTCCCTCCTTCATAAGAAAGATATAGATACTCATTATTTATAGATTGATAAAAAATAATTGTGTGTTAAATGATTGAAGATAATGAGATGAAGTCTATAAATAGGATATATCCCCTAAACCACTAGAAAAAAAAATGAAGGGAAGAAAGAAAGTGATGAAAATGCAAAGCCCTAAAAGAAAATATAAAGAATAAATAGTACAGCATGTTAATAAGCCCAAATTTATGAGTGATCCTAACAAACAAGATTGGGTCACCACCTGTACTAAAAGGCATAGATTATCCAAAATGATTTAAAGAAAATCTATGATAAAATGAAAATCTACATATGAGAAGCTAAAAGAAAGCAAAATTACACACATCTCAACATTTTAATATAATTGATTTGAAAATACATATATCAAGAAATATTTACAAATAGAAAGCAATTGTATCACTAGTAACATCAGACAAATTAGGATTCAAGTCAAAATTGGATGGATTGGGCTTTTTTATTTTGCTAAAATTTATAGTTCAATATGTATTTTGAAATATAAAAGAGAAAAGAAAGTGAGACGAGGCCAAATGACAAATGCAGAACATAAATAGTGAAAAATAAGACAAATTTTCATGTGCAATTGACATATAAAAAAACAAATTCTAAAAGTAGAGATATTAAAACATCAATAACAAAATTGTGTTGTACTAATATATCCATTGAATATTTAATGTAGCAAAAGAGAATGCATTCATTCAAGATACATAAAATTGTCACAAAAATTGACCTTTGAGTTCAAAAGAAAGGCTCGATAAAATAATTTTAAAAGCGTATTTTATGGGCTATACATCAGATTACAATGTAAGAAAATTAGACAATAGTAAAAGATAACACTTCTGTACTCCCCAATCCACTCATATTGACAATATTGTTTTTTAAGGAATCATTACATAATTACTGATTAATGATGAAATAAAAATGAAAATTATTAAATATTTTAAGTGCATTATATTAACAGTGTTTCCTATGGGGGAAAAAAAAACTTGTATGATATAGCCAAAGTATTGTTTGTAATATAAGATGTAAATGTAATGTATTAATTTAAAATTAACTTGTACTGAACCTAAAGGACTCCACTTACAGTTCCTCAAAACTTAGAATAACAAGAAGCAAAAACAGTTTAAAAAAATAGAGACAAAAACAAAAAACAATGGAACAGAAAATAATAAGGAAACAGGTTCCGCAAATATAACCCAAAGCTGGTTCTTTGAAGAAGATCAATAAAATAGCCAAACTTTTGCAAACCTGAATACGGGAGAATTGTGACGAGAAAAAGACAACATTAAAATTAGAAGAGATGTGTAAAAGAGGAGGTTAAAACTTTAAGATAATACATTTTCATGCTGAAAATATTGGAATATCCAAATAAAAATTACTAGGTAAGAATAATTGAAAGAGAGCTCATCAGGAATACAGAATTAATCCAATGACATGCCACTGGCAGATAAACAAATGAGCACTACTTTAAGCAAATATTCTTTAAATATTTATTCAAATATCATTATCAGGGAAGTGAACAATTATTGAAAACTAATCACACACTAGGCACTATTCTAAGAACCTTGTATGGATAATCTAATTTAATCCTCACAAAAAAACCCATGGGGCATGGAAAATTTATCTACATCACATTGCTAGGGTGAGTGCCCAAGCCAAGATTCAAACCTAAGCTGTTTGGCTCCAAAGTCCACACTTAGCCTCCATGCTGCTCTGCCTTCTGATAATAAAAGCATACACCTGCTTCCTTAGGTGTGTGACTCATATGGAGAATCTCATCACTCTTTTCTTTAGGTCTGACCAACAGCAAACTTCACCATCATCAGAGCATAAGTGAGCTATTTAAAATTTACTAAATGCTTTCTAAGTATGATGGAACAAGGGGTTTATGGTGTGGAGTACACAGCATTTTCTTAGAGAAATCTCCAGGTACCTCCTCTAGGATTATAGTTCCAAGGTCTCTTGACTCTTTTCCTCTGTAGCCCTTCATTTTCCTAGGAAGTTCCTAATATCCTCTTATTGGATCCCTAAATTTTTTACTTGAATTTCTCTCTATGTGTAGCAAAGAGCTTTGCAGTTTTCTCAACATTTATCTCAGTACATAAATATCCCAATCTACTCTTTAATAATGTCTTAATGCATGACAAAGTCTATCATGCCAAGGATAAAAGGGTTGTTTGCTATCAGAACAACAACTACCTCTTCTTATGAGGGTCCACACTTTGAAGGCACTGTGAGTTTGAGATACAAATTATTAAAAAATTTATCATATGCACTGATTGGTGTATTGTATAAAAAATTTAAATTAGATCAGTTGTACAAGAAGTCACTTTTGGAAAATAGAGTTAATACCACCATATCTATATTTATTTTAGTTGTGTTGTATTACTCCCTAGAGCTTACACCCCACCTGGAAATTTCTCCTATGTGACTTTGAATCCTTCTCTGTCTCTTGTCACTTTGGCTTATCAAGATAACGAGTAAAATAAGGACTTACAAAAGAAGATGACTATAAATCTTCAGCTATGCATATTCGTAAAATAAAAGATTCTTATTAAAACAAGCTATTTTCCATAACCAAGAGACAGTATAACATAAAAGTAAAAAGTACACAATCTAGATGCGGGCTGCTTGGTGTGAATCATGGCTCAGCCACTCATTGGCTATGTGAGCAGAGGGAAGTTTCATAGCCCATCAGAGCTCCAGGTTTCTCCCCTATAAAGGGATAACAGTAGCCCTACTTCAGAGGAATCTTGAGATTAAGTGAGATAATATGTAATAGCATTTAAGGATTAAAAAAAAAAAAAAAAGAGGAGGGGCAGCCCTGTGGCTAAATGGTTAAGTTCGTGCACTCTGCTTCCGTGGCCCAGGGTTCAGATCCTGAGCAGGGACATGGCACCGCTCATCAGGCCTCTGTTGAGGCGGCGTCCCATATGCCATAATTTGAAGGACCGCAACTGAAAAAATACACAACTAAATACTGGGGGAATTTGGGGAGAAAAAGCAGGAAAAAAAAAAGAGGGAGCTAAAATTATTTTTCTGCTTTTGAATCCTGCTGATATGTATTCATATGCATGAAGTACAGCTTTTTATTGTCTTGTCGAATTTTTTTTCTGTAATCCTAAATTTATGGTGCTTGAAGAAATTTCTTTTTCCTATGCACTTGATTCTTGGGTTATTCCATCCATTTTGAGGGTTTCCATGATAATTCGTCTGCAGATACCTCCCAAATTGAGGTGCCTCAGCCCTGCCCAGATCTTCAGCCCGAATCCAAGAGAATCTCCACTATCTTAATCCAATGCACATGGGTCCACCATCCTCACCCTAAACTAAATGTACAAAACCATTTATCTTTTCTCTTTTTCCCTCAGAGTTACCTCTGCTCTCTCAACTATAACAGTTCAAACTTTCTTAGTTAATTAATGCCTCTCTCCCATCTATAAAATATACTTAGCAACTTTTAAAATCCCATAGATTCTATCTCCCCTAACATTCCTCACGTTTGTCTGCTGGTTAATATCCTCTTGCCTAAACTCTTACAATAGTGTTCTACACTGATTTGTTCCCTCCAGTCTCTTTCTTTTCCGTGTTATAGCCTACCTAAGAAATTATGACTTATCTTGATAAACTATGACTTCATTCTTCCTCTCAATGAGCTATAGTGGATATCACCTACCTAGTGAATGACAAGCAAACTCCTCAGCCTCAATTTATCTTGTTCTACTTCTACAGCACTTGATCACTACAACATTACTCCATCACTGCTCCCCTGTGGAAACCCCATAACTCCAGCACTTGCAGTTCCTTGAACAAATCTTTAGCTTTTCAACTTCCAGGTTCTAGATTATTCTCAACTTTCTAAATAGAATGCCCTCTTCCACATTCTAAAGAATGTACTGCCACTTTCGTGAACTACTTGTGATCAAATTAGGTTTCTTTCTTTTTTTCAACTCTTGTGGCATTTTGTTTGCAACAATAATGGCAAGAATCCCCAAAATATTGTCTGAGGCTTCATAGTGTTTCATGGGCTTCAAAGAGGAATTTGAATCCTGAATCTATTTTGGAAAATTTCTAAACCTTTTTGAGTCTGTACCTTTGTTTGTACTGTGGGGAAAATACAAACTTACTTCCTATAAAATAACACAAAAACTATAAAATGCAGAAAATAGAATCAGACGTATAATAAGTTCTCAATAAATATTAATTTTCTTAAAAATAGCAACTGGTAATGAAAATTATTCTCAATTTTTTAATATACTCCTATAAAATTATAACTCTCCTGAGCACAAGGACTCTAATTTTGATATTCCTATATATCTCTCATCTTTGTAGTCTCTGTGCAGGTCTTTACAGAGTTGGCATTTAAGAAAATTTATTAAATTAAATTCCTTTGTTTAATAATCATCATAATAATTAATGTTATAAATTTAGACGATTCCTTAAACATGTCTGGTTTTTTCACTAGAAGTTTATTGAACATAATTCCATCTCTGATTTTTACCAATATTAATGACATGAGAGGATAGGAATGCCTGACCTGTACGTTCTGAGGTTAACATTGTACATGAGAACTCCTGTTGATGGAAAAGTGCATGATTTTTCTCAAAAACAATTCCAGGAAATATACTGCTATATAGATTGGGTTATATCCATCCAGAATAGCTTTGAATGTCTGCTATATCCATTGCTTTGTCCAAATTTAGATTATGAGTAATAGAGTCATACAAAGTTTACTAACAGGAAAAAGTAATTGTTTAGACAATGTTCCTCCTCATTGTATCAAAATATTTCATACATAGTTACCAAGTGGAGATGGAATAAAGAAAGGTTAATTTAGAAAGCATCCTTCAAAATGCTAAAATGCACAAGAAAAAATTTTCAAGAGAACTTTAATTTACTATTAAAAATCTTTTATGTGGTATACCTTGCTTCATTCTACTTTTCTAGTGTCTAATTTATGTGGTGCTATGTATTTTTGTACTAAAAATTATAAAGATATTTCAAAGAAATATTAGGAGTTTACATGAATATGAAGTAAGTGCATAAAGGGTCAGGTTGGGTAAATATTTTATTAAATGGCAGAACCACTTAATGTCCTTTTATCACTGTATGTTTCTTCTATGAAGTTACAGAGTTGTTTTTAATTCTAGGAAACAAACTTTGAGAATCAGAATTGGAGAATCATATTATCCACGTCAACTCAGCAGTGAAATGATTAGTAATTGATTGCGTGTTCTGCACATTGTCCCTGCAAAGTGAGTATAAAGTATGTTAAATGTATATCAAGTCTAAAGTATGTGAATTCTATATTAGATTTTCCCATAAATTTCTTCTCTGTTTTCCAAATATTTCAAATTCCCCTTTCCTCACTGAAACCAGGAAATATACTTGGCAAACTATATGACAAAAATGTAGACCACAACATAGCATGATGAATAAATCATTAATAATTAAATATTAAGAATTAGTAAAAGAGTTACAATGATGATGAAGATGGAATAAGCTCATTACAGACCCTTTCTCCATGATTGCAATGAAAACTCTGGACAGAATACAAAGAATGACCATATTTACTCTGGACAGTACATAATAGCAGATGAATTGGGAAGGAAGTCAATCTTGAGGAAGAAAAGAAAGGCCATGACTTTTCTAGTTTTTTCTCTACCTCCTTTATCTCCTGGCTTTTACTTCAGAGTGCAAGTAGAGGTGGACAATAAAAATTAGGAGGAAAGTTCTGGTTTTCAAGGCAGAAGACAGGACACAAGGACATCTGTTAGCTGGAAAGTGGATTGGGAAAAGGATCTCCTGTTTTTTCTTTTATATTTCACCTCTGCCTGGAGGAAGCCCCAGTCATGAAGCTGCTCTGCTCCCATGGCAAGGTATCTCAAACCTCAGGCGAAAACCATCCCTCCGTCTGGAAGAATTGAGAAGGACCTCAAACATCCAAAGAGTATGGGGGAGATCACCATTATTTTGTCTCTCTTTTCTGTCTCAGCTTTGCTTGAGAATAGCCACAGTATTGCAAAATTGCTCACCATCTCAAAAGGTTAACCCATGAGAAAAACTCAGGCTTACAAGTCAGAAGACTGGGAAAGGGACCCCAGGGAACCACAGAGTGGCTGGGAAATTGGGGATGTGAGAGATGGAGAAGGGATACCCAAATACTGCACTTGAATTGACAAACACCCAGCCTCATTCCAATCTGAGCACTAATGGAACAGACACCAACAAGCATGATTAAAGCTTTGAGAACAGAATTATTGTTTACACCAAGACCTAAGTCCTAGACAAAACCCTGGGTGAACAGGCACAAGGAAACTCAAACAGCAGAGTACAGACTTTGAAACCGGAACTGACTTTAGAAGAACTGCCTACAGAAGGCAAATCAAAACTTTTGATCTGAACCTAAGCAGGCCAATTGCCTGCTAAAACAAACAGGAAAAAAGAAAATGTACAGTAAATCTTCAAAGAATTTTAACAGGACTCAGAGTTTTACAACATAATATTCAAAGTGTTCAGGACACAATCCAAAATCACTTGACATTGAAAGAACTGGGAGAATCTGGCCAACATTAGAGAGAAAAAATAATAAAAACGCCAATCCCAAGATGACTCAGATGTTGAAATTATCAGGCAGAGTCACAGCAGTTTATCACCATGTTCCACAAGCGAAAGTTGATCACTCTCAAAATTAATAGAAAGATAGAAATTTTCAGCAGAGAAATAGAAACTATATTGTATAATCAGGTGCCAAATGGAAATGTTAGAACTGAAAAATACAAAAATCAGATAAAGGTTTCACTGCATGGGCTCAATACTAGACTTGGGAATGAAATAGGAAAGACTCTGTGAACTTCAAAAGAGATCATTAGAAATTTTCCAATCTTAATAATAGAAGGAAAGAAATTGAACAAAAATAAACAGAGCTCAGGCACGCATGGGACAATATCAGAAGGTCTAATAGTCATTTCATTATTCCAGAAAAAGCAGCCAAAGTTATTGGTGCAGAATGAGAAAACATTTGAAGAAATAATGGCCTGTAAACTGTCTCCCAAAATTTTAGCAGTGTTTGATCCTTCTCTTCATTTTAGGTAAAAGTCTGTCTGTCACCCAAAGTCCAGTCTTCTCTTTAGTAATGGAACTCAAATATTATATCTGGCTAAAATGAAGACATCCTTACTCAGCTTCATTTGCACTAGATGTAGCTATGTGACTTTGGGTTGGCCCAAAGGGTATAAGTAGACCTGGTTTGAATAACTTCTAGGTGATGTTCTTGAAATGAAATGGCATGTGTCTCCTTCATTTTTTCTCTTGCTCTCTGCCTGAAAAGTGAAACTCTTAGATATCATATTGAATGCTTATCGATGTGAGGATGAAGACAACGTCCTGGGGGTGGGAGGATGGAGAAGAGCCAAAAGATAAAAGAAGAATTGACCTCAACAACATGGACTGCTAATCTGAGGACTGTTACATGATACAGAAAAAAGTGATTTAAATTATTATCATTCAGTTAGGAATTTGTTATAGGAGCTGTACATCTATGCTAATGTAGGATATTAGCTCAATTACAATTCAGACATTTCCTCTGCACACCATTAAAAACAGCCCCTTCCACACAAAAACAGACAAACAGATCAATGAACAGAATTGAAAGCCCAAAAATAAAACCACACATCTATGGACAGTCAATCTTCAACAAAGGAGCTGAGAATATACAACAGAGAAAGGAAAATCTCTTCAATGAATGGTGTTGGGAAAACTGGACAGCCACATGCAAAAGAATGAAAGTAGACCATTATCTTGCATCATACGCAAAATTTAACTTGAAATGCATTAAAGATTTGAATGTAAGACCTGAAACCATAAAACTCCTAGAAGAAAATATAGGCAGTACACTCTTTGACATAACATCTTTTCAAATACCATGTCTACTCAGGCAAGGGAAACAAAAGAAAAAGTTAGCAAATGGATTTACATCAGACTAAAAACTTCTGCAAAGCAAGGGAAATCATGAACGAAATGAAAATACAGCCCAACAACTGGGATAAGCTATTTGCAAATCATTTATCCGACAAGGAGTTGATCTTCAAAATATATAAAGAACTGATACAACTCAACAAAAAATAAAACAAAGAACCTGGTCGAAAAAACGGCAGAGGATATGAACCGACGTTTTTCCAAAGAAGATATACAGATGACCAACAGACACATGAAACAACGTTCAACAACACTAGCTATTAGGGAAATGCAAATCAAAACAACAATGAAATATCGCCTTATACTGGTCAGAATGGCTGTGATCACCAAGACAAAAAACGAAATGTTGGAGAGAATGTGGAGAAAGTGAATGCTCATTCACTGCTGGTGGGAGTGCAAACTGGTGCAGCCACTATGGAAAACAGTATGGAGATTTCTCAAAAAATTAAAAATAGAAATACCATATGATCCAGCCATCCCACTACTGGGTATTTATCCAAAGAACTTGAAATCAATGACCCAAAGAGACTTATGCACGCCTAGGTTCATTGCAGCATTGTTTACAATAGCCAAGATGTGGAAGCAACCCTTCTACAAATGAATGGATAAAGAAGATGTGGGGTGTGTGTGTGTGTGTGTGTGTGTGTGTGTGTATACACATACATACACAATGGAATACTACTCAGCCATAAAAAGACAAAATCATCCCATTTGGAACAACATGGAAGGACCTTGAGGGTGTGACATTAAGCAAAGTAAGCCAGACAAAAAAGATAAATACTGTATGATTTAATTCATGTGGAAGATAATAAATATATGGATAAAGAGAACAGACTAGTTGTTACCAGAGATGAAGGGGGTTGCGGGGTTGACGAAAGGGACAAAGGGGCACATATGTGTGGTGGTGGATAAAAATTAGATTACTGGGTGTGAGCACAATGAAGTGTATTCAGAAATTGATAAATAATAATGTGCACCTGAAATTATACAATGTTATAAACCATTATGAACTCAATGAAATTACTGAAAAAAACAATACCCCCTTCTAGCTATTTTCTATCGCATGATTTTACTTTGTTTTCTTCATGGTACCTGTCACCATCTCAATTATCTTTTTAATGTATTTATCTGTAGATTATTTTTTCTATATAGTATTTGGATTTTCCAAAGCATTTATTTATGAGTTTCTTTTACTAATCTTAAAATATTGAATACTAGTGAATCAGTATTAATTTAAGGTTTGTCTTCCATGGAATTTATTTCTGGCTTGCTATAATATCAAATCTATAGAGATCATGGAGAATATCTGAAATTAAATATTGTTTAGTTATATTATTAATTAATAACTTAATTACCTTAATACCTTTTAAAATTTAAAATACAATGCTTAATTTAAATGTTGAAATTTGTTTAAAATAAACACATGAGCTAAAAAACAAAAAGAAACAATATTTAAAGCCAAGAAGAGTGGGCTAAGTATTTGCATTTGCCATTTCTACAAAGCATAATGGACAACAGCTCATATTTTATTTAGTTCTCTAACAGATGGAAGAAAACCAGTGTCACTAAGTGAGAGGTGGGAGACGTTCCAAAATTAACAACAGAAAATATAAGCAGTTTTTTCCATATCTTTCTCAAACTTAAAAAGAAAACCTGTATTTTATGAAACAGTAAGTTATTAAAAGGAGCATAGCCTGCTGTAAATTAACAATTTGGAGAGTCATTGTACATGTTTAAAACTGATGGAACTACTGGTTCTTTGTAGTTTATTTCAATATTGGTTTCTATCTACAGTTAAATTTTATTTTAAATTAAAAATTCAACTAAGATGGTGATTTTAACTGTGTTTGCTATTACCAATGCTTTCTTATTCGCTATATTTTTTGTCTGTTTCTTTTTTCAGAAGTAAATATCCATTGGTGTGCCAGAGTTATAAGCTTTACATGAATAAATTATTGCTAACTCTAAACCCACTCTTTAATGTACTACTCACAAAAATGTAGAGGAATCTAAGTCTATGAGAGCGATCATATTTTATAGATAACCTTGAATCCTTCCTCATGTATAAAATTATTCTTTAAAACCTGGGTATTTTAATTGCTAGAAGTAGCAAAATAATATGAGTCACTTCAAATAGAAGTGTACCACTAATACACTGGGATGCCAATTTAGTGCTTCTAAAGTAACTGTGTATTTCTCAATGAGTACGCTTTATGAGATAATTCTTATGGGTGGGAGTAGGAAGCTGGCAGTGAAAAATAGATAGTTTTCCCTATTATGACTACATTTGGCTGCATGAAATGTAACATGAGACCATGTTGGACCAACAAATAGTATTAGCTGTTCCTTACGTGACAAGAAGTCCAGAGGTTGGGTCCAAAGTGCCTAATTAACTGAATTCTGTCAAACAAGTTCATACTTCCATCTTTCTGCTTCATTTCTCTTAGCCTGTGATATTTATTCTCATGTTTGTTTCCTCAAAGTGTAGCTTAAGCCATTGTAAAAATATGACTGTCCAGTATTCCAAACATCATAACAGTATTTTAAGCCAGAAGAAAAAGGAAAGCATGCAAGATCAGAAGGAGGCAAAAAATTTTCTAGAAATATATCGAAGAACCAGTTCTGTCTTTAAGGAAAGTTGGGAAATATAATTATTTGGCTGGTTAAATTTCTGAGGTTTTATTTTTAATGAAGAAAATGGGAAAGGAAAATTGCATATTATTTAGGCAACTGTATCATGACTATATTTTTCCAACTATCTTTGCCCTGCAGAAAATAAGCCTGTGAGAAGTCAGGTAATTTGGGGAACACACTCAGCCACTTACACAAGTCCTCTTACTCTAAAACATAATATTGAAAGTTAAAAGCATCCATCCCAGTGCCTCATTATTCTCCCAAGTTTCACTGAATATGTAAAGATACTTTCCATAATGTTCAGGATACTCAGTGCATGATCAAGAAATTTCCGACATTAAACATAAGATTGCACTACCAGACACGAGGACCTATTTTAAAGCTACAGAAATTAAGACAGTTTGGTTCTCTACCAGGATAAAGAAAAGGACCAGTATAAAAGAATAAACAGTGTGGAAATAGTTCCACACATTTATGGTTACTTGACTTAACTCAGATGTGAAAATGTAGTATTATGAGAAATAATGGACTGTTCAATAAATGGAACTCTGTTGATTAGACGTCCATACTGAAAAAAAGATAAATCTTGACCTCACATCACACATAAAAATCAATTCTGTGTGGTTTGTAGATTTGAACAGAAAAGGTAATACGGTAAAGCAATTTAAAAAATAGTATTATCTCCATGTCCTTGGGTTTAAAAAATGATTTCTTAAATAATATGCAAAAAGTGCTAATCATAAAGAAACAAAAAGTTGACAAAATTAACTTCACTAGTATTAAGAACTTTTGTTCATCAAAGACACAGTTAGCATAATAAAAAAGCAAGCTTCAGAGAGAGAGAAATATCTGTATTATACATATCTGACAAAACACTTATGTCAGATATATAAATTAATCATACAAATCAAAAAGAAAAAAGAGGCATAATAAATTCAATGAAGTTGCAAGATATAAAATCAATGTACAAAAATCTGTTGCATTTCTGTACATTAACAAAAAACTATCAGAAAAAGAAATTAAGAAAACAATCCCATTTATTATAGCATCAAAAGAATAAAATAGGAATAAATTTAACCAAGGACGTAAAAGATCTTTAAATTAAAAACTGTAAGACATTGACGAAAGAAACTGAAGGACACAAATGAGTGCACAGATACCTGGGTTCACAGATTAGGAGATTTAGTATTGTTAAAAGTCTATACTACCCAAAACAAACTACAGATTCAGTGAAATCCTAATCAAAATGCTAATGGATTTTTTTCACTAAAATAGAAGAAACAACTTCAAAATTTGTATAGAACCACAAAAGACCCAAAATAGTGAAAGTAATTCTGAGAAAAAAACAAATCCGAAGGCATCATTCTTCTTGATTTCGAACTATAGTACCAAGCTATAGTAATCCAAACAGTATGGTACTGGCATAAAAACAGACACATGGACCAACAGAGCAGAATAGAGAGTCCCAAAATAAACCCACATATATGTCGCCAACTAATGTACAACAAGAGTGTCAAGAAAACACAGTAGGGAAAGGATAGTCTCTTCCATAAGTGGTACCAGGAAAACTGTACATCCAAAGGAAAAGAATGAAATTGGACTTTTATCTTACACCATACAAATATCACTCATAATGGACGAAAGATTCAAACATAAGACCTGAAACAGTAAAACTCCTAGAAGAAAACATAGAGAAGAATCCCTTTGACATTGGCTTTGGCAATGATTTTTTGTCTATAACCAGAAAAACTTAGGCAACATAAAGCAAAAGTAAACAAGTGGGACTACATCAAACTAAAAAGCTTCTGCACAGCAAAAGAAACCATCAACAAAATGAAAAGGCAATCTGTGGAATGGGAGAAAATATTTGCAAACCATATATCTGATACAGGGTTGATATCTAAAATATATAACAAACACATACAACTCAATAGCAAAAAAAAAAAAAAATAACCCAATTTAAAAATGAGCAAAGGAATGAAATAAACACTTTGCCAAAGAAGACATACAAATGGCCAACACTTATATGAAAAAGTGCTCAGTATCACTAATCAGGGAAATGCAAATCCAAACCAAATGAGATATCACCTCACACCTGTTAGGATGGTTATTATCAAAGACAAGAGATAGCAAATACTGGCAAAGATGTAGGGAAAAGGAATGATTGTACACTATATATTTATATATGTATATTCCACTATAAATATATAATTCTATATATATAATAATATCCATATATATTGGCTGAATATTATTCAACCAAAGAAAAAAGTGAACGGAATCCTGAAATTTGCAACAACGTGGATGAATCTGGAGGACATGAAGCTGATGAAGTAAGCCAGACAGAGGATGACAAATACTATATGATCTCTTTTATATGTGGAATCTAAAAACATCAAACTCATAGAACCAGAGAGTACAATGGTGGTTACCAGCGGCTGGGGGGGTGGGGGGTAGAGGAAATAGAGAGATTTGGTCCAAGGGTACAAACTTTCAATTATACGATGAATAAGTTCTGGGAATCTAATGTACTTCTTGGTGATTATGGTTCCTGATAATGTATTGTATACTTGAAATTTAAGTAGAGTGGAGTAGATCTTAGGTGTACTCACCACACACACACAAGGTAACAATGTGAGGTGGTGGATGTGTTAATTAACTTGATTGTGGTATTTATTTCACAACGCATGTGTATATCAAACTATCACATCGTGAATCTTAAGTATATATAATTTTTATTAGTGAGGCATATATTTATTTCTCAATATACTGGAGAAAAAGAGAAAGAGAGGCATCACAATAGAAAGTGGGCAAAGGGCTTGAATACATACTTTAAGAAGAGTTTATCTAAATGGTTATTAAAAGAATAAAAATGTACTTGATTTTTTGTCATAGGGGAAATGAAAATTGAACACAAAATGAAATATCACTACACAATACTAGAATAGCTAAATTGAAAAAGACTGAAACTATACCAAGTATTCATAGACTGTGTACCAAATATAACTCCCATACATTGCCAATAGGTGGTTAAAAAACCACTTTGAAAACTGCTTGCAAGGAGGTGTAAAAGCTGAGCAGCTGCTTACCTTATAACCCAGCAATTTCACTCTTAGGGATAGAGCCAACAGAAATGCGTGCATATGTTCAGTAAGAGAAACGTACAGAATGTTCACAGCAGCTCTCTTTGTACTAGCCAGAAACTGGAAACAATCCAAATGTCCTTTAGCAGTTGGATGGATAAAATGTAATATTTTCACACAATTGAATACTACACAACATGGAGATTAAATAAATTTTTGCTAAAAAATCAAATAGACAACATCACAAAGAGCCAAATCAAGCATATATACTGAAACCTCCCATTTACAGAAGTTCAAAATCAGGCAAGACTAACCTATGGTATTAAAATTCAGGATAGTGGTTAACATTTGAGAGATATTGTCTGGGAGGGGGCATGAGAGAGACTTCTGGGGTGCTAGTAATCTTCCATTTCTGGATCCAGGTACTGGATACAGGAGCAAACTCATGGTTTGTGCAAACTCAACAAACTGAAAACTTACAGTTTGTGCACTTTTCTGTAGGTACGTTATACTTTAATAAAAACCTTAAAAATCTAGATGTACAATTGGTAAATACTGTCTCATTAAAATAAATCTAATAATTCGTAAGTTTGTAAAATAAGAAAGAGATTTCTCAGCACACTCCTCACACTTTAACACTTCATGCCTCAAAAGCAATCATTTTAACAGCATGGTGTAGAAGAGACCGTTATCTTCATACATGTTAGTGTATGTGGAGATCTCTGTATTGGAGATATTTTTATATCAATACTTACAAATCTACCTTATTTAGTTTAACACCCACATAATTTCCCCAGTAGGATCACAACAATTACCCATTTCCACTTACAGATATTTAATTTGCTTCCTACTCTGCTATTTTACACAACGAGTCAGACGTATTTTTATGTGTATATATGTGTGTATACGCAGGTATTTTTGTCAAAAGCTGTTGTAGATTTGGAATTGCTAATCTAATGGATGAGCACATTTTACATGTTGAAATATGCTATCAAATTTTTCCCTAAGTGTATAAAATACCTATACTTTATAGTATTAGATAAAATTTCATTGTATCTTTTTGACTATAGAAAATTATCACATTAATGTGATAAAAATTAAAGTACTGCTTGTTTATCCTTATAGAACTAACCCATTTATGGATAGGAAAGTTTCTTAATCTAGGAAAATAAAATTAACTTCATTTAAAGACGCCAAAGAAGAATCTTTGACTCATAAAACTTTTAATCTTTTATGCATTATGTCAGGTTGGTAGCCAAGAATTCTCAGAATAAAATATGGTATTCTTTTTTTCTTTTTTTTTGGAGGAAGATTAGCCCTGAGCTAACATCTGTTGCCAATCCTCCTCTTTTTGCTGAGGAAGACTGTCCCTGAGCTAACATCCGTGCTCATCTTCCTCTGCTTTATATGTGAGATGCTTACCCCAGCATGGCTTGACAAGTGGTGCATGGGTCCACACCCCGGATCCGAACTGGCGAACCCTGGGCCGCTGAAGCAGAATGTGCAAACTTAACCACCGGGCCGGCCCCCTGGTAGTGTTGAGGAATGAATTTAGTAAGAATGAAAGTATGAAAATTAATAAAAATTACTGCAAGATGTTGATTTCCGTGAGTGTCAGTCCAACAACTGATATAACCAACATTGTTCCATGAGATAGAAGTTCTCATGCTTTCTTGAAGCAAGCCTGCCAGATTCCAGTCTTTCTCACAAATACTTTCCATTTTCTTAGAACCTGACCCAAAGGATTCAATCTACAGTTAGAAGTGTTTTGTAAAAAGGTTCTGTCCAACAGGGATTGTGGAGATTAATGGGACCATCATCTCTCAAATGGAGTTACCCTGGAGAAAAAAGAGAGTTAACCAGCTGGTATAATAGGAACAGAAACCAAGACATATGGAGACAGACAAAGGAAGAGAAAGTAGCTGAGTCTCTGATGATGGAGAACTAAAGACTTAACCAAAGGACACTGGCTTCTAAAAGAAGCGCTGCTACTTTCCCAGTCTAGTCATTGGAGTTGCTGATAGTCTTAATATAACAGAGGTTGTGAATAACGTTCTAGGCAACATTGTGCTTGTTTGAGATGCCTGTCTTTTTTACTTCTCCATATTAAAAAACCCCATTTATTAAGGCTGTAAAGCAATATAGTGGCTGAGTTCAGTAATACATAAAGATTTCATGGTAAAATATACTCTTTTGGTGATTAAAGAGTTTCTGAAACAACTGAAAAGTAATCATGGTGATGAGAGTGTTACCCCTAGGAAGAATAATTGGAAAGTGATTTTAACCAAAAAATGTAACCCACTTAAGTTAAATTAGACTCCCTGATGAAGGGGACAACAGAAGGCAGACAATCTGTATGACATCTGTAAAATGGAACCCAATGATAGTCTCTCTAATACATCCAGGGAACAGATCTTTTTGAACATATACAAAAGATATCAGCTTGCAGACACCCTAGTTTGAAGAAAAAAACAAATGTGGTGGTTATGTACATTATATATTGAAAAGGCAAGAAACTGTCAATCAATGTTAGATAACTCCAAACTATTCTAGTTGATGTAGCTTTAATATATATTTTAATAGCTAGAGAATTAGTTGTATGTCAAAATTTTGCAAATTCTTCTCTGTTTTTACACATACGTTTTGAATTGATTGTTTATATTTCAAGAGATGCTATTAGATTTATAACTAATATTGTATTAGAGATATTGATAGCATCACAATATTGAGTATGTATTTCCACAAATAAGATATGGCTTTTCTTTTATTAAATTCATCTGGATTGAAGTCCCTCAGTAGCATTTTTAAGTTTTCTTTAAATAGTACTTACAAATTTCTTCTTGTTTTTTTTTTTTTTTTGAGAAGGTATACATATGTCTTTGCTCCTGTGAGTAGAAACTCTTCTTCATTTTCACTTTTTAACTGATTTTTGGTTTATATATGACTGCTTTTTAACTAGCCACCTTATGTACTTCCCTTTCTGTTTCCATATTTTCAGATGGCTATCTTTAGTTAGAAGTATAAAATATCATTATCAAAAGAATATTGCCTGCCCCTTTAAAATTTTTATATATCTCATTACTCTTTGTGTACTAATTGCATTCATTCATACTTCCAAAATAATTTTAAATGACAGTGATTACAGTGGGCCTCTTTGTCATGGTCTTGACTTCAGATGGAAGATTTCAATGACTGTTGCTATGAGATAATTTTTTATGGTATAGAGGCAACTATCTAGTCTACTTTTAAGATTCACTGTATAATCACATTTTGATTTTAAATTTTGTCAATTATCTTAGCATCTATAGAAATTATTTTTTTCCTTTGTCATATTGACATGCTGAATTGTATGTTAGTAGATTTTATAATTTTGAACTACATTTCTGTTCCTGGTAAAAATCTCATTTATTCATGTTAACATTCTTTGGAGTTTACTCACACAAGCCTTTTAGAAAGATTCTTGCTTATATATTTATAATTGAGATGGGCCTATTTTCTGTTGCAATTGCTAGCTGTGGATGTCAAGAGTAACGCTGTGTTTGTAAAAAGTAGATAATTCTTTCTTCCTTTACTCTCTGTACTCTTAAAATTTTCTAATAGTATAATGTTCTATTCTTTAAAGTTTCTACAAAACTGGTTCTAGTTCACTTTTGGAGTTAACTACTTTAAAACTTATCCATTTCTTTTTGAGTTATGAATTTACTCAGTTTTTTAATCTCTTTTGAACCAAATTTAAAATTTATATTTTTCAAAATAAATCATGTATTTCGCAGAGCTCTTTATATTTACTTGCCTAAACTAAAGTAAAATATTTTCTTAAATCTAGTAACAACTATTTCATTTATTATTTTGTATATTTGTCAAAAAACTACTAAATGCCATCTGAATTTTTTGACTATTAGTTGTTTCTTTTGTTTTTCTAAAATGATAGATTTATTAATATCTTATTAGAGAACATAGAGTTTTCATTAGACTTATAATAATTAGAAGGAGCCATTTCATTCAATGTACTCATATTACAACGAAGAAACCCCAAAAGCTGAATGGATAAGTGATTTATTAAGAATTATATAACTGCTTATGTTATATCCTTCAACGCTTGTCCAAAGTTTTCCTCTACAGTGCAAACACAGTAAGACCTGTCTGTCACAGGATTTATGTCTCGGAAAAATTTATTGGATTCCTACCTTAGCACTTTATAACTTTATGACCATGGGCAAATTGCTGAACTTCTCTGTCCTTCATCTATTTTCATCTTTAAAACAAGGTGATAATTTACTGGCTGCCTTGTAGTTTCACTTGCTAGCAATGTTTGGTAAATAATCTATTAAAAATTTTTTTTTCCGGAAAAATGATGGACCACAAACCTGTGCTTTAAGAACTACTGTGTATGTTTTATAACTTTATTTTATATGTTTAAACTTTACTCTCCTTGAGTTGGCTTTTATAGCAAAGTCCTCATTTGGATTTAAAGAAAATTTTATACTAAATTTTTCGTATCTAATCCTAAATATCAAGTGTAAGATATATAGATGTATATTACATTTGTGTTACTTCAAGTACTTTAATCGACTTCTTTCTTATTGAAATCAGGCCTATCAATTGAGATTGTTTGTCAAGTATCCTCTGCGAATATTCAGTTTTTCTTTTTGCTTTAAAGTTCTGTTTAAAAATAATAATAATTCTCTAGTCTTTTCCTGGTATCCTTTCCTTTGGACAAACACTTTATCTTTGTTCCAGTCCAGTGTTGATTACATCAACAAGCCTGTTTGGTTTACTTTCCATCTTAATATGACTAATGGACCACTGTTTATATATTTTTCTGTTGCTTTTACTAACTATTCTGCTTGCCAATGTGCTCTGTTTGAAGTATACATATCCTCCATCTGCTGTAACATTTTGTACCCGTGTCCCAGCTGTACTAATTCTATTAATTGCATACTATTTATTGAATTTCATTACCCAGAGTGAGTCTTAGGTGTTAGAGAAACCTGAACTACGTATGAACAAAATTCTTCTGGTTTCAATATTTTGTTCTTAGAATTCATTCATAAAATAAAAACACTTGTGCTTTTAGTTTTCTTTGAATTGTGGCCCTTAAATAAGTCTACTAAAGTATTTGATCCATTCATCTTGCCAGAAATAGGCTTTTTTGTGAGAAAAGTAAACTATCCTTTTACTCCCTTTGAAAAGAGTGCATTGATGATGATTTTGCAGTGGATTGTATAGATTCTGGCAAAACCATAGTCCAGAATCTATAGAGAAGAGCATTTGCTCATTCGCTGTCTGCCTCTTAATAGATCTAATAACATTGGATATATCATTAAACCTCTGTGAGTCTCAATTTTCTACTTTGTAAAATTTTAAATTGGCATTTTAAAAATCTTTCACATAGGGTGGCTTAAATAATACTAAATTTAAACAACCAACATGCAACAAAGTTTTTGCACAGTGCCTGAAATTTATTTCTCCTTTTATTGAATAAAGAAATTAGACTAGATGGCATTAGGTCCTTCTTATAGTCCTTTCTGGTTCTGGCATACATTCACATTTTATTTTATTTTATTTTATTTTTAAAGATTGGCACCTGAACTAACAACTGTTGCCAATCTTATTTTCGTTTGTTCTCCTTTTTCTCCCTAAATCCCCTCAGTATATAGTTGCATATTTGAGTGGCAGATCCCTCTGGTTGTGGCACGTGGGACGCCACCTCAGCATGGCCTGATAAGCAGCGCCATGTCCACGCCCAGGATCTGAACTGGCAAAACCCTGGGCCGCCAAATCAGAGAGCATGAATGTAACCACTTGGCTACAGGGCCAGCCCCTTACATTTTATAATATGGATATAGTTATATTTTTCCTCTAAAAACTGTCTCTCTTGCCTCCCAAACAACTGGTTCCCAGAGCTCCTTCTTTGAAGCCATTTCCAGCATTTAGTCACAAGTCCTTAGAGTATAATTAATATTAAGGGTAAAATTTGATCAAAACAGACAGAATCTATGATAGCTCTGATTCAGTGATAAAAAGTTGAATCATCTCTTCATCTACCACAAATGATTATTCTCTTAGAATATAAAGCTTTGGCCTTTGAAGCTAGATCTGAGTTTGAATCTTGCATCTACCTATTATTTTAGCAATCTTGGACAAATCGCTTGAACTCTCTGAAGTTTTCTGTTTTTTAGTAACAAAGATTGGCCCTGAGCTAATATCCATTGCCAAGTTTCTCTTTTTGCTCAAGGAAGATTGTCCCTGAGCTAACATCTCTGCCAATCTTCCTCTATTTTTGCATGTGGGACACTTCCACAATACGACTTGCTGAACAGTGTGTAGGTCCACACCTGGGATCCAAACCTGCAAACCCTGGGCCACCAAAGCAGAGCACACAAACTTAACCACTACTTCACTGGACCAGCCCCTCTAAAAGGCTTTTATCTTCTCTAAAAAGAAAATAATACAATACGTCTTTTCCTACCTTCCACATTTCTGTGAGAATCAAATATAATAATGTTCTTCATTTTATAGATTAAAAATGCCAAGAAAGGAGGCCAACACAGTGACATAGTGGTTAAGTTTGTGTGCTCTGCTTTGGTTGCCTGGGGTTCACAATTTCAGATCCCAGGCGCGGACCTACACACTGCTTGGCAAGCCATGCTGTGGCGGGTGTCCCACATATAAAGTAGAGGAAGATGGGCACAGATGTTAGCTCAGGGCCAATCTTCCTCAGCAAAAAGAGGAGGATTGGAAGCAGATGTTAGCTTAAGGTTAATCTTCCTCAAAAAAAAAATGACAAGAAAATATTAGTTATATTTATTTTTATGGCATTGTGAGTTGACTGTCAATTACCCTAAAAGCAGAAGAGCCTAGTCATGAAGACTATCCCTCTCTGATGAGGACGATTGAAGAGAAAAATAACCTGGAACACTGGGCCACATTATGTATATTCCAGTGTATTCAGGCCCCACAGCTCGACATCAAGTACCCTGTTTTAAGCTCTTGAGACATGTTCCCATGCAGGTATCCAGCCAGACTCTGGAGAACCCCTATTTTAAGAGTATAAAAATTTGTCAACAGTTAAATTTTAAAGGGTGGTTAGTGTTTAGTCTGATGCATTCAGGCAACTCAAGCCACTAAGACTTGCCGGGAAATTGTTGGAAGGAATGTTTTGGGAGCTACCAGTCCATCAAATTAAAGACAGCAAAACCTCACATAATTTATCTATAGAAACCTCTTATGGTACCCTCCCTCAACTCCTCCCCTGCCATTTCCCTTACTCAACTCTACACTGAGCGGGAAACAAGCTCAATCAGAACAGAAGCCAGCACAAGTCTAAGCCACAGACATCACTGCAGCCTCAGACATTCACAACAGAAGAAGATATCACAAACATCATGGAGCTGCAGCATAGGGGCTGGTGCCAACTACCAACACATGCCTTTTACAGTCCTGGGGGTTAAACCCAAGAACAGAAGTTTACCTCATCTAACTCAAGCAAGATCTCAATTTATTGAAAATATAATCTGGGGCTCACAAAATTAGCAAAAGACTGGACAACAAGGTCTAGAACATGAGCAGGAAGAAGGAAGACTGGAAACAGGAACCATAGCAAAGTGCACTTAAATTCTACTGGTTGCAATAAATATGGCATCTCCCCATCCTCATGTTCTTGTGCCACTCATTAAAGATTCAAATTCAGAGGGGAGAGAGTTTGATAGACTGAGCCTAAATCACCCAAGTAACTCCTGATGGGCCAGGAGAGGGATAATCAGTATATGACTCCTCCAGCTTTCAGACTGAGAGTGGTACTGTCTCCTACCAGCGCTATGCACAGTCAGAGATTGCCTAGAATGGAGACTGATTTACTAATAAAAGGATCCGAGAATGAGAAATTCCACTACACTAATCAAAACCATGGTCTCTCTTTGTTCAATTCAAGCACGCTTATTCTAGGCAAAGGTTCTTAAGCATTTTCTTAAAATCATGATCAATAAATCAACAAACCCAATAGAGCCAATGCTATAAAACATGGCTATGCAGGAGAGTATTTTGCTAGTACCATGGACAGGGAGATATGTAACCAGCTAGGCAACCACCGAAGATGGTGTTCAGTCCCGAGTCCCATCTATAGGACACGATGGGCGTTCTTATCAGCACTCAGCTGCAGGCATCTAAGAGATTTGAGTTAGCTGTTGAGTGAAATTTTGCCTGTTTATAGGTTCCTGCCAGAAACCAAAATACTACTTGATGATTATTCACTTAAGAGCTGTGACAGACACTGTTATCTATTTATCCAAAAGCAATTCACAGCCCAACCTCTCTTCTTGGCTGCTAGATCTTATCTTTTCATTTAGAAACTAAAAGTGTCAAATGCTCATTTTCTCTGCCTTCTTCCTTTCTTCTAGAGGATGGACAATGATTCAATAGTTGCCGATGAAATTTCACTGAAAGTGACCTGGATGGCTTCTTGGGAAGATTTTCCTTCTAATAAAAAAAAAAGGTGTTCAAGAGAAAAAAAATCTTCCCTCTAATTCCCTTTTGATATTGTAATCTGAGGCTATGCTGTGTAGACTTGCTGTGGATATTCAAGTACCTTAAAAAGAAAGAGAATTTAATCTCAGAGAAGCCAACTCAGACCTATGACAGCGTTGAAACCATCGCTCTCTAGAATGCTTGTTATGTGAGGGAAACTGTCCAGTCTTTAAGCCATCTTAGACAAGTTTTCTGGCACCTGCAATCAAAAGCACATAATAAAAGATACTTACCAACAGATGAGTAATTAGAAAATAGGAAGTGAGTTGGTAAAAGAGATTCTAAAATAAGTAATTGGCATAGTACAGGTTATAGAATTGAGAACTTAAACTATTTCAGGCTGGAAAGTTGGTGGTCTTTATGAAGCAGTAAACATATATATTTAAACCAAAAATAACTCAAGGGGTGATTATTCACTCAATAAAGAATTTATCGCTTGGAAAAGAGGTTATACAACTTTCAAAGGGCTTTTAAAAATATGATATGATCTATAGGAATTTGTTTTACGTGTAATTCACAACATATCGTATAAAATAAGCTACTTCTGTGTTTTTTTCTTTAGGTCATCAATTATTTATTTAAATCAGGGGATGGAAAACTGTGACCCTCAGACCAGATGATTGTCTTTGTAAATAAAGTTTTATTGGAACACATCCACGCATGTGTGTTTCCAACTGTCTATGGCTACCTTGGGAGTACAGTGGCAGAGATACGCAGTTGAGACACAGACAATAGGTCCACAAGCCTAAAATATTTACTATCTGTCGCTCTGAGGAAAGTATGTCAGCATGCCAACCCCTGTTCTATATGTTTTTCAAAGTGAATTGGTATCTGTATTTAGGTGTCAAAATGAGTTTCTCTAGGGATCAACTAAAACTTGGGTATTAAGTTCTGTTGATCCAAATCTGGAAATTACAAACACAAAACTTAAGGTATGATTTTAAAAAGAAATTGTAACAAGTGGGGCTTTTAGCTTGTTCTACTCCCAAACTCCAATCCTCCATTTTCTCCAAATGATTATAGCAATAGATGTAGATACACCTGTGGCAGAGACTGGCCAGTTTCACCCTAAAGTCAGCCTGGTCAGGACAAGATTTCCCAGCCTTGCTTCAGTCAGTTTAGGGCCATATGATTGGGTTCTGGCCAATGGAATGTAAGTAGTATTGATGTATGCTCGTCCAGTCCTATTCATAAAATGTCCCACGTAATCCACTAGTCTCTCCATCTCTCATTCACACGGCCAAAAGTTAAGGATGCTGAGGATGAAAGGATCCTAATGGAGGGATCCTTGTTTCACTGATTGGGGGAGAGCCACCCAAAAGGGCCTCCCAACCCATATTAGCCTTGGTGAATGTAATAAATAGACTTTTTAATGTATTGAGTAACTAAAATGTGGTGTTATTTCTTAAAACAACTATTAGACATTATGTTGGCTAATACGATACTATCCAACGGTTTCGATTAATTGTATAATCCTCTTTTTTGATGTTTAAATAAAATTGATTATTCTCCACCCATTTTCTGATACCACTTCACTTCCAAGATGTTTGTGACATCTAAATATATACAGTGTTATTTCCATCTCATGCTCTGTTTCCTAATTTTGTTAAATTTGACCTGACTTCCATTGCCTTTGAAAGATACATTCTCTACCATGTTGACTCAGTTATGAAAACCAGCCTGTTTTCTTTAATTATTTAAATATATCACTCGCAAGTTTCAGTGTATGTTTGAGATGATGAGTTACATTACCATGAAGTGAACAAATTATGAGAGTTAGAAAAACTTCCAAAAGTCTTTTGGTCCCTCTCACTTTCAGGAATTTCTCGCTGACCAACATTTTCCTCACCTGCTTCCCCTTCTTTCATTGTCTTCTCTTTCTCTTCTATTCTCTGTGCCCCTCAGGAAACTCCTTTTAACTTCTTCTGCAGTAGTGTTCCTTGCCTAGTTTTAGTTCATTCAAGATCATATTCATAATCCAGCATATCTAGTAGGATATGTTCATAAAGAAGAAAGCTATCCACTTGACCAAAATTCTGTAAATATCACTTAAAAATCACATCTTCTTCTTCTCACCATAGATGAAATCTCACATCATCAAAGCCACCCCCTGCTTTCGAAGAGATTTTCCAAGGATTTTCTGATAGACTTTTTGTGTGTGTGTGTGCATGTGTGTGAGGAAGACTGGCCCTGACCTAACATCCATGGCAGTCTTCATCTCTTTTGTATGTGGGTTGCCGCCACAGCATGGCTTGACAAGTGGTGTAGGTCATGCCGGGGATCTGAAACTGTGAACTCCAAGCAGCCAAAGCAGAGCACACTGAACTTAACCATGGTACCACTGGGCTGGCTCCCTAATAGACATTTTTAAGTACATAGTACTTAGCACAGTCCACAGGCCAGAAACCTGTGGGTAGTAAGAGGTAGGAAACTTCCCCCTATGAGGGATCCAGGCCTCGGAATCTTTGGAATCTTTGGTAGTTATGTGATCCTTCACTGAGGCACTCAGGCAGGACAGATCTTGTCGTCCTTCCCAGCACATCTCACATGTTCTATTTGCAGTATAACACCACCCAGTTCTTAAATCTATGCTTATTAAGATGAAACTCTATCATTGAATTTCTTGTGTATTGGCTAAATTCAGATACATGAATGATTAAAGATGAAACAAAGAAATTATGTCTTGATCAAGGATAGAGAACATCTCAGATTATTTCTGCATTACACAAAAATTGTAAACTACATGTATTAGAAACACTAAGAAAAAATAAATTAAATTAGAGAAGGGACAATAGAATTAAATTGAATAGAACAGTGATTTTTGCAGCTAACGCTTACAAAACAAAAGAGAAGCTAAACCAAAATAAACCCAAGCCTCAGAACTATTCTCCTGTATTTGCTAGAATGCAGCAGACAGGAGCTTGTGTAAAAAGTCCTGACAGAGCCATATTATAGCTCTCTATTGGATTCTTATGCAGGGCTGGCATAAAGTTACCATTAATTGCTTGAGGGCTATATAACCCTTTTTATTGAGTTTATTGAAAAGAGTGTTTGAGAAATGCCCATCCAACTCTGGTGAGCTGAGTAGGTTAAATAAAGCTTAAACAAAGCTTTTTTCATCTCAAGCATCCAAGTTACTCGGCATTTTCGGGATCACAGTGGGACCCCAGAGACAAGAGTCAACAAAACCAGGCCATAAAATCAGGAAGGCATTGAATGTTTGGATTCAGGACTAGATACAGGAAAGACGAAAAGAATGCCTTTAAAATGCACACTCTCTGCAACTAAGCAAAACCAATCTACAAACATTTTGTTGAGATTGCAGGGGAGAGACATTGTGAAATGTTTTCAGAAGGCAAAAGAAACAAAGTGTTTTCAAATCCTCTGTGCCCATTTTCCAAGGCTCCATATACCTATTTCCAAAAACAAATTGCAGTCCTAAATCTTAAACAATATGGGGATTCATCTTTAATCACGTGGCCACCTGAAACACTGCTAAGACCCTTCCCCAAAGCTTGCTGAGCATCTTTGCAAGTGAGAGGCTGGAAAATTCCGTCTTCATTAACTTCGTGCCAAATCTGCCTCTCTTTATTTCTTAGAATGTCTCATTTTGTGGACCAAAAACTGTCTTGGAAGAATTCCAGGAAGTTTGCAAGAAATTCAATCTCAAGTCTGAGGCAAGCATATGTTTGTGTTCTATTTTCAGAAACTCATAAGTATTTTGTGTTCTGTCTTTTCCAAATTCTTCTTATATCTGGATGAATATTTAACCTAGACATATTTCATCTTATAGTTACCATAGATATAACTATATACATATAGCTTCCTGAAATTTTTGATTCAAATTTTCTTATTCCAGTTTTCCCTTTTTTCCAGCTCTAACTCTCTTTTTGCTTCTTATTTGGGAGCACAGTATTGTATGAACACTATTCTAACTTGCACCTTCTCTATTTTTAAAACTATATCTTCTGATCTATTTTGACAAGCTGATTCTTTGTTAACTTCAGTAGGTAATAAATATTATGTTTCAAAAAAAAACTTAATAGTCACATGTATACCAAGATATTCATTATTTGTAAAATACATCTTACTAAATTTTATGATGACTGCCTTTTTTTCTACCTTTCTGCTTCCCTTCTCCCTTCTCATTTCATATGGGCTTGCAAATGTGAACTAATTCCTTATTAATATGTAAAATAAGTCTGGAACACTGATTTATTTAGTTAAATTTTTGTCAACAACAATCAAAAACAATAAATGCACATTAATTAATATTTTTAAAAGCACTTTATTTTAAATTAATTTTTTGTGTATGTTGTGAATTAAGGGCTTAATTTTTAAGTGAATATTCAGTTTTTCCAGCCCCATGCGATTAAAGCACTACTCTTTCCCCTTTGAATTAACTTGACACCTTAGTTAAAAATCAAGTGAACATTTCTAAGTGGGTCTACTTTTGACTGATTAGCCTGTTCCTCTCATCTTGTCTCAGTTTGAGTAATTAGTGTGTTCTATGAATTTGTACATTTATCTAAATTTATTGGTATATATTTGTTCATAATGTTCGCTTATAATCCTTTTTATTTCTGTACTGTCACTAGTAATGTCCCCACTCTCGTTGCTGATTTTATTTATTTGTGGTTTCTCTCTATTTTTTCTTTTCTTGGTCAGTCTAGCTAAAGATTTTTTTTTTTTTTTTTGACCTTTTTAAAGAATTAACTTTTGATTTCATTGATTCTATCGTTTTTCTATCCTCTATTTTATTTATCTCCACTCTGATTTTTTTTTTCCCTTCCTTCTGCTACCTTTGGATTTAGTTTGTTATTCTTTTCTCCTTCCTCAAAATATAAAATTAGGTTATGAATTTTAAGTCTTTTCTTTTTTTAATATAGGCATTTGCCGTTATAAATTTTGCCCTGAGCACTGCCTTCGCTGCATCCCATAAGTTTTAGTATGTTTTGGTTTTGTTTATTTGTCTCTAAATATTTTCTAGTTTCCTTTGTAATTTCTTCTGAGGTCCATTGGTTGTCAAAGAGCATATTGTTAATTTCCACATGTTTGTGAATTTTCCAGTTTTCCTTCTCTTATTAATTTCAAATTTCATTCCATCACGATCAAAAAAGATACCTTATTAGGGATCCCTTGTATCTGACCAGTCATTTCTCTCTTGCTGCTTTCAAGATTCTCTTTGTCTTTGGTTTCGAACAGTTTGATTATAATCTATTTCTGTGTGGGTCTCTGAGTTTATCCTAATTAGGGTCCACTGAGCTTTTTGAATATGTAGATTCATGTCTTTCATCACTTCGTGGTATCTTCAGCCATTATTTCTTCAAATAGACTTTCTGCCCCTTTCTTTGTCTCATCTCTTTCTGGTATTCCCATGCTGTGCACATTGTTCCACTTGATGGATCTCCCACATGTCTCTCAGGCTCAGTTTACTTTTTTTCTTTATTCTTCTAAATGGACCATTTCAATTGTCCTATCTACAAGTCCACTGATTCTTTCTTCTACATGCTCAAATTTGCTGTTGAATCTCTCTAGTGAATTTTTCATTTCAGTTATTACATTTTCAGCTCCAGAATTTCTGTTTGTTTTTTTTAATAGTTTCTATCTCTTGATTGATAGTCTAATTTTGTTCACATATCATTTTCCTGATTTCTTTTAGTTCTTTACTCATGTTTTCTTTTAGCTATTTGAGCATACTTAAGACAATTGTTTAAAAGTTTTTGCCTAGTAAATCTCACCTTCTGTAGGGATGGTTTCTGTCAATTTACTTTGTTCCTTAGAATGGGTCATACTTCTCTCTTTCTTTATATGCTTTGTGATAAATTTTTGTTGAAAATTGGACATTTAAACTTTATGCTATGGTAATTCTGGACATTAGATTCTCCTCATTCACCAAGGTCTGCTGCCTTTTCAATTGTTAAAGGCTATAGTGGTCTACCTGTCTAGTGAGCCCAAAATATTCCTGCAAAGACTGCATTCCTTGTCATGTACAGCCACCAAAATCTCTGCTTCCTGGCTTATGTTCAGCTAGTGCTTTGACAGAGATATCTCTGAATGCTAGGAACCAATAACATTTTTTTTAAAAAAGAGCAAGCATTGGACATTGACTCCATGCAGGGGCACTCCTTCCACACTTAGCCAGGCTTGCACTGAGCCTATGGATTAGCCTAAAGTGAAAGCTTGGGGTCTTCTCAGGTATTCTCTGAGCACGTGTCCTTGCCTGGGCCTGTGCACGGCTTTCTAAATCTCTCAATATAGATGCTGCTATTGAGTGTTCTAATTTTCCAAAGAAACTCTGCCCAGCTTATGCTCTTGGGTCTCAGGTGGTTTATTGACTGTTTTGACCATAATCTTTTGCCACAAGCATCTGAGAATTGTTAGTTTGGCTTGCAGTGTTTTTGAGTAATGCTGACCACTTGAGTTTCCAGTAAGGTGACAGAGAAATAAGCACCTTGCATCATTCCTTCAGGTAGTGCCTAGGAAGGTTAGAACAGATGTACACAATAATTTGCAAATAGGTCTGCTTTGTTCCCTCTGGAATCAGTGGGTTCCCCCTAGGAACGCAGGCTACTGCTACCTTAAAACCAAGACCTCTACCACAATGGTGAGGGGCGGGGACAAGGGCAAGGAAAAGTACCACAAACTTTTATTATTACTTCAAATTTATCTTTATCTTGCTTCAGCATTTGCTTAGCTACTGCAAACTTTTTACTGCTTTCCAGAGTTCTGACAAATTTGGTTCTGACAGTTTCTGCTTGCTTTTCAATGTTTTTCTGGAAGGATGAAAGCTACGAGCTGCCTTCTACCATTTTGCTGTCACTTCCTTTATGCCCATTCTTGAAGGGGCTGTTTGAAATGCAGTGTTGAGAAGGATTGTGAGGCTAAGTCAAATCAAGTGGGAGAAAATGTCAAGAATGATTAGTTATGTCTCTCACAGTTATGGGAGAAAAATGTTATAGTAAATGGTCTACAAAGTTTCCAATGCTGGATAAGCCCAAATAAATACTACATGAGTTGGTCAAGTACAGTCCAGAACAGGACCATGATTTCTGGACTACCACTCTAGTATTGACTGAGAGTGTTCTAAACCATGCCTACACGTGTACTTTCTGATAAGGGGGCATACTACTGACTCACAAAGACATCCCTGTCTCCGAGGAGAGGATGCTCTTAATAATGTGGCATGCGGAATCAAGAGGAAAACTTGGCATCAGATGTACCTAGGTTCAAATGTTGACTTTACCCTTTAGTACTTTGAATTTGAGAATGACTTTAACTCTTGGCTTAAATAAGCTTATTTATAAAATTTTTTATTGAATTTGTTTTTAAAATTTTTAGCAATTTGTTGAAAATAGTAAGAAAGAGATCTGTGAACATGCTTTGATCTACTAATATTGCTTATTACTATTATTACTGCTAGAGTAATGCTAATCCTAGCCCTAGGTGACAGAGAGGGTAAATGACAAGAGGCAGTGAGGTTTCTCATAACTAGGATAAAAGTTCTCATATATCTTGATTTACACAAGAGGATTCCAGTTTATACACAGTGCTCTAGAATGTGAGTAGTGTCTTCTTTCAATTCTAAGTTATCCTGATTTGAATAAATTAGATGGCTGCCCTGTTGTGATGTTATGGGCATCACGCAATAGAATACTGATCTCCTAGACAGGATACCAAGCTCTCCTAGTAAGAATTCAACAACTTCCTAGAAGTTTAGCCAGAGAAGAAAAGAGCAATATCTTTGTACTGGAAGTTTCACAATAAATCTATTCCCTTGGTTCATCTCTCCTTCTCTCTTTCATTTTCCTCTGTTAGTTGACTACCTCAACCATCATTCCTTTCTTCTTCCCTGATAGCAGAAACCCAATTGTTAGACAGATTCGTTGCCACCTAGAATAAAAGACAACAGTTTCTAACCTCCCTTGGAGCTTTGCCAACCAGATGACTAAGTTCTGAATAACGGTATATAAGTGTAGGATAGAACAACTAGGAAGGTCATTAAGTGAGATAATTCAAGTCAGAGGAACAAAGAAGGGAGGATTTGGCCAGTTTGTCAGCTCCATTTAGTAATTTCCCTCTTGTGGTTTATCATGTTGTTGTGCCACATGCCCATCCGGGTGAGCAGTGTGGGATAGGTTGCCGAGAGACCAAAGAAAAGACCTGGAGAACAGTGAACAAGGCATATGGGTTTATTGGGAGTTACTTACAGGGAAGGTCCAGTGGTGGCCAGCTGGACACCAATGTGCACCCATTACCACCCCCTGAGAGAAGCTTGCTTAAGTAGACAGAGGAACAAAGGCTGCATGCTTGCCAAGGGGCTGTCCTTGGTATAACCAGCGTTCTCAGGATCAGTAGCTCACATGGAGGGGCTCTGTGTCCCTGTAAGACGTGATGTTCTTTATGTGAGATAAGGGAGGATCTGGGCTGGCCAGGCCCTAGGTTGTTACAAATCTCAGCAGCTGGGCGGCCTGCCCAGAAGTGAGCCAGAAGGACATATGGTTTCAATGGGTGTGGGGGCTTTCGCTGAGCAAGCAAGGCCCAGGCCCTACACATGTAGATATAATGTTCAGAATTGCAGCACCCCCCTCAAGCCTTCAAGTGAACTTAGGGATAAGCTCCACTCATTGGAATGGTACACAATAAAGACAGAGATCAGGGCTCCTAATGGCATTGGGGTCTTACCCACCAGCCCTGGACCACTTGGAATACCAAAAAGAGAAATAAATTCATGTGTTTTTTAAGCAACTACTTTCTGTGTCTCTGTTACTCTCAGCCTATCACAATCCTAATTTACACAGAATTTGTTCCATGGGCATGAAACATTGAAATATCAGAACCTCATATCTACCCCTGCTAAAGAACAAAATTCAAATGAATAAATTTTAAAGATTTTTATTTTTAAAGTTATTCTTTTTAATTCAGTGATTCATGAATTGGGCAGTATCCAATCTAGCAGAGAAAGGAGCTCCAAAGAACTGTAGAAAGCAGGAGATTTTATAGACAGGAGGGAGCGGGAAAAAGGAAGTTATACTGGGCATTTTCTGATTGGTTAAAGTAGGGTTAGTTTCCTTATATGGAGCAAAGGGAAGTCTTAGAGCCAGGTCAGGTAACTTGTGCCAAAGAGGCAAGCACTGATTGCCTGACCTGGGCCTTTCTTTTCTGGAAGAGCTGAGCATAGAAACTTAGCTAAGTTTAGGTTTGCTGACAAGGGGCTTAGCATGAGCGACTCCATTTTGGGCCTAATCTGGTTACTCTAACACCCCCAATATGGTAGGTTGGGAAGCTGGCAACATTCATAATTCAATGATAAAACATTTGGTCAAACTGCTGCCTGCCTTTCCTTGGAAAGCAGACAAAAAGCTATATGAAAAGCAGACTAAACAGCCTTAAGGGACAGTGTGGAAAAGTTAGAATGTTGTCTGTGCAGGCTGCTTCTTGCTGCTTTCAACAAAGTTCCAGGATTGAGGAACTGACTCAATCCAGCTTATCTGTAAGCGGAGATATTAGGGAAGTGTTCTCTCTCTCTGGTGTGAAATCCAAATGCATTATATTCGAAGTCTTTAAGGATTTTTTTAAAAAAGATAACTGCTCTGTGCTCCAAACTAAAGCACATATAAGTCTACTCTGAAGAAGCATCCTTAGCGGGAGATAAATCACTGGCCTCAAAGCTTTTAAAAAGGCCTTCCACTAATAGTTGCCTGTCAGACAATGGGAGGGAAGCTAACAGCAAAGATCAGATTAAGTATGTTGTCTTTCCACCCAAGCCTATTCTTTTAAGTGGTCTCAAGGTAGAATCAGGCCTGGAATCTGGAAGCCAAAGAACCTATAAACCTGGACTGAAACTATCTGTTACTATTAAAACTTTAATAGTACCTGAACCTGCACTGGAAGGAAACAGCCCTTAGAATCTTTTCAAGCTCCATGAAAGGACGCCCTCTATTGCCTACATTAGAAATAGCCATGGAGGGTCATAGAGAATGAAGCGTCTCCCCGAGAAGGTAGGGCTCTGGAACAAGAGACCAGGGAGGACAATGGCAGGAAAGTTTCTCCAGAAAGCACAAGTAGAATAAACAGGTATTGTAACCAAGAAATCTATTCTATCACCAAGTTAAGGGGCTTCTCTATTCCTGCCTAGCAGGATTTCAAAATTTTGATGAGCTAATGATGCCAATGTTTTTACTCTCTACTTGTTCTAAATGGAATTTTTGTGCCATTCTTTGTGCTCCTTCTCTTCTGGGTGTTTAGCAGGTAGATAAGTTGTCTTTTAGTTTAGTAAGTCACCAAATAATAAAGAGCTACTAAATCTGTTAGAGAATCAGCAGTCATCCAGAGACTCTGCACACTGAGCTAGATGCACAACTGGACTAGCTTTCTTGCAGCTTGCTGTGGCCATGTGACTAAGTTCCAGCATCAAGTTGCAAATGAAAGTGTGGAGTACTTAAGGAAATTTCTTCAAAAAACATGGGGTACCTCCTCCTTTTCTTAATCCATCCTAATAACTGGGATGCAGATGGGCAGGCAAAAGCTCCAGCAGCCATCTTAGACCAATGAGGACATTGAGATGAAAAAGAACAGTCCATTCTTTCTCAGTCCTGTGTCCTCCTTCCAAGACTGCCATGCAGAGATGGGACTACAGTAGGAGCAGCAACAGGAGCCCTTCTACATACAGAAAGATTTTGCTGCTGAATTCTGGGCTTTGGGGCTGGCAGTCAGTGATCTAGGCACTGGTCATATTCATCCATTCCTCTAGTCATTCATCCATTTTGTTTCTTCATTCACTCATTGATTACTGACTTGAAATATTGAAGCTATGAGGGTTTGATACAAACACTCTGACCTTGTCTCAGTCAAAGATCTGTAAAAAAACATAACTTTCCTGGGATAATCTTGTGACAATAGTGGGAAGGACAAAGCTCTTCATCCATGGAGGCTCATCAGGTCAAAAATTCTATGATGACTTCCATTACATTGAATTAAGTGAAATGAAGTTGTAGAAATTGAGTCCCACTGGGTGTTCCCACAGTTGTGCCACACATTTAGCTGTGGTCATGGAGAAACGTGTATATCATTAGTTCTTACAGGAGCACTGAACACACTGTACCAACGTCACACAGAAAAGTAGCATTGGACCTTGCTTAAATTTGACATCCCTTTTCACAGCTATATGATTGGACCATCCTATGTGTATCAGTCCAAGGCTAGTGATGTCTCTATCTGAGAAAGAACAGCCAACTTCTGTCACTTTCAACTATGAAGCTGAGAAAGGGGATTTTGCTGACAAACCAAGGTTGTGACCCACATGAGGAAAACTAAACTGGCACACAGCTCTGTTTTATGTTTGGTGGAATGAATGAAGAAGGGAAATCTATAAAGATCATATTTTGACTGTAGTTGACTAATAAAACCCATATTTTATTAAATAAAAAAGTTGATAAGATAAATAAGTCCTTGAGATGTAATGTACAGCATGGTACTATAGATAATAATACTGTATTGTATATTTGAAAGCTGCTAAGAGAGCAGATCTAAAAGATTCTCATCACAAGGAAAACAGTGTGTAACTATGTGTGGTGATGGATGTTAACTAGACTTATTGCGATGATCATTTCACAATATATACAAATATCAAATCAATATGTTGTATACCTGAAACTATATAATGCTATATGTCAATTATATCTCAATAAAAGTATTTATTATTTATAAATAAAGGTGAACAAAAGAAGAAGAGGGGCCAGTCTGGTTGTGTAGTGGTTAAGTGCAGACACTCCACTTCAGTGGCCGGGGGTTTGCGGGTTTGGATCCTGGGCGCAGACCTACACACCACTCATTGAGCCATGCTGTGGTGGCATCCCATATACGAAATAGAGGAAGATTGGCACAGATCTTAGTCCAGGGACAATCTTCCTCAAGCAAAAGGATGAGCATTAGCAATGGATGTTAACTCAAGAACAATCTTCCTCACAAAAAAAAAAGAAAAAGAGGTGCCTCACTCAAGATTAAAATCTCTCCCTGAAGGCAGTCCTCAACCAGGGACTAATTGAGGATGTGGTACAAAGGCTTGACCCGCATTCTTAAATTTGGAACAATTCTGAAGGACCGTCACAGCTCCAGAGCCCGGCAAATGATCTGTTGAGACCTTGCATCAATTACATTGCAGTTGAACTTCTCCCACTGCCCAGGCCTGCTTTTCTCACTCCCTCACACGTATTAATCTCAAGGACACTTCCCAATAAACTTCCTGCATGCAAATCTCTGTTTCCAAGTCTGTTTCCCACAGAACACTAAATTAGACATCACTATCTATTCAATTTAGCGCAATTACATTTCTTTGTCAAATTTGTACATATAGTGTGTACATCTTATAACAGGGAATGAGACTGGAATTTATTAGTTTAGCTTTATGTGAATTTTTAGTAACTGTCATAAACCCTTAAGACTAGCACATAGAAAAGATCCAGAGAAGATTAAACTACCAGTTATATAGTCCTGTGTAACAAATTACCTTAATTTTATTGATTTTAAAGAGCAATCATATGATTTATCATGATTCTATGGTTTGGCTGGACAGCCCTTCTTCTGATCTTGCCTCAGCAAATTTATGTGGTCAGATTCAGTTGGCAGGTCTACTGGAAGCTGGGCTCCAGCTGGGATTGCTGGACTTTTATTTTCATGTAACCTCAAGTAGGTTAGATGCACCAATTTACATAGTGGTCTCAGGGAAACATTCCAACAAGGTAAGCCCCATGCAAAAGCATTTATCAAGATAGACCTGTTTCACATTTACTCATGTCCCATTGGTCAAACCAAGTCATGTAGCCAAGCCCAGAGTCAATGTGGAATGGGATTGCATGAGGGCACTGGTGCAGGGAGAAGTGGTTGTTCTCTGTCTCTCTTTCTCTTTCTCTGTGTGTGTGTGTGGGGGGGGGGAGGGCAGGGGAATACACTAACTTTTTTTTTCAGTGAGGAATATTATCGCTGAGCTAACATCTGTTTCTAATCTTCCTCTTTTTGCTTGAGGAAGATTGTTCCTGAGCTAACATCTGTGCCAATCTTCCTCTATTTTTTGTATGTGGGATGCCACCACAGCATGGCTTGATGAGCAGTGTAGGTCTCTGCCCAGTATCTGAACCTGCAAACCCCAGCTCGATGAAGAGTAGTTCATGAACTTAACCACTACACCACCAGGCCCACTCTTATATGTTAACTTTTATGTAGTGTTTATTTTGTGGTAGATGCTGTTTTCAAGTTATACAAACACACACACACTCATTTGGTAACAAAATATAACCTTATGAAGTTGGAACTACTGTTATTCCTGAGTTACTGATGAAGAAACCGAGGTATGAAGAAGTAAGTAACTTGCTTAAGAGCATAGCACTAAGAAGAGAAAATGGGATTTGAATCCTGGTGGTTTCACTCTCAAAGATCAGGTACTCATCTGCACTGCAATTTTCTCCCTCACTTCCACAACTTTTTTTCTTTTTTTCTGGGAGTGGGATGGGATGAGTGACAGTGTACAGGCAATAGGAAGATGGAAGGAATTTTAGAGATTATCAAGCACTTTTGAGACCTAGAAATATGAGAGAATTTCCCTCAAAGCCTGCAACGGAATAAAAGTAAAGCTCTTGACATTATGTGGCACAACCTTCGCTTCTGTGTCAGAATATTGTAAAAGGTTAGGAATATTCAATTTTATAAAACTACAGATGAGACTACATGGATTCAAACTCTGCCAAATCTTGAAAGGTAATGATGGATTCCATTCACCAAATTAAAGAGCACCAGGACTAGAAGATGCCCGATGTAGTGTAAAAGATAAAAGGGATTTATGCTTTGTACTTTACACAGTTGGTAGTAAACATATGCAAGTCATTACCTTAGAAGGTTATATAGACTGAAAATATAAATTGGTCAGGAAAGGCTTAGATAAATTCATGAATGGGGTTTATAATGGGTTACCAAAAGGAAGTTAGGGATCACAGACTCCCCAAGGTTCGAGTGTGGAGGGCAACTAACATGTTTTCCTGAAAAACATCAAAGGAACTATGCTGGATCTCTAGAGTTGATGTGACTCAGTATGACAGTTATATTCTCATATTCTTTCTATAAAATCCCTCATCCATGTAACTCTATTCATCTAAAGACATGATTAGACTTCATTTATTTTACAAACATTTAAGAAAAGTTACTCTTTTTCTCCTCCAACAAACCAACAATGCTGTTTCTTTCATAGCTACTTTATTGTGTCATGTCAATTTATTTTCTTTTCTGTTTTCTTACATCTTTCTACCATCTCATTTTTTATATCAAACCTTCTTTTCCCTCTTTCTGACTTCAGCTGTCTTAAAAATTTTTCCTCTATCTCCCTTTCATCTTTATCATTCTCCAACTTTCATCTCTTTCTAACCATTTACCTTCAACCCTCTCTTTAAACTTTATGCTACAGGAGATTTGTAATTTGTTTTTGATTAACACTCATCCTTTATAATCATGAAATAAGACAATGATCCAGTCAAATCTCAAAGTGAATAAAAATAACTTTAGAAAAAAATTGCAAACCTTACAATAAAATAAATAGAAGAGAACAACAGCAAGCACATGCACCAATCTTCCATTCTTACAAGCAGTTTCTTCTGAGATAACATAACAAATGCTCTAAAACAGCAGAGTGATAGTTACGTTAAGTGGTGCTTGAAGTAAATCCTCGTAGAAAATGTTGGTTCTGTTTTTTGTAGAGACATTTGCATGATGAAATTTATCTAATAGTGTCTCTGCTACCAGAATAAGTAAATCAGTGAGAGACACTCTACTTTTCATGGAAATTGCTATCCTAAGAATGCTTTATTTGTTGCCAAAATAGATTAGTAATTTGAAGTGTATGTTAGGCTAAAGTTATTTGTTATAAGTTTATAAAAACAAAAGTTATAATAACTTCTGATATATCAATTTCTGGAAAGTATATTTGAAGGCCTGTTTTCTATCTATATTATCTTGTATCACTAATATATGTGTGACACACCCTAAAATGCTCTAACATGCATAGGAAATCAAATATTTGGAAAATTTGGGGCTGATTCAAAGTAGCTTTTAAAAAAACTTAGAGTTATTAAAGTCCTAGTGACAAGCCATTAGTAAGCTCATTTTGTTATTCATTTTCCATTGCTATTATAATTGCTATAATAAGTGTTAGCCATATATACAAAACTTGTCTAAATCTTAGTTAAATGTGAGGATGATTGCTTTTTATTCATCCACACTTTCAGGGTTTTTTTATTATACATATTTACTACATTTATTAGGTATTATCATTCTTTAATTACAATACAAGCATTTATTGTCTACCATAGTGTAAATTCTTGCCCTATCCTGCAATGTCTACATCAATTAAATATTAAATTCCAATAACACCACCACTGATGTCAACATCCTATTTCACTGCCTCTCTCAATTTCCTATAACCTCTCATCAATCCTATTGTAGAGGACATTTGAGTTTTTCCAACCTTATTGTTCCATGTTTTGTCAAATTCAAAAAGCAAACTCTCTTGCAATTAAGACACAGGCATGATACCCTAACTCTGTTAATTCAGAAGCATTTTGAAGAAACAAGTGCTGCCTGGAACCCATTCTACTGAGTATGTTGGCAGAGGAATCCAGCTTTCCATACCAAAATGACAGAGTCTTAAATAGTAGTGCCTAGTGCCAGCATCAGCAATGCTGTCTGCAGGGTCTGTGACCAATTCCATGCAATCGGGTTTCTGCTGAAGTCATTCTTCAACAGAATTTGGGTCTTTCTGGTAGGGTAGCCTTCAAGTCTGATTTTCTGGCTCTGGAAGAGTTCTGTGAATTTTGTAATAAACTTTATTATATTATTTCCTTCTTACACTAGCTAAAATGTATTTTATTCTTTGAGGTAAGGATTTTATCTAATAAACTGATCAATAAGCCTTTTAAGGATGATGTGAGCATTTTCTAAATAGCCTTCTCTTCAAAGACTGTAGCCAATCAACTATTCATCTCAATTGTCTGCATCCTTATTCTACTTTTATACTCATCATGTAAATCCCAAACCATGAATCAATTGAAGCATCTGACTTCTCCACTCATAAGCCTAGGTAGGGGAGTATGGCTGAAGAACTCACTCAATCATTTGGAATTGTATGTATTTAAAAAGAAAAAGTAGAGCCAAAATATCCAAGTTATATTGTTGTGTGAACAAAGCAAATTGCTGCAGATGTGGTAGATACATGTAGATGTAGGGTGGCTAGACAACAGATTAGCTTTCTTACACTCATTCCTGCCTTTTTCCAGAGGGTGCTAAAAGGCTAGAAAGTACATTTCTCAGACTTTGATGCCATTGGCTTCCAGACGTGATTGAAGTTCCATGAATCAACTACACTTAATCAAAACATTAAATTAGATCCCAGTTAGGAGGGAAGAGAGAATTTGAGGGAAATAACTATTTTGCTGATGCAGACTGTTGCAGAGACTTCCTAATTTGGTGGTTTTCTAAATCAGAGGAGCTTTCCCAATCACAGCAGAAGGAGTGAGATTGCAAGAAATTGGAGCTGTGTGGGGAGCCCATTCTTCCAGCCTGTCAAACTATTCCTGGCAATAAATTATTTAAGTTTAAAGTAGGTAAAGTGGTTTTTGTAGTCTGGACCAGAACCCTAACCAATTTCGTATGGTCATATTTGAATGGAGTCCAAATACTGTTCTGGAGTCCTAGGCTTCTGTTGGTGTTTTCTCGAGGGCTGATGAGAAAGGTAAAATTCAGTTGGTGGGGTTTTATCTCCCTTGCTTCTATTTCAACTGGAGAAGTTTCATTCTTTATTTATTTATTTTGACAATTCATTTTAGATTATTTTTTAAATAAATCATCCTTTTTTAAAGGAAAAAATAAAGTATAAAAATCACTGGCATTTTTGTGGTTATTATAGATTGAATAAATAATTATCTTAATTACCATAGAAATTCCCACTAAAATGGCAGTAAAATGATCATTAGGAAAGTACAAATGTACAAACTAGAAAAGAATGGAATAGGAGATGCAAATAGTTAAGAGATGTTAACCTTCTAGAATATTCAGAGTGGGAGAGTGAATGGATGAATGGCAACTGAATCTAACAAAGATAAAAAAGCTGGGGGGCCAGCCCCATGGCAGAGTGGTTAAGTTCGCACGCTCTGCTACGGCGGCGCAGGGTTTCGCTGGTTCGGATCCTGGGCACAGACATGGCACTGCTTGTCAGGCCACATTGAGGCGGCGTCCCACATGCCACAATTAGAAAGATATGCAACTAAGATATACAACTATGTATGGGGGAGATTTGGGGAGATAAAACAGAAAAAAAACAAAAAGATTGGTAACAGTTGTTAGCTCAGGTGCCAATCTAGAAAAAAAAAAAACAGCTAATCATTAAAAAAAGAAAGAAAGAAAGAAAGCTAGTTGGCACATGAGCAGCAAGATGCAACATGATTCACACCGCAGACAGGTGGAAGGCCCAGGTATTGCAGACGGCAGGTATCTGTGGAAGGTAGAGATTAAGTATTGAATCAAACATAGGAGGGCAGCTCACTAATCTGTGAAGGAACCTCTATGAGGTGTCCTCCCTTACCTAGAATAACAAGATGACTACCTGGAAAAATTTCTCCTGGGGAAATTAAACCAGAGAAGTTGTGTTATTGGGAAATCGGGCAGGGTTAAACACAAGAGTGAGGTTTCATACTGAAAGCAAAGGAAATAAGGGAAATTATACACATCAAATAGTGAGATCCTGCTCCCTTTTCCCAGTTAATGCCTAGAAAGCTGGATGCTGGAAGCTAGATATATTGTACCATGCAGGTAGGCAGGAGTCTAAAGATTCCATTTAGTGAAGCTGCCAAGTCTAGGAGAAAAGACTGACAGATATGTCAGGAGGGATCCTCCAGTGAAATGCTCTATCTCTCTCCTAAGATGAAGGCCCCCACTCCACATGTCTCACACATGCTTGGTCTAGCGGTCACCTGTTTAGTTCTATACTCTCGATTGTGAATTGTCAGCCAAGGCTCATCAGACATTTGAAGAAAACCTCTAAGATGAAAGATGGAGACCAAAATAAGTAAGAAATGAACTAAGAAAAAACATAATGCAAGAAAAAAAACCATCTTTACCAACTATAAAGTCTTGAGAAACATAAGAGCTTTAGTAAGTATAAACAAGAGGAGGTTGCTATAAAAAGAAAATAAAGGATGCCACGTGTTCAAAGAGAGACTCTTGGTAATTAGAGAATATCATCATAGCAGTGCTTTGAAAACGTCAATGGACATTTTAAAAGAAAATTTGTGGGAGTTTCCATAAAATGATAAAAGATATTGTAAAAAAAAGAAAAAAGATAGGGAAATCAAAAGATCAATGCATGATTTCCAAGACCGGACTAAAAGGAAGACTCAAGACAGTGAAAAATTGGCTGGAGGAACAGCTGTCAAGGAAACAATGCAAAAAAAATTTTTCTAAAGCACAAGATTTCTAAATTGAAAGGACTCACTGAGTAACAGACAAAATAAGGGAAAAAATATCCTTATTAAGGCATAGCATTAAGAAATATTATAGCAGTGGCAACAAAAAAAAAGAAGAATCAAAAAGCATCTATGATTGAGAAGTGGGGGTGAGTGGAATAAAAACAAAAATAAATTACAATTTCTCAGTAACCATATTGCATTAAACTCATTAATGGCAACCTGGCAGCTAAAAGACAATGAAAAATGCCTTTGAAATATCTAGAGAGAATTACCACTAATAATAGAAAAACTATGTTTCAAATATGAGGTTAAAAATTATTTTCAAACCAGCAAGATCTCAAAACAAGATCTCAAAGTTTCAGTACACCTTTTTCGAGAATATTCTTGAAGACGTATTTCTCTAAAACAATAGGTAAATAAAGTAAGAAGAAACAGAGGATCCAATCAAGAGAGAGGCAAGGGGATTTCTTAATGAAAGATGCCGGGGTAGACAGCTGAGCAGCTCTTGTCAGCACACTTGGAGAGCAGCAGATGCGAAGAAAATCATCATATACGGACATACAGACACACAAGGAAATAATCAATACCTTATGTGATTTACCATACAAATATGACTTCAGTTCTTTTGTACAATGTAGGGATGAATTATTAATGTCCTAAAACACCATCAAATTATAAAATTAGGCACTTCTAAACTCCAGAAAACAAAAAGTTGGTGTACGAAAGTTAATTTATTGGTTGCATATTCTGTGACTCAACTGCAAACAATACTATGAAATCATGAAGAGCACTGAATGTTGATTTATCTAAATTTTATGATAAAACTATACAGTACAGATATGAGTAGAAGGGAAGTATGTGAGTAGGTGGTGGAAGATAAGAGAGTGAAATCTTCATCTTCCACGTCAGAAATCAGATAATTTTAAATTGAAAAAACTATAAAATAGATTTGTAAATTCAGTATTTGGAACTATGGAGCTTAATATCTGAAACAAGTAGAAATGTTGCAATGTGATCTGCTCAGAGAATTGGAGATGGAGAGGTGTGGAACATAAGACTGCTGTTTTTTCTGTATGCCTTTGATGTGTGTGTATATATATACATATACATATAAAATATACATATGCAATAATATATGTTATACAATATACATATATAACATAAATTTGACAAATATGAAATTTAAAGATAGACAGTAGAAAATTGTAGACAATGAAAGACCACAATAACACCTTTAGGTAGATCTTGTCATCCCCATTTTGCACAAAAGAGACTTGGAGAAGTCAAAACTCTAGCTAAATATTTGGCAAATCCAGGATTTACACTCAAGTTTTCCAGAGTCTAGGGCCACATACCTTCCACCACATCACACATACTTCTTCAAAATTATGATCACTCCTTTCCACTCTTCCATTTAGATCTTTGGAGTCCAAGCCGAAAGCCTATTTGCTTGGTGTTTTCTTGAGAACACGACTGAGTCACACACATCTCAGTTCACTTCCTTGTGAAATATCGTAAATGGGACTAAGTGGAGAAGTGGGGAAAACTGGACCACACAGTGAAGGAAAGCTTTGTGGAGTGGTAAGGCATGTCTGGACAAGGCATGAATAAGAGAGAAACTGGAAATATTTCATTTTAATTATTAACTATTAAAGTATTTAAATATGCTCATAAATGTGATCAATCCTGACCTAAATATTTCTATGGTATCTACACTGATGTTTAAGTAGAACAAATATTATTGCATGTTTTTTGTTTTTCATGCTGGAAGGAGGAGAATGAGTTAAAATAATTCCTCCTCTATAACATAAGGAAATTCTCTCTGAAGAACATGATAGCGACACATTTAAATTCATTAAACCCAAACACACAAGTAACTGAAACAACAGAGAAGGTATAATGCAGATACAACTATTTAAAATTGTACTATCAATGTATTTTCTGCCTCAAAGAAAAAGGATTTCTGAAACCTAGACATCTATTTTTAAAGCTAGCTTGTTTGTAATACAAAAAAATCTATATCTTTACTACTTTCCAATTTATAATCATTAGAAAGGAATTATCTACAAAGCATGTGTATTCATATGTGCGTCCATGAGTAACCAAAAATGAGAAGGCATATACAGACCAGAAATATACATATCTCAATATTATTGCTTCTTTATCAGAACACACAGGAAAATGCTGATGATTGAAAGATTTGACGGGTGGTTTTTCTTGCCACATTTTTCATTTGCACTAGGTTTAAAAAAAAATCTTTAGAAGCAAGTAAAGCTTCCACAGTTCCCAAAGTTGTGTAATTCTCATTGGCTCCTACTTCATTCCACAACTGCAAAGAACTCATCTTTTATTCACTTGTATGATTCTTCTCTGTAGTTCCTGACATCCTTTTAATGCATTTTCTCAGGGACCACAAGAATGACATTCTTCTTCCAATCTTCGTCATTGTTCTTTAAAGTCCCAGCTTTTGCCATAGCCTTTTGTAGAAAGAAGATTCCCTATCCCACAGCTACATTCCTTCGGTTCTGCTCATTATCACTTGGAGGCGGCCTCAGTTCCTCAGTATATTCATCTTTCTTTGGTCCGGATCAATAGATCATTTTAAATCAGTGCACTGAAGACTGAAAGACCACCTTTTATTGCAGGCTGGTAGTTCAGACGTAAGAGAGTGAATGATTTCTTGGGGTTTGTGGTCCATAATTATATTAACCTTGGTCCCACACCAAGCTATTTGAAACTTCTCACACCTCATTACCAGTCAATGCGTCCTTCTCTGTATAAGAATTGCTTTGTTTGACTTTGAAAGACATGTTGTTAAAATCCCTTTACAGGTTAGCGATGTTTCTTTAGAAGAGTGGAACAAATTTCATGGTCAAAGTCAAAATTTTAACACTCTTTTTATCACAAGGATATCTAACCCTGTGAATCTCAGAACAGTCTATATTGTTGCAAGTGACCTAGAGAAAAAGAAAGAAGCAAATTGTTTTAACTATTACCATATTAATAACATGCTTTACATTTTAGAAAGTAACTCTATTATGTATTTGTATTCAGCATTTTCTAAATTAAATGTATCACCTCAAATTATAGAAAACTGGTAACAATAATGATTGCAAAATATTTTTAAAAATATATAAATCAATCAGTAACATTAATCCAGTCTTGAGTTTAAAAAGAGAAATAGTTTGGGGAGCGGAAAGAACCTTTACTGATGTGAATGAAATGGTTCCTTCTGGGATGTTTCCTTGAGGTTGTATTGAGCATCTTAGAAATGAATTGAGAAGTTATGAATCTAGCTTAACTAATTAAAGTCTCGTTAAATAAACAAACAGAAAAATTATGTATTTCACTAAGCCCTACTGAGGTAATCGGCTTGTCTGCAGTTTAAAAATAATCTAGATGAGAGACTATATGTTTGATTTCCATTGAATAATTAAGTAGTCTAAAGTCAAAATGTTCTCTTTTAGCTCTAAGAGGAAAGCTGGAAGACAAAAGAGGGAACTATATAAAATCCCAACCCTTCCTTTTTATGAGAAAACAGTCAGACAATGACTGGATGAGCGAAAGGGCAATTGTTTGTAGTGAGTGTTACCCGAAGTATTCTTTTAAAAAGTAGTACATTCACTCAGCACATGAAAGACGGAGGGTTTGCTGTTTTACTAAATGGAGTTAATGATTTATCAGAAGAGCAATGATGAACCCAATCAATGGTAAGGTCAAAATTAGAACTCACTTAGTTTGACAAGTTTTAGGTCATGAACTATCTTGAAAATATAAAAGGTAATCTATACACTTGCAAAAACTTGGGGGAAAAGAATAAAAGTCTAATTAAATTAATCATTTCCTAACACAACATTTCACTAAATATCCTAGCCATCTCTCAGGTATCCAGTTTTCCTAATAATAAAAACCTTAATTATTAGAACAAAAATTTTCTGACACATAAATACTATATAATGAAATAAAGTTCATTTGAGATTGTCTCTAAAGGGGTATTCAAATTCACAAAATTTTCTAATTAACTCAAGCATCATTTATGCCTTATTTCATTGTATTAAAAATCACCGTAAAGTGTATTGGGCCAATTTCATTCCCAAGTAAGCAGAGTATATTGATATATATATATTTAAGCATCTTATAGGGTCTTCGGGCTATCGCATTGAACATAAGTTTTCAAAATAGGGTCCCACAAATTTAAAACATATATGTCTTTTAGGCCATAGAAATATAGACTTCTGATAATGTCACCATGAACGATTTAATGCTAGATTTAATATTATAAGTTTCATGACTCAATTCTGGATTAAATTTTGGGAAACTTTTCTTTCATATATATTTTATGAAGACCAGATTATTTTATATATATATATGTCCTTTTGGAGCAATTTTCATCTATTTCTGATTTTAATATTTCAATAAATGCTATAAAATGGTTTGATTAATACAACTGAAATGTATACATTAGCTACACAGATCTGCTCCCTGGTCCTTTAATTTACTCCTCCATCTTACAGTATGGTCTAAGCGGAATGGTATTTTTCTTTTAAAGCACTGCTTATGTCTATTGTATGATTTTCTAGCTCTCATAATATTATATTTTCTAACTTTATTTGGTATCAAGTGATGTTTGGACTTGAGAATTTTGAAATGGAATTACTAAGAGGAAAATAATAGTTTCATTCAGTCTCTTATACAGTGGCATAAAACCTAGTTATTTGCCATCTAAATAGTAAAGTATCCTAGTATTCACACAGAACACAGTAAATACTTTTTGAAATGAACAAAAACTTTTGGAGTAAATACTTTTTGAAATGAACAAAAACTTTTGGTGCAGGACAGTCGTTTATTATGAACAACTATGTGGAATTTTTCTTTATATGCCTACAGCATTTAGAAAATAAAAGGACAAATATTGTTACATGTTTACTTACAGCAGCTGTTAGACAATTCAATACAGTATTGTTTTTGAAGTCTTAATGGTTCTCACTAGTCGGGTTGTTGGATTTAGCAAGTAATTCACTTCAAGGACATTCTGGGAGTACTTTGTCCTTTATGTACCTTTCCACCACTGGGAATTGTTATCATTTTGATTATTTCAATGTCCCTTCCCCCTCCATTATCAGTTACAGAAGCCTGGAGGAAGAACACTAAAGTTGGAGTCCAGACACTGTTTTCCAATCTCATCCTCTGCCTACTAGTTAAACATGAGCAAGTCACCCAGCACCCTGAGAATCAGCATCCCCCCTGCAAAGCAAGAATATTAAGTAACATGAACTCTAAGGTCTTTCCTTTTATTTTCATGGGAAAAAACATTTTATTAAATGTATTTGCATTTAATTAAACAAATGTTTAATTTTGTAAAAAGTCAGTCACCATCTTCCTTTTCATAATACACTCTTTTTTCTTAGGGAAAAATAATTCATTGTTATGAATAGTAGTTTTAATTCATAAATTCAGATTTTTATTGTGGTTATTTCACTTTTTAATGCAAATTCCTATTTCTCCTGCTTTAAAGGAAACTTCATTCCATAACTCTGGAAGTCCTTCTGTTTCCCCATTCTGCGGTCTTTCGTGTTGCCAATTCACGAGAGGGAGATGTGAGTTATAGGTCCAACTAAACTACCACAGGACTCCTTTTTCTTCTGTCCTCACCTTCCACTTCAGTTCTGATGAGTCTCTGCTGACTTCATGTCCATGTGGGAGATGAGCATCATTTATGAGCCTGTCTATGATTCTGTCTGCCTGGAGATCATACACCCATTCCAGTGGGGGTGAGAGGGTAAGGTAGGCAACTATTACATTCCCAGTGGTTCTGTAACAGGCACCAGATACCTGAAGCTACAGGAACAGTAGATTTGACTTTCTCCCATCTCTCAAGCCCAGGAATATCTTTTCTAGTCTGAGAGGCATAGTTGGATCTTTTGTTGTACACCAAGAAACTGTCCTTGCCCACAAATTCCTGTCTCACCTTTAATCTCTTTATAAATACTTCAAGTTCTACAGAAGGAAAAGAAGAGATTTGATTAACTTTGGAATTTAAGTAAAGCATGCATGTTTAAAAATTTAAAGAGAGGCAATGAAAAAATAGAAATATAACTTCTAAACCAGCAGAGGAGAAAAATAAATTTAAAAACCTAAATAATCCAAATAAGGCTAGAAAAAGAAAAAAGTGGTACAGGAAAAAATAGGACATGTAAAAAGCAAAAATAGGACTCTAGAAATAAATACAAATATATTGGTAATCCTAATAAGTATAAACTACTAAAAATCAACAATTATAGCTAGATATTATCAGATTGGATCTCCAAAATTATATTCAATAATAAAATATTTTCTAAAGATAAGACCAAACATAAGAACACAAAAGATTGAAAGTAAAAGCTTGGGAGATAGATATTGAGTAAATATTTATCAATGGGCAGCTACTTTAGCTTATTTAACTTGAGACATAATAGACTTTAGACAAATACATTACTGTGGTAATAAAAGAAGTCACTATATAATTATATAATGGTTTCTAATTCATGAGAAATCAAAAGAATTAAGATTTATATGGACCTAATAATATGAAATTAAAATATGTAAAGCAAGAGACTTTAAGGAGAAATTAAAACTCTAGACATCTAGTGAAAAAATTTCATATACCTTTCTCAATACTTGATAGATTAATCAAGTAAAAATCAGTTTTTGACAGTCTGGATAACAATTCACAACACTGACATATTAGAAATTATGGTCTTTATATCTAGTAGTAATAAGAAAATTCACATTCTTTTTAAGCACATATGGAATATTTACAAAAAATAAAAGGCCATATAGTAGCTCCAGAAAGTTTATATCAACAAATACCAAAGAATAAGTTTATGTGTCATTACAATGACGTAAAGTTATAAATCAATAAAAAGAGTAATTTTTTAAATTCAATTTATTGGAAATTTTAAGCGTTCTAAATAAATCATGGCTTAAGAAATGAAAATGGTAGTCATCAAATATTTTAAAGAGAATGATATTGAGACTATTTCAAGTAAAATAAATCTTGTAAGGTTCATCTAAAGCAGTACTTAGAGGAAAATTTATTGTATCAAGTTCATGTTTTGGAAAAGAATAAAGAAAAATCAGGAGAGTGATTGGCTCAAGAAGTTAGAAAATACACAATAGAGTAATCCCAAAGAGTGTGGGGCAAAGGATATTAATTTAGTAGTAAGAAAGAAATAATAGAGAAGAGCATCAAACCAAAAGCTGGCTGTCTGGAAAAAAATGGAAAATCTTTTACAAGATTGGTCACAAAATAAACAATAAAACAATATGAGGAATATTCTTAAAAATAGTATATCAGTCAGGACATTTAATTCTAACTCTATACACAGTTATTTATTTATTTTTTTAAACTGACAATTTCAGTGGCTTAAACAAAATAGGAAGTAGTGGTATTCTATCTCACCCTCTTGGCTGTCTAATGCAGCTGATGTGGCTATCATGGATAGCTCTTCTCCAAGTGGTAACTTGAAATTCAGGATCTTTGCATCTTTCACAAAAATTAACCAAAGGCATGAACTTTCAGATTCATGAAACAGAGTAAATTCCATATGGGATATATAAAAATAAATTCACATCTATATATATTGAAGTGAAACTTCCATCTTTTGGCCCTGCCTTCCTTCAGGGCTTCCTTAGCGTCCTTCACTACATCCATTTTCTTTGGTTGAAAACAAAGAGAATGATCATAATGATGGTGGGATATTTTAGAGCTGGATCTGGAAGTTGTGGCTATCATGTTCCCCACCTCCATTGGCCAAAAGATATTGCATGTACTCAAACTACCTGAAGGAAAGCTGGCAAGAGGGATCAGTAAGCATCAGGCAGTCTCTGCCACAGTGGATAACATTACATGTAATAGCGGGGTTAGATACCTCATTTGGAACATTATGAATCATTTATACTCATACATTTGTAATCTTAGAAGAAATGAGCTTTTGTCTTGAAATACGTGAAGCATAACAACTGACTCTGGTAAAGAGAGAATAACTGAAGAGTCAAGCCTGTAGCTATTGGAGAAATTGAATCAGTAGATAAAATTCTACCCATATAAAAGTATCAGACCCAGATGAATTTATGGATGATTTTTAAGAAAATAGAATACAGATAACCCTTATTTCATAGAGAAATTTAGAGAGAATAAAGAAGAAAACTCACTAATGCAAATAATGTTAACAGATTAGTATGACATTGATACTAAAATTAAAGAGGGAAAGTGTGAAAAATAAAAATAATAGGACAAAATATAGATACAAATATGTAAATAAAATACTAATTCAATGAATCTAAAAATGTATTTTTTTTTTTTTTTCTGGTGAGATAGATTGGTCCTGAGCTAACATCTGTTGCCAATCTTCCTCTGTTTGCTAGAGGAAGATTGTCACTGGGCTAATATCTGCCAGTCTTCTTCTATTTTATGTGAGATGCCACCACAGAGCAGCTTGATGAGTGGTGCGATGTCCGTGCCTGGGATCCGAACCTGCGAAAGCTGGGCTGCCAAAGTGGAGCATGGGAACTTTACTACGCCACTGGGCTGGCCCATAAATGTGTAATTTTTAAAATTGACAAATGCAAAAATGGTTTGTCTTTTAAAATGAAATTATATTCAGTAAAAAAATATAATTTTATCAATTTTTATAAAACTAATGATTAAAGGAAAATCAGTATTATCTCAATAAATACCAAAAAGTAAAACTCATGTATGATTATATAGATATAAAACTGTTAATCAAAGCAACATTTCTAGGTAGTGAAAGATGGTGCCTACCACTATACAACAAATAACATTATTAATGGTGAAAGTTTATGCTTGTGATCTCTAAAATCAGGATAGATGTCTATTATCATCATTTTTAGTCAATATTGCATTTGGAGTCCAAGGCAATACAATAAAGCAAGACAAATTTCATATAAGGATTATTATGGAGGTAATAAATTTTAATTGTTTGTTACCCACATTATATTTAGAGAAACTATACAAAACACCACTAGACAATCTACTGAAACTAGTAAAAATTTTTTAAAAATCTGGAAAAGCTCAATATATAAAAATAATAACATTCCTATATTCCTATAAAAACAAATTTAAATATGTAAAAAAAGCCCCTGAATTTCAATAGCCAAAAATAAAAAGTACTAACATTTAGAAATTATTTTGGGATAAACACAATAATAGATATGCAATACTACAGAGGAAAAAAATGTATGACGTTAAAAACATGAAAATACACATATAAGTGCAGAGACATTTTATGTTCTTACATAGGAAGATTAATTATTTAAAGAATTAAATTCTTGCCAACTTAACGTCAACAAATCTCAACAAGATATGATAAACTTAAGCTGATTTCATATGATTAACAAAGCACAAATAATGGCCACAATGATTTTGAGGAAAAAGAGATAAGGGGGAGGTGGCAAAGAAGGAGAAGGAAGAGAGGCGAGGAAAGGGAGAAGCAGGGGAGAAAAAAAGGAGGAGGAAATAAGAGGAAGAAGAAAAAAGAAAAAGAATGTGAAGGAGGAGGAAGGGAAGGAGGAAGAGAAAGAGAGAAAGCGCTAATTGTGGTAATAGGATTCCATCTACTAACTATCCAGACAAGTTATAAAACGACAGTAATTTAAAGAAAAAGTATTGATACAAAGAGAGGCAAATAATAGATAATCTTGGAATATCTATCTATCTATATATACACACACACATAGAATTGTTATATATGTACATATATATGTTTTCTACATGCATATGTTTTCTATATATACGTATGTATATATCCATGTGTGGTTGTTACATGCCAAAGTGGGAATACAACTCTATAAAGAAATGTACTATTCAGTAAATTGGAATGTAACAATTAGTACTTCATTTATAGAAAAAATATGTTAAATAATATTCCTATAAGAAATCATGTATATATAATCATGTAAATATAACTTCCTGATAAAGACATAAAACACACAGAAAAAGTTTAAAAATAAAAAAAGAAATTTTTTAGAACATATAGAAAAATTGATTTTGCAAACAATATATTTAAGATTTCATAACATATTTTAGCAATTTCTAGCAAAGTTGAAAATGCACATAAATCTAGCAATTCCATTGTGAGCTATGTATTCTAGAGAACATACACATATGTACAAGGAGACCTGTGTAAGAGAGTTGATTATAGCATTTCTTAACAAAACAACTAAACAATTTAAAATGTAATTCAATGATAGAATGGATGAATAAATTGTGCAATTATTGGAATATTAAGCAGCAAATATAACACACTAGTTCTGTAAAAGTCAATACAATGATTCCAATATATTTTATTAAGTGATAAAATCAAGTTACAGGTGATATAGTACAATTATAGAAATTAAAAATACAAAAAAAAATGTGTAATAGGGATATGTAGTTTTACAGTAATAGTTTAGCATATTAAAGAGAAGAGTGAACAACTAATTTGGGATATCTGTTTTCTCTTGGGCATGGAGGATGTGGAATAAAATAGAAAGGATCACTTCAAAGGCATCTCTAATATTTATTTCTTAAAAACCTAAATTCTGAAACAAATATCACAGAATGTTAATCAGTATGGTGGACACATAGGTGCCTCTGTATCTTTAGATGAATTTGACATATTACATAATTAAGATATTTAAAATGATTTATGCTTCCAAGTGTATACAAGAAGAATGTTAAACCAGCTTTTCAAAGTTTTCAAGAATTATTAGACCATGAAAGTTATATTTGGTCCTCAAATGTTCATTGACCCAAATTAAATTACAAATGCCATTGCTTCAGCCTTCCATTCAACCATACTCTTTTAGTGTTCTAGTAATCAGCAGGTTAAAAAAAGACAAGCTCCTTCCTTCAACAAGTATTCTCAGAGTTCCAACAAAATGTAACTTGTTATAAAACCCAAGCTGACAGGAAATGTGAACAAAGTACACTAAATTTATTTTAGGCGCTGAGCATACGGGTCAATGCTTATTTGCATGACTGTCAACAAAACAATTCTCCTTTGTTGCTACTTATAACTTTCATGTATTTCTTGCCTTTGAATCAAATTGAATCTACCCTTAGTCAATCACCTTTCTTCTTTATCATTATCAGTTAATATTTTTGAGCCCTCTGAACTGTTTCACTTTGTATTGAATTCTCTGATAATGATATAGCAAATTGAGCCCTCAGAATGTTTGTAAAACTTGATATGAATCTTCTCATTTGTCGACGTCTTCAAGAGCAGTCCAAGACTTGCTACTCTTCCTCGCTTCCTCAAGATTAATTCAAAGCTTGTCCATGCTGAAGTCGCTCCACAGCTGGTCTGAGGGCATGAGCTTCCATCCTGGGTTAATTTAATATCCATCCTAGGTTTACCTCATCATCTTGAAGGATATTTATTACCACAGCAAGTATGCAAACAATGAGGGGAGAGGGAGGGATTCAGAGGCTGATTGTTTGAAAATTTGGGGGTAATTTCATGAAAAGTAAGGATATGGATAATTTTATTAACATTATTTCTGCATGCAATTCCAAATGCCTAATGGAGAATTTTCTCCAGTATTTTCTCTCTTGAATGACAGCAAAGACTACTGTGTACTGTCAAGTTTATACTCTGCCTGAATATGTTTCCATCTTATATTTTGGCTGAAGACCCTATGGCATATTCAGAGCACTCATTCCTGTATATAAATTCTCAATGCTGTTTTCTGGCTCCAGTTTTGCACATGTATGTTTAGCAGAATGCCAAAGTATATAACTAGATCCTATCAGTAGAGTTGATCATCTGAACTGAGGTTATATGTGATTTTAGATTAAATATAGAAAGAGCTTGGTACATAGTAAGTGCTCAGTTAAGGTTAGCTGTTGCTGTTCTTATTCAGTGATTAGTCAAACTTGAGAACATCATAAGGCCATTGAATTGTCTGCGAGAAGTAATTTCCAATTTTATTGTAAAGTGAATTCATATGTAAGTTGTTTACTATGTTTTATTTTATAAATAAATCTTCAGAAACACATTTACTGCCTATAATGAAAGATTCAAGAAATAAAAATAATAACATTCAGAAGTTTGTTTTAAAGCTTTCTGTGCTACACCAAGCCCTAAATTAATCCATCCTAGATCTCTGTAAAGATGAATGCTACACTTGGGGACGGCCTGGTGGTCTACTGGTTGAGTTCACATGTTCTGCTTTGGTGGCCTGGGTTTGCTGCCTGGGATCCCAGCATGGACCTGGGCAGTGCTTATCAAGCCATGCTGGGGCAGGTGTCCCACATATAAAGTAGAGGAAGATGGGCACAAATGTTAGCTCAGGGCCAATCTTCCTCAGCAAAAAGAGGAGGACTGGTGGCAAACGTCAGCTAAGGGCTAATCTTCCTAAAAAAAAAGATGAACTTTACTTTTGTAGCAAAAAGAACACTCCTTTAGCCTGGCTTGTGAGGTCTTTACAAAGAAAGGTAAAGAGAACAAGGACTGTCCTTAAATATGATGTCAAAGTGTTTGAAAGGCCAGTTAAGGCACACCATCAGGAATAAACACCAAGGACTTCCAGTTTAAAATATGCAATGGTGGTCTGTAAACCACGACTATAAATAATTTGTAATATGTCTTGAGCTTTGTATCACCTCCATTTTAAAATATAGTTGTTACCTATTTACTATTGGAATAGAAGTTTAAAGCTTTAAAATAGAAAAAGTGTATATAAATGTTTTTAGGGCAGTAAGAATGGGGCTGTTGAGAAAGTTGTATGGCCAGTCTTCCAGGAAGAAACATCAGTGAAATGAGAATGGCTCTTAGGGAGAGAAATCAAGCTGATTTTCTGAGGCCTGTGGCAAAGGAAGAAAAATAGTGGAGGAGTCAACTTGCACCTGAAGTGGGACCGCACCAACACGTTGTATTTATGTTGTAACTAAATTAGTTGATAAACTCTCAACGGGTAGAGGGTGTATATTGTTTTTTTCCATGTATAGCCCCATATTTCCAAAAATTTTTAGGGATTTTCCCATGTTTATATATATATATATATATATATATATATATATATATATATATATATATCTTATTTGAAAAAATAAAACTAACATTATGCTCTACATGCTATTATAATATTTATTTTCACTTAACATTTTGTCAATCACTTAAATAGCATTTTAATGTCTGCATTAAAAGTATATGGATAAAGCTTATTTTAATTTTTATTTATTAAATATCGTTTAAGTTAGAATTCCCAGATAAAACACAGTACATCTAGTTAAATTGGAATTTCAGATAAATGAGGAATAATTTTTTTGAGTACAAGTATATACCATATATTACATTGGACATAATCATGAGAAAAATGTGATAAAATATTGCATATGGGCCTTAAAATTTGTCTTAAATCTTTGGAAATTTTATATAAAAATGATGTCCATTATGGTTTTAACTCACAATTTTTTCATTACTGCAAAATGTAAGTAAAATGAAGCAAGGATTTCCATCTGTTTTGTCTGGTGCTATTTACTCGCACCTGTTATAAAGGAGCCACTCCTGAATATTTATGTTAATGAAATGAATGAGATTGAAATTTTTTTAGGACCTTAAAGCCCATTTGTATTGTTTTTTATAAATGATTTTAAACCTTAAACACATGCTTCCTTCAGGAAAAACAAGTGAAACAATTCAATATTTATTCAGAAGCAGGGAATCAAAAAATGACCAAGGCAAGCCCCAAACACTGGAGAGTTTTGCAATGTGTTCTTAAGGAAGCAAGCATTAATAAATAATTAGAAAAGAAGGCAGCACTTAAGCATCTCATAGAACCATGTGAAACATGAGGTACAAATTTAGAAAAAAGAACATCTAATTCTGCTTGGAGAATGAGATAGCCTTCACAAAAGGGTTTGATTTCAAATGAGCCTTGCAACAATGACAAGTTCAATATGTTCACAAGTTGAAAATTTTCCAGCAGGTTGAAGAAAGGCTTGAAATCTTGACAGTGCAAGGCATATTCAGGGAATGGATTGAGGTCCACCTTAGCTGAGATATAAGGTATAAGGACAGAGTTAGTGGGAGATGAGGCTGGAAGAAAGGATGGGACCTGACAAAGGAAATTACATTCTAATTTACCAATTACTAGTGTGGAGATAATTACTTGTCAGAAGAAAATATTGGCAGAAGGAATGAAATTCTATCTCTATTCACAAGGCATTGCCAACTTGTTAGGCAAACCAATCACTTTAGTCATTGGAATAAGAAGTAAATATTCTTAGTTATAAATTGATACTTTCTATCTCAATCTTACAGAGAGAAAAAAAAACAGTGACAAAAATGAGGTTTGGTTAAGGAGGAGCATCTTCAATTTTGGTTCCTCATTTTTGAATCATGGCCCAAATTCACATAGAAGTGATGTCCTTATCATGATGCCTCAACATGGTCTTCACGGCGTTGTTTGTGTTTCAGTGTAAGCTACTTGGAAAATGATTCCCTCAGCAACATAAGCTTAGGCAAAGTATATGGATTGATGCATTTAATTTGCATTCCACTTGTAACACAATATGGCCTTCTGTTTTTAAAGAAGCTCTGACAGTGTGAAACATAATATTACTTTGTGTTATAGAGGCTATTGATAGAGTACGGCAGTTTTAACTCAGAATACAGCAGCTTTTGTTAAACTATACTTCATACTTTGCCTCATTTTGATATACAGGCTGGAAATAAAATTATATGTCAATATTAGAGTTTTGCATTAAATTTTAGATTTTTTGGGGGGGGGGCCCATCATATCTTTCTGAAAAGGGGATAGATTTGTAGAGTACAGCATTTTTCTCATTTGTGACATATCTGCACAAATACAATATATAATTTTCAGCAAGAATATGGTTCCATGTGAGGAAAAAAATAATGCCCTGGGCTATTATTTCAACTCGCAAGTCTGGATGCTGTACTTTGATATTATTTATTTGAAGTTTATGTAGCATATATTACTTGAAATTTGAGAGCTGCTTTATTAATTCTAACAGTCAAAGCGTTCTGAGCTAAGAAAAGCTGTCCTTCCACTTAGTTTGAATGCTCAAGCACAAAATTATTAAAAAACATCCTGTGCACAAAAGGCAGCAGTAAGCTGATTTGTGTGCGCAAGAGGGCTGTTTGTCCTCAAAAGTACATTCTTAAATAAGAAGGGAGTTGGAAAGAAGAGGCAAACAGCACCTTGAACTAAGAGAACAGGAGCTGATGTCCTTTCGTTGTGTGCTTTATTGATTTATAAACACTCAGTCGGGCTCCCTCATCTCTGCAGAGTAATTTAGATATGGGAAAATATCTGTGAAATATATTGATTGTATTATTGATTGAAAAGCCAATTGCTGTTGCACTCCTGTTTTACCATTTAAGTCCTGACACATTTTGACATATGAGCCAGCTGTGACTACTGCCTCGATTCTGCAATAAGATAATGTGAAAGCTGTCATAACCACTTCTCTGTCAGCCTTGAGGATTTACAGCATGTTGCCGCTGCTATTTAGCTTGCTCTTTAACTACCTGAATAATGAGGATTTGTTAAAGCTTTCAGTCTAGTACACTCGTGTGTCTTTGCGTTGGGTGTGTCTATATATGCACACAAACCCTTACTAGTTTTTGTTTCCTTTAGTGAACCAATACTTGGTGAATTAGAAGAAAAATACATAAAGAGCAAACTTCTTAGTATCTTTATATTTAATCTGTGTAGATGGAAATGATTGAATCTGTGCAAGCATTTTTCTCTTTTTCTTTAGGGAAATTTGATTTCAGAACATTTCTCAGAGTAATTTTTGCTCGTTGTGAGGTTGGTTTCCACTCAGCAGCAATAGAGAATGAACGGGGGAAAATCCATTTCCTTCTATTTACAGATTTGTTACCTATTTGTAATATTTATTGTAAGAAAAAGGAAGATAATTTACACAAAAATTACTCAATATCCTTGATTTGAAAAGAAAACAGACTAGCTTCTAAACCTATCCATTAGATCTCATAAAAATTCATATAAACATATCTCCACAAAGTATACTTTAAAAAATCTACGTTTTTAGGACAGACCTCATTAGATGATTGAAACTACAAATACTGTTTCCTGCTTCTAGTCACATAATCATAATGCACAGGAAAAACTCCGCTAAATCACCCTTTTGATACATATAGTCAATATGGACCTTTTCCAAATAAGGCTGTTTAAATGTATACTATACATTATTAAAGTTGGTGTCCATAATATCCCTCTTATATTCTGATGCATCTTCTCGTTGTCACACAATCTCTCCGATTAATCACAAGTCGCACGTTGATTCGTTCTTTTCTAGTTTCTTTAAAAGCATCCTTCAATTTATGTAAACCAATGAAACAGGCCCATTGTAAGGGAGCAGCGCTGATGTAAATAGCCTGGGAACAATGTTCCATATTATAAGGATGGACAGCAGATCACTCCTCTGGGAAATGAAAATGTTCATTTAACAGTATGAATGGCACACCATTCTAGCAAATGACTGACATATCAGCAGTGTGAAGCATTAGACTCATGATTGATTTAGATCCAACTTCGAAAAATCCAACATTTCTTTTCAATGTACAGGCTTCCAATATGGCAGAACCTTTTAGAAGTATGTTTTAGAGTCTCAGTATCACACTCTAAAGCAGATTGCACCTTCATATAAAATTGCAGGCAGACTATCATGTAAGTTAACAAAATATCAAATAGATTCTGACAAGGTAAAATCTTTAGTTCAAAGATACACGAAACTGCTTTAGAATATGGCACCAGAGAAGGGGAGGTAAGAGGCAGAGAAATGGTAGCATTGTACGCATCCCGCAGTACAAAATCAAACCATGCACGTATTCTGCAGTGCGCAGAATCAAACTTCGAGTGGCCATTCCTTCTGTAACTGCGCAGTCTCCCTCTATACCTCAGAGGTAGGATTAGAGCAAGACCCCTTTCAAAAGCTGTGTTATAAGTTGTTCTTGACCCTTAATGTGCAAAATAATTGCCCAGGAAATGTATTGACAATGCACATTCCTTGCTTCCCTCTAGAAATCTGGTTTAGTAGGTCTAGAATAGGGCACAGGAATCCGGTTTTATTGAAAAGAAACTTTAAATTTGAACTAAGTTGACACAGAAAATCCATAAAATTGTAGAGTCTCACTATTTCCCTCACTCCAAATCCTCTAGTACTAACAATTTACATAGATTTAGCATAATTTTCGGTATTAGAAAATTACCATTGGTATAATGTTATTACTCAGTCCACAGACTTCATTTTTCCATTTATGTATTTTTCTGTTTGAGGTTCTCACATGCATTTCGTTATTTCTCCTTAGTCTTCTCCAGGCTGTAACAGTCCCTCAGGATCTGCTTTTAATTAATCAGTTAGGTTTATCTGATATCAGTTGATTTGCAAAGAAAATTATGAGGATTATTCATCTAGACAGTCACTAACATTCATGAAACTGCTGCAAACATTAGCTGACAAACTTTTTAAAGGGGAATTTTTGAAAGAATTTAAAAACTAACACTGAAATATAAACCATGCATTAGAAATCTCCTTTGAGCCTCTGAGACTAGTCTACACCCTAGTACTTTTTTTTCAATATCGTTTGCCTTGTTTTATAGTTGTTTTCACATGTATTCCATATTGACCCTTCAGTTCAGCCAATTGTCATTTCTCAGACCCTTTCTACCCAGTGTGGTCTGCATCACCTAGGAGCTTGTTAGAACCACAGAATCTCAGGTCCCACCACAAGCCTAGGTCTACTAAGTCAGAATTTACGTTCTAAGTAGATCTGTAGGTGACTTGTCTGCCCAATAAAGTTTGAGAAGCACAGAATCAGAGGATCTTTATCTAGCATATGCAGAGGCTGAGAGGGGAAATTCCTTGGTCCCTCTGCATTACTATTAACTCTAAAACTACCAATACTATTATTTCTATGAGTTGGTTGCAGTTGCCTCAGATACTTATAACTTCCCTTTGTTTCTCTTTCCCCTTTCTTACCCTTGGTATAAATCCTACAATATGCCTTTATTTGAGAACTGATTTGTATTCCACATGCACATCATATTTACTGAGTGGGCTGTCATTATGCTGCACTGTACTCCACTGATGTTACATTTCTGAATTACAGACATATTTGAAGCACTATTCTAGCATTTCATGAGTTTGCTTATTTAGGTGGTTCATATAAAATTGATTTTGTACAAAACATTTCATGCACTTTGTCTGTGTCTCAATGCTCTGGTCCTGAGTGATTCTCTCAAATTTATTACTGACTTTCTAGATAAGCTTGGTCAGGTAATTATCCCTCCTGCTTCTTCTTTTCCAACTATAAAATGGAAAGCCTAACATGGCCATGGAATGTTAGCTCTCAAGGGGATCTTACATAGCATTGAGTTCGTATCACAAATTTACATGTAGAAAATTAAGACACAGTAAGAGTGTGACTTGCTTAAGTCAACAGCCCATTACTAGGAAGAAAAAGAAATCAAATTCTAGGTCTTCTAACTATAGCCCTGAGCTTTTTCCATAGGTCCTGCCCTCCAAGGTAATGCTAATCATTACCCTTTCCATGTTTTCTCAGAGGGAAAAGGATTCCTCTTTCTTTTCAAGGCTTTGCCTTAGCCTCTATATGAGGCTTCCACTACTTCAACTTTGGTCTCTTAGTGCCATTCTTCTCCATATACAAATATGTCAAAGTTTTTCTCTCTTTCATTTAATAAATAACAATAATAATATAACAAAAATACTTTCTACCTCTTATCATTCATATAACTGCATTTTCCATTTGTCTCAGAATCTCTTGAACATCTCTGCTTCTTCAATATCTAATTACTCTTCATACTATCTTATTCAGGCTTCTTCCTTAAATCATTTACTGAACCAGTAAATCGATATCATTGATATCATTAATAACCTAGACATTTACAAATTCAAAGGGCTTCATTCACTCTTTATCCTTTTTTCACCTCCCTAGAGTGACTAAACTGTTAACCATACCCTTTTCCTCAAACCTGTGATCCACTTGGCTTTTCAAGCATCCCTCTCCCCTTGGTTTGCTGAATTTTCCGTATTTGTTTCACACTGGCTCATCATTCTATAAGCTACTTTTAAAATGTCAAGATCCATCTGGCTACGTTATTTGTTGTCTTATAGTCTTACTCATAATACTCTTCCAAGGTGGTTTTCTTAGTTTGTGTGCCAGGTATTGATTGATTGGTGTTTGATTCTTTTACCCTTTTTGTCTGCTCAATGAAAATGGATTTGAGCCTTTTAAATATTTTTCCTTTACCAGTTGGCATAATGTTGAACTTTATCAATAGAGGGTGCTGGAGTGACACTTCAAAGAGAAAGAGTTTTTCTTCCTGTCACCAATGCTTACTGGGCAAGCTCTTGCAGCACAGGTATCTTCTCCAGTGTCCAGCTCCTACAGTGCACTCAGCTTTCCCAGGGCCAAGAGTGTGCAATGTGGGCTTCTTTTCTGGCAATAGGCTTCTGCAGTGCATGGAGATTCTGCAGTACCAAAGTTCCACACATCAACATTTTCTGCAGTGTCCATTCCTGTGATGCATGGTGACTGGCAGCACCCACCAGCCAGCAACTTCCCCCATCAACTCTCTTGGGTACTTTTGTATGGGGGTGCCTCTGATGAGACACTTCCCTGTGAACAGCTTTCCCAAGCATCCTAGAAGGAAATTTCTGGAAAGTTCCACTGGTGTGGAACCACAGTGCTTTCTCTTCCATTCAATGAACCAGGTCTGTACCCTATCCAAAAAGATCTTGATCCCAACCTGGCAGAACTGCCTCTTTGGTGCTCTATCTCACCCCATGGAGAGTGACTCCTCCTCATGCCTGCTATTTCTACATTTTTTAGAATTCCTATGTCTTCCTTGTCAATTCTTTATTATTCTAAGCCCTTATTATAATTAATAATTATTTATATTAAACTTTACCTGTTCAAATTACTTGGTGGTTCCTCTCTCCCATTTGGTCCCAGAAATGATACACCTTTCCCAATGAAGATATAATCCAGTTTTCCCACAGAGCAGTGCCTTAGACAAAGTCTTAAGTATTGCTATTCTATTAGGACATCAAATATTAAGGAAGCATGAATGAGGTAAAGGAGAAGTGAGATAAGGAAGGAAGGAAAACCAGAATGAAGTGTTTGTAACTAAGCTGGAAACATCGTTGCTATCAAATGTAATTGATTGATGGATTACATTGGGTAATGTCCTAAGAGTCTCTACGAACTAATAGAAGTCTATTTTGATGAAGAAAAGAAAATAATTTATCTGCTGGCTCTTGTCTACCACTGATCACAGTTTTACCCCACAGTGCATCAATTCCCCTTCACTTCCACTTTCTGCATGAAAGAATGCCAAGCAGATCCTTCCTGTGTCTCACACACAGTGGCAAAGGGGGTATCAAGAGAGAAAAGGTGCAAGGTGTGGGCAAGTGGTCAGTGCCTGCATGAAGATGATCGGAGACCATGCAGCACTGATCACTGGAGTGATGGATTGGAAGGCAACGATGGTAAGTAGTCAAGGATCCCAGAGACAGATAGGAATCAGAGTATGTGAGGAGGCATCTAAGGTGTACATGGCACAGGATTTTATCCGTGTCTATGACCTGAACTACATTCTTCAGGCAGATGAATCTCAAGTCTCTATCCTCAGCCACACTTTTCTTCCTGAAATCCCGGCTACACTTCCAAATGCTTAACCAACTTGCATACGTACATATCTTGCAAGTGCCTTAAATTGAGCATGTGCACAACTGAATTCAATTTAATACTTTCAAAACACACTCTGCCTGACGTCTTCTTAGTCAGGAGGGTCAGCATTCGTTTTGATATTCCTCCAAGATGCAAACTTTGGTTATTCCTTGGATTTTGCCCACTCTCTCACTGACTCAAATTTAGTTGCTCACCAAATCTTTTTGCATTTTTCTTTAGAAACGTCTCTCAAGTCTGGCTTCTATTCTTATCTTCACTGTCATGGTCTTATTCCAATTCTGTCCTCATCCTTTCCTCAAATTATTGCAGCATTCTCCTGTCACAGCCTCTCTCTAATCCCTTCAACATGATGATTATCTTTAAAAAAAAATCATTCTGTTAATTCCCTATGTTAAAACCACCCCTGGCTGTCCATTGGTTACAAAATAAAATCCAAATTCCTGAGCTTTCCACAGAAAGTCGTTCACAGTGTACCTCCAGTTGTCCATCCCTAACGCCATGAATTCTCTTTCTGCTCATTTTACACTTCTCTCATGTTTTTTTCATATCCTAAGCTCCCATGCTTCCACCCTACTAAACTTTGCAACATACAATAGCATTCCAAAACTTTTCATGTTTCAGGATTTAGGCAAATGTTTTTCCTACTGCTTAGAATAGGAAAAATTTCTACTTCTCATAAAACTCAGGTGAAATGTCATCTTTTCAATAACTTTCCTAGAATAATTTAACTGTTCACTTCTCTGAGCTTCCACAGCACGTTTCCTTTTCATTCTAAAAGTGTTTTTCATATTTTATTACAATTTATTTGTTTTCACACCCATATTACCCACTATATTGTGATTTCCTCAAGTGCAGGGGCCATGTATTATTCATTCTTGCATCCCTAGCACTCAGCATAGCACTTGTGCATAAACCGTCCAATAAATATGTGTTGAATTGAATTTAAATGAAATCATAGGTGTAAAAGTACGTATGAAGAGTATAGTATTGTTATCAGCAAGGCAACATTTCACTATGGCATGATATTCATCTAATTTTATACTTACAAAGATTCTGTGTTGATGCCATAGACACTTTGTCAACCATCCAAAAAGCAGCAGAGCTTTTTGCCAATGAGCAATAGCAGTGTGTGTTGACAGTTTATTTCAGTACATTATATGGCACTCAACCAAAATTGAACAGCAAGAAAAGATGGAAAGAAAATGACTATTTTCTAGGCCTCCATCACTGCATGTAGGACTAAATGGATTTCATGATGTTCATGTGCCTTGGTTTGCATCAGCCTTATGTGTAAATCAAATTGATCGTCCCAGGTTGTTTGGCCCAGGACTGTCATTCTGGTCTACAGTCCTCATACAATGCTATATTACACTCTATTATTGTATACTACATCACAGCATACTGTATCTATTACAGTCATCTCATGTGAAATTACCTCTTACAAAAGGATGGAACACACCCTAAATTATAATAACCTCATCACTTGTACCAGCTTTAGCAGAAGACGACTTTTAGCAACCGTGTTATTACCTCAGGTATGATTAGAGGAAAGGTAGTAATTCATTCCAAGACTAAAGTGCTTTCCTAGAAAACAATAAATCTAGATATTTTAAGATATCTAAGACTAGCTTTACCATTTACAGAACCATGTTGAGAAGTTTTCCCCTTAGAATTATATGATTATATGTATGGTGCTAGAGTTGAAGCTAACTTCAGACTGATTTGTGGGCAAAGAGGCTTGATTCATCAGATATTTCCACTATATATAGAGATACAAAACATCTTGTTTTCCTAGAAGTTTTTTATTTTCCTTGTCCAAAAAATATACGTCAAAATCTGCCCAATTGTTTGGACCTAGTATCATCCACAGACAGACTGTAGAAATTTATTTCTGGTCTTTCCATCAGGAATAATTATGTTTCTCCATCCATTGGCTTATTTTTATGTTATGGACCATGTAAACACTGCAAATGCTTATTTTTATTTCTTTGCTTTAGCTAGACAAAGCTTAGAGTGAAATTTGTGGCCTAGATTTAGCAAATACATAAGTCTTTATATGTTAAATATTTTATACTGAACTTCATCTCAAATTTATCTTAATTTTCTACCCTTTTTGTTACTCTCCTTCTGTTTTCACTAATGTAGTCTATTTTAGCATGCTAAAGTACCTATCTTTTTAAAACTGGATTGATTCATTTTTAGCTTCATGGTGAGACATTAATAAGTAAATGCAGAAATAAGACTATTCCTTCTAATGAATTGTATAATTTTTATTCTTCTCCCCTGACTATTTGCTGAGTTTCATATATCAGCACAACTACACAAAAGAAACATCAAATATTCTACTACACTGGCTCTTAATGTACAAGCATAACCTGGGAAAATATCTCTTTAAAATTTTAAGTCATCATTCCTATGTCCCACCTCTGGGAATTCTGACTCGAGTCCAGCATGGGGCCCATTTGTCTATATTTTTTGGGCATCTCCACAGACGAATCTGACATATAGCCCCACTTAAAAAACAAATATTTGGAGAAAATAGGATGAATCATCTTTTCAGAGTGTAAAAGAAAGTGGTGTAAACCTGTGTGTGTATAATTATGATAAACAGTTACAGAATATAGATAAATAGATAGAGATAGGTAGATAGGAAGTTGTTTAATGAAATAAGAAGGAAAGGCACAAAAGAAAAGAGTATAGAGAAATATATTCATTTAATCACAGATAGAGTTGCTAGCAATTGTATGGTAGAAACACGTTATGTTTATAGAATAGCTCGAAAGATTTCTGAAAAACAATCACTTCTCCCCTCTAGTTTCAGGCCATCATGATAGGTTAGTAAATATCACGTTTGAGCACTTATCAGATGCTAAGGACTATAAGAGGTATTTTATAACCTGTGCCTCATTTCACCCTAGGATAACTCTTTGAAGTAAGCATGATCACCACCAATTTTGGGGTTTACAAGTTGAGATCACTATAGGTTGAACATTTGGCCATGGTCACACGTTCGGAAGCGACAGGCCCAGATGAAAATCCACTTCTCATTCTCAAACCTTATGTTTGCTTACCGTGTTTCACTCTGCTCCTTCAACATATTTGCTTTTTCTCCTGATAGAATTCTGGATAATGCAAAGTGAATTCATTTATGGTTTCCTAACCTCAAATACTGCAGAAACAATAACTTAGGCAGATATATGTAAGAGTTTATAATGACTATTTCTTGAACTTGGAAAAATCTAGGTAAACACTGGCCTATGAATGAGGTCAGTGGCCATTAAGGCTTTTCAGTTTTAAGTATTCTGAGATGTTATTTATATAAACGACATGGGTAGCTTTTTTGAGATTAATGGAGCATATGCTCAGATTCATTTGATCCTAGATTCATTAACCCCTGCTCCACTGATTTTTACTCAGTATTTCTAACAAGAAAGAATTACACCTTTGAAAGCAATGATGCATCTAAGTTTATATTCCATATAGTAAAACAAAGCTCCACTCGAATTTTTTTTCCATAAATATCCTTTCTATATGGATTATGGTGTACATTTGGTCTCACAACTTTTGTGTTAATTGGAGTTGGTTTACTTTAAAATCATTTAGCAAGGGATAACCCTATATCTAGAATATCCAATGTCTTATGCATTTGGACAAATTGGTTTGCAATACTCTTATTTCCATAGTTATCAGATATAATTATGTTTGGAAATACAGTGACGAATTTTGTCTATTAAAGGTAGAAATTCAATATCTTTCATTCTCTACTTTTCTTTGCTAATTTTGAGATGAATTGTGTATTATTTTGTAGTCATAAACAAACACTTTAACAATGTACACCTTTTTAGTATTGTCTTCAAACTGAAAAAATATCTCCACCTTGTAAAATCTTTAATGTTAAAACTAAAGCTATGCCCACAGTGTACTTGAATTGAATAGGTTCCAGATTTCCAATTCTATTCAGCTAGCTTTCCTTGAACACATGGAGCAATTTCATTGTCAACTTTGGGCTGGCTGGATATTCACCTTTAACAGGAAATCAACTGAGATTTGAATTTCGTAATTTATGTTGGGTCTCTGAATATTCTAGTTGTGCTGAAAAGATTTTATAAAAACAGAACAATATAATTGTATTGAAAGAAAATGTGATACAGACAAAGCTGACTTTATGGGTAAGCAGAGTGAGTATCAAATACAAGAAACCCCTTCCAGTTCCAAAGTCCTCCTATTAAACGTAAATATGCCAGTGGATTTTGGACAAAGTACTGTGGCCAGTACTTGTTAACCACTTAAGACAGAATATTTTATCAAATTTACTAGTTTTAGAAAGCGTGTGTCCTGGGGTACAAACATCTCTTTGAATCTCCTTTCTCATCTCTGTTCATCAGTTAATAAAAATAGATACCATTTTTTGAGTGCCAACCTTGGGCTAAACATTGTGTTTTAAATACTCAACATACATTCTATTATATAATCTTCATAACTATCCTATGAAATGTGTTTTTCCCGTTATAACAATGAGGAATCTGAGCCTCAGAGAGATAAATCCACTTGTCCTAGGTTAAAGAGCTGGCAAATCATGATTCCAATTCAGGATTCAAATTCTGAAGCCCACACCCTTGATCACTCCTGTACTGTTTCTCTCCTTCTGTGCCTCTCAAACAGATCTTTGTTTGTCAATAGATTTGTTAGAGGCCAGCACACATATTTCTGCCTTCTTCTTTCTATTAATTTTATTGGTGAAATATTATTTTAAGAATTCCAACTATTGCAGATAAATCTATTCTGGAGTTTGGAACTAGTTCATCCATTCTTGCTTGTTCCATTAGCAGAAAAGTAGGCTTGTTTTGCAGTGCTATGTTAAGATTACCTTGAAATGTGAACGATCTCTATTCCTCATACTGGTGTAGAAATCTATGGAAAAGGCAGTAATGTCATTTTGGCAGTGTATCATCCTGAATCAGAAACTAAAGCATGCAAACTGAAATTGATTTGTAACAGGTACCTTATTAGAAGCAAACATCAAGAAAACTAGAATCAATGTTGAAACAAAAATTTGTCTTGTAAGCAATCCTGAGTGAAATGTGTTGACACAGCATCACATTCTGTAGCCCCATTTTTGCATGCTTTTCAAAGCACAGCTATCTCAGGCTGAGGGAGATGAATAATTGACTGATCACTGCATAATTCAACACAGTGTTGTAAAAATTCAAGGTCTGGCAAATTTGAAGCTTTTCTTTTTTATTGAGACTGAGGTTAAAGTTTCAATCAACCTTGAAGAAACATTTAAATAGCACAAGGATATATGATTTATTAAAGTGCGTATTATTCTTTCTTATATTCCCTCCTTCTTCATTAAGCTACCTCACATAATGCACATATAAAGTTAAAAGACTATCTATAAGGTTTAGTGGAGCTCCGCCTGTAGTGACTTCAAAAGCCCTAACATCATCAATGTCTAAACACACTTATCAAACCAAGAAGCTCAAATAAGTTGCTTTCTATCTATCTCATTATATTTCTTTTACATTTTTATACACAAACCATTTTGTAAATTTAACATGGAAAGGGGAAAGCAAAATTCTTGTGAAATATGCTGACAATTTTATCCACTATATTATAAAATTTCTGCAAAAAAAAAACAATTAGTGCATGAAGCAATTTTTCATTCAATTGATTTTCCTATAAAAATTTTTTATTATCTATTATGTTCCAGGCACTCTCTTCAAAACCAGAATATGAGTTGGAAAGGATAAAAACAGAAGCTTTATCAAGAAGTAGAAACTTATCAGCTTTGACAGGAAAGTACAGAAAAAGGAAAAAGCTGTTTTTGTTCAATTAAGTGTGAGATATGTTAAGAATTAGTGTATTACAATGAAATGCTATTGTTATGTCTACTTTAAAATGAAAACTGTATTTTTAACTTTCAAGAATATAAAAATTCTCTCATTTAGTTTTCCTAAAAAAGATCCAGAAAAAACTATTAACATGTAATCATTCATTAACATATAATATAATGTGATCATTCCATATTAACATATAATAATTTCATTACATGAATTGGCAATGTTACAGGTATTCTCAAAAATTTTGAAGGCATTCTTAACCTTTGAATATGTCTACATATATATAAATAAAAACTTATTTTTGCACAAGCAGATTTTTCTGATATGTGAAAGGTATATTTAGTTAATCTCTATCTCTTTAGAAAGTTTTTTGAAAAGCATACTCAATGTATTTTTGGAAAAAACAAGATGAATGACAAGTTGTGTGTGAACAGGAAAGATTGATTTTGCGTTATAAATAGATTTCATCATAAAATAACACAAACTCCAAACTAAAGTACTTGAGAAAATTTAGTTGAATCCTCTCTACTTAAATAAGGTACGAAATTCGGCATAATTCTACTAGCATGTAATCAGAATGTAATCATTGTGCAAGGCGTGACCACTATAAGACATGAAATAAACTGAAAACATGGATGTTGTCTTTTAAAATCTGACTGTCTCACTGGAGAGCAAAATGTTAATAGGCAAAACACTTAAGAAGTGTAACAATTTAATTTTTTTCTTTCTAAAGAGTTTGCCCAAATCCTCAATGAACAAGAGCATGACATAAAGTCGAAGAAGAAGAATTTAAAAATAAAGTGAATAAAACACCTCAATAAATTGCCATGTTTTGGTAAAGTGATTTGGGAGACAAAACACTGCCACTGATAATTATGAATCTTTTAAAAGTGTCATCATGTAGTTAAGTCCAAATCTGAAGCACACGTCTTTGCTTAATATAACTTAAATGCTGGAATTTCTTTGAATGTATAAGGTCTAAATCAGGAAGTCACATACTTGGGACACTGTTTTTCAACTTCTTGAGTGACATAGATTACCCAGAATCACATAAAACATTTTTCTTCTGAAATTTGCTTAGTAGTTCCTAGGGCTGTCTGATGAACTAAAAGAATTCTCATGATTGTTAGGTGCATAGGAGTGTAGGCTGCACAGTACACACTGTTGATTTGATACCCTCTATGATGACAGTCTATGGTTCACCAGCTTGGTTAAACAGCACATCAGAAGCAGTGATGGGTGATCAATCTCATTCCCCACAGCACTGCTCCCAAAAGAGTCATTACTGAGAATAAAACGAGGAAAGGCTATTGAAGGGAATCATTGAGTCTATGGCTTAAAAAAAAAAAAAATCTAAGAAAAAAAATGAATAATAATCTTGGGACAATGCATTTTTAAAACCTTGTTACAAAGAGAAGTAAACTGACAAATTAATATCTTGGAAACGGCAATTTTACTTTCATACTTACTAGTACGTTTCAGTGTCAAATACTAAATAGCAGCGTATTATGCCAAGATATTCCATTTCATTACTATATTCATTGTCAAGAATCAATTAAAAGAAGAATACAAGGTATCAGAATTTCAACCTCATGTCCAATAGTTAATACTTATAAATTGAAAATTAAGTTAGACAAATAAATCTCATTCTTAAGATTAACATCATATAAATTTTTATTCTGCTGTTCTACATTGAAAGATGGAAAACCAACAGTGTACCTAGAATAAAAAGTCAATTCTAAAATCTAAAGTCAGATCTAAAATGTAAAACCTTATTGCCAAAGTGATTTAGCTGAAACAAATCTAATTTTAATTTTTTTCTTAGAATTACACAGCTTGTGAATGTTTTTAAGCATACCTAGTGAGGTATAGTAACTGGAACTAATTTTATTTCTGTGTAAATTTTTTCGGTAGAAACTTGATTATCTTGTAAGGTAGAGAAAAATTGGTGAGGAATGTTGTATTTCAGAAAAATAAAATATTACTTATAATAACAATTCACATTTATTTAGTGCCTATGATGTTTTGAGTACTTGCTAAGAACTTTATGTAGATAATCTCATTTAATCTTCACAGTAACCCTGGAGTAGTTCTTAGTACTTATCTATTTTATATATGAGGAAACTGAGGCAAATAAAAATTAAATAACTTGTCTCAGGCCATAATTTGTAAGTGTTGGAATGAAAAATGGAAACTAGAGAGTTTGACTTCAGTTTCCACCTTATTAATGACTATGGATTACTTCCCACAAAAAAATTGCTTCAAATTCTCTACTGACTGCTTTTATTTCGAGGGACCAATTTTCTGGATCTTCTAGTGGGAAATACTCTTTATTTGATAAGTGAGAGACATAACAAAAATGATTTTAAATTTACTCATTGTTTTGTTGGATTATGTATCAGGTTAGTTACTCTCAACAGCAGTTTGCAGAAAACTCTTATCAAAGTTTTTCCAAATTGTCTTCAACAATTAGGAAATGATTTTCTCATAAAAACAACTCACAAATCTGGCTCCAGGATTAGGTTAATTCAACAGGTAAAGGATGTCATCTTTCCATGTTACTAATCTTGGAAACCTCAGCATGTCAACTTGACTCCCTTAAATTCACAGGATGGCAGCAGTAATTCCAGATATCATATCCAGACAGGATAATGTGCAGTAGAAAAAGAGAAATCTTTTCAAAGTGGCTTCTGGAACCTCTGTTATGTCCCTTTGACCAGAATTTTGTAATATGTCCATTTATAAACGAATTCCAAACAAGGAAAATACAAACATCATGATCAGTTAGACCAAATACGATTCTGCTCCAGCTAGTGAAGGATAAGACTGCTTCTCCTGAAGGACTTGGCCCCATTGGGACAGGATTCCTGAACTCAATTAGACTACTTTACAAAGGAGAAAGGAAGGAGTAAACAGTTGCTGTGTAGGCAAAGAACAGTGGCATGTGGGTTAAGACAACAGGTTGGATTTAAACAGCTTGGATTCATGTTCTAACGTCATCACTTGTGAGCTATGTGACCTTAGGAAAATTTCTTAGCCTCTCTGTGCCTAAGTTTCCTCACTTGTAAAATAGAATCTATACCAGTAACTTTCTCCTAGAGTAATTCTGAGGTTGAAATCTGTTAAAACTTAAAAAGCTCTGAGAATAGTGTCTGACATATACAAGAGCATCCATGTTTATTATTATCAAATATAGTTGTAAAAATATCTATTATATGAGTTTCTGTTTTCTGGTCCAGTATATCAGGAGCTTTGAAGTCATCATTCCACCATAACAACAAATAAGAAGCTGAACTAGTTGAAAAAGTCAACAACTCTTTTCAGATCTGTCAGAGAAGTAAAGTCATAGGGCAAATGGCTTTCTACAAAATTGGAGAGGTTGACAGATGAATGCAGAGAATCACCACTTACTGGATCAGAAATCCATGAGCAGAAACCTCAGTGGGAACTGGAGTTGGGTAGGAAAACCTGAACTGTAATTTATGAATTGCTGGTGGCTGAGTTTAGTCAAGTCTGAGAGTTAAAAATTGAAGGGGAACCCAGTCTTGGGGGGCCCTCACACTTTTGTGAGTTTTACCTTTAGGTGCTTGACCAGGTTCTCACCGTGACTATCAGAGAAAAGTCCCCTCTTGCTTCTGAGAATGGGAGGGGGAAAAGGAACCATTTTGAAATATTCCAGAGTATTCTGTCCTACTAAGGCCTGCCCTCAAGGGAAACTATTTTACCAGAGCCTAAACTATTGGGGAGTTAAAGCCTAACCAAGGCAGGAGAAGGGAAATATGCAACTCCAGTCCACTCTAGCCATCCTGTTCCACCTAAGAGGGGGAGGAGCAGGTTACTAAGGAGCACTGATGAAGTTCACAGTCCAGAAGCAAAATCTCACTAAAAGACTGAGACCTAATCATACATCTATAGAATGCTTCCACTCCCCCTACACCTTACCAACACATTACTAAAGGCCTGTTTACCACCGTTCCTTTTACCCAGTATGTCATGTCTGGCTAGCAAGAAAAAGTTAAAAGACATACTAAAAGGCAAAAAAAATAGCTTGAAGAGCTAAAGCAAGCATCAGACCAGACAGGGATGTTGGAATCATCAGACTGGGAATTTAAAATAACTATGATTAATATGCTAAAGGCTCTAGTGATAAAACAGACAACATGCAAGATCAGAAGGGCAATGTAAGCAGAAAGACAGAAATTCTAAGAAAGAATGAAAACTAAATGCTAGAGATCAAGAACATTGTAACAGAAACAAAGAATGCTTTTGATAGGCTCATTAGTAAACTGGACACAGCTGAAGAAAAAAATCTGAGCTTGAGACTATCTCAGTAGAAACTTCCAAAACTGGTAGGCAAAGACTGAAAAAAATAAAAAAGCAGAACAGAGTACCCCAAAACTGTGGGACAAGTACAAATAACTGGAATGCTAGGAGAAGAAAGAGAGAAGAACAGAAAAAAAATTTGAAGCAATAATATTAAAACTTCAGCAAAACAAAAATAAATAAAACATCTTGAAAGAAGCCAGAGGGGAGGAAAACACCTTTCCTGCAGAGAGACAAAGATATGAATTACATCTGACATTTCTTCATTTGATTTTTTCATGCAAGCAAGAAGAGAGTAGAGTGAAAATATTTAAAGCACTGAGAGACAAAAAAAGGACCAAACTAGAATTCTGTGCCCTGTAAAATTGTCCTCCAAAAGAGAGGGAGAAATAAAAATGTTATCAGATAACCAAAAATTGATGGAATTTGTTGCCAGTAGATCACCTTGTAAGAAATATTAAAAAAAAAATCTTTGGGAAGAAGGAAAGTAATATAAGTGAGAAACTCAGATCTACATAAAGAAAGAAAGAGCATCAGAGAAGGAATACATGAAGGTAAAATAATAATTTTATTTTTCTTATTTCTAATTGATCTAATCGATAACAGATTTGTTCAAAATAATAATAGCAACTATGTATTTAATCATGTATGTTTATATATAAGTGAAACAAATCATGGCAATGGTACAAGGGACAGGAGGGAAAAACCAGGATTATTTTGTTATTGTAAGGTACCTGCATTAAAAAAGTTAAATAAAAGAAATATAACTGATATGACAAGAAAAGAGAGAAAATGAAATCATGAAAAAGATTTAATTAAAGCCATAAAATGCAGAAAAACTGTGGAAGACAAAAATAAGAATGAAGGACAAGGGCAACAAATAGAAAACAATAACAAATATGGGAGATATTAATCCAACTATATCAATAATCATTATAGTTAAATGGCAATTGTCTAAATACACCAAATAAAAGAAGAGATGGTCAGAAAGCATCAAAAAACAAGACCCAACTATATGTTGTTTACAAGAATTCCACTTTAAATATAAAGACACATATAGATTAAAAGGAAATGGATGGAAAAAACATACAATGCTAACACTAATAAAAGAAAGCAAGAATTGCTATATTAATGTTAGAGCAGATTCTAGAGCAAGGAAAGTTATCAGGGATAAAGAGAGGTATTATATAGTTATACAAGAGTCAATTCTTCAAGAAGACATAGTAACCCCTAATGTGCGTATGCCTAACAACAGAGGATCGACATACATGAGTCAAAAATTAGTAGAACTTCAAGGAGAATTACAGGAATCCACTCTTATAGTTGGAGATCGCAACACTCTTCTATAAGAAATTCTATAAGAAATTCTTCTATAAGAAATTCTATAAGAAATTGGACAGATTCAGCAGGCAAAAACAGTAAGGAAATAGTTGAACTCATCAACACCATCAAGCAGCTGGATACAATTGACATCTATTGACAACTTCATTCAATAACACCAGAACACACATACTTCTTGAGCCTACATGGGACATCACCAAAATAGACCGCATTCTGGACCACAAAACAAACTTTAACAAATTTAAAGGAATAGAAATCATACAATATCTGCTCTTAGACCACAGTAGATTTAAATTAGAAATAAATAACAGAACGATAGTTGGAAAAACCCAAATTATGTGGACATTTAATAATACAGCTTTAAATAACATATGAGCCAATGAAGAAATCTCAAAACAAATTAAAAGTACTTTGAACTAAATTAAAATGAATATACACTTTATCAAAATTTGTGGGATACAGCAAAAGCAGTGCTTAGAGGGATATTTCTAACTTTGAATGTATCTATTGGAAAATAAAAATCTAAAATCAATTTGCTAAGCTTTGACCTTAGGAAAACAGAAGAAAGAGAGCAAATTAATTCCAAGAAAACACAAGAAAAGAAATCATAAAAATCAGAGCAGAAATCAATGAAATTGAAAGCAGGAAATCAATAAAGAAAATCAACAGGAACCAAAAGTTGGTTCTTTAAAAAGATCAACAAAATTAAGAAGCCTCCAGCCAGGCTAATTAAAGAACAAGAGAGAGTATATGATAAAGGAGATCTATATGAGGAAAACTACAAAAGTCTGATGAAAGAAATCAAGAAGGACAAAATAAATGGAGATATTCCATGTTCATGGATAGGAAAACAATATTGTCAAGGTTCCTCCCAACTTGATCTACTGTTTCATCACAATATCAATCAATCTGAGCAAATTATTCTGTGCATATTGACAAATTTATTCTAAAGTTTATATGGCGAGGCAAAAGACCCAAAATAGCAAAGACAGTATTGAAGGAGAAGAACCAAGCTGGAAAACTGACAAGCCCAACTTCCCAATTTCAAGACTTACTGTAAAGCTACAGTAATCAACATGTGTGGTATTAGTGAAATAGACAAGTAGCTCAACAGAACAGAATAGAGAGCCCAAAAACACACCCACATAAGTATCATCAACTGATCTTCAACAAAGGAGCAAAGGCAATACAATGGAGAAAAGATTGTCTTTTCAATTATGGTACTGGAACAACTAGACAGTCACATGCAAAAAAATGAATCTAGACAGTTCTTACACTCTTCACAAAAATTATCTCAAAATGCATCACAACCCTAAATGTAAAATGCAAAATTATGAATCTCCTAGGACATACCATAGGAGAAAGACCTAGATGACCTTGGATTTGGTGATGACTTTTTAGACACAACACCAAAGTCACAATCCCTGAAAGAAAGAATTGATAAGCTAGATTTCATTAAAATTAAAAACTGCTCTGTGAAAGACACTGTTAAGAGAATGAAAAGACAAGCCACAGACTGGAAGAAAATATATGCAAAAGACATATTGATAAAGGATTGTTATCCAAACTAGACAAAGAACTCTTAAAACTCAACAGTAAGAAAACAAACAATATAATTAAAAAGTGGGCAAAAGACCTGAACAGACATTTCACCAAAGAAGATGGCAAATAAGCACATGAAAAATGTTCAATATCATATCTTATCAGGGAATTACAAATTAAAACAACAATGAAATACCATCACATACCTATTAGAATGGCCAAAACCCAAAACACTAATAGTACTAAGTGCTGGCATGGATGTGAAGCAACATCATACATTGCTAGTGGGAATGCGAAATGGTGCAGCCACTTTGGACAACGGTTTGGCAGTTTCATATAAAACTAAACTTACTCTTATCATATGATCTAGCAATTACAGTCCTTAATATTTACACAAATTGAAAACTTGGGTCCACATAAAACCTTCACATGAATATTTATAGCAGCTTTATTCATAATTGCCAAAACTTGGAAGCAACTAAGATGTCCTTCAGTAGGCAACGGGTAAACTTGGTACATCAAGATAGTGGAATATTATTTAGCACTTAAAAGAAATGACCTATCAAGCCACAAAAAGACATGGAGGAAATTTAAATGTATATTACCACATGAAAGAAGCCAATCTGAAAAGACTACATACTGTATGATTCCAACTATATGACATTCTGGAAAAGGCAGTACTATAGAGATAGTAAAGGAATGGTGAGTGGTTGCAAGGGGTTGGGGGAGGGAGGGATGAATAGATGGAGAACAGAGGACTTTTAGGGTAACGAAACTACTATATATGATATTATAATGGTAGAAATATATCACACGTTTGTGAATATCCATAGAATGTACAGCACCGAGAGTGAACCCTAATGTAAAGTATAGACTTTGGGTGATAATTATGTGTCAATGTAGGTTCACTGGTTGTAACAAATGTACCACTCCAGTGAGGGATTTTAATGGGGAGGAGGCCATGCATATGTGGGGGGCAAGCTGTATACAGGGAGTCTCTTCTGCTCAATTTTGCTGTGAACTTAAAGCTGCTCTAAAAAATAAGGTCTATTTAAAACAGACACACACACACACTCAAATTCACATTATATAAGTTATAGAATGGCCCCTTGGATACCACTGCAATGTAGTATAAGGGCTTATTCTTAGGTCTTTTGGGAGCCAATATGAATAGAGATTCATCACCCAGAAAGTCATTCTGTGTTGTAATCAGTTTTATTATCCTTTATAAATTTTGTTATAAATTTTGTTATAACTTTAGAAAATATAACTTGAGTTGCTAAAGTTGGCTGTGCAAGAAATGTACTGAAATTTTTTATCACACTTGCTTTAAATTAGATAGTCTCTACTTATTTTCACTTGCATGAAACACTGGGATGGTAAATGAGACAGGGCTGATACCTGCCTCTGAAGCTTATATGACAGCAAGGTGACAGACTTTGAATAGCTAATTACACAATTAATTATTGAATTGCCAATGTGAAAATTACTATGAAAAAAATATAGGATACAATTGGAGTTTATGGCTGAGGGGCCAGATGTAGTCTCTGCAGTCAGGGCCCTGATCTTTGGTAAAGCCATGAAGGATTAGGAATAATTCATCAGGTTAAGGTACATTGGAGATTGATCCAGAACTTAGTATGTGTGAAACTCCCAAGGGAAATGAATGAAACCAACATCCTGAAAAAGTAGAATCCAGGGGCAGCCTGGTGGCATAGTGGTTAAGTTCGCGCACTCTGCTATGGCTGCCCAGAGATCGCCAGTTCAGATCTCAGGCACAGACATATATGCTGCTTATCAAGCCATGTTGTGGTGGCATCCCACAGATAAAATAGGAGAAGATGGGCACAGATGTTAGCTCAGGGCCAATCTTCCTCAGCAAAAAGAGGAGGATTGGTGACAGATGTTAGCTCAGGGATAATCTTCCTCAAAAAAAAAAAGTAGAATCCTCAGAAAAAAGAGTGTTAAGAGACAAGACTGTCAAAACTGAATAAATGAGACCATAAAGAGTCCTATAGAACACAGTGAGAATTTGTGACAACATGGATGGACCTTGAGGGTATTATGCTAAGTGAAATAAGTCAAAGGGAGAAAGCCAAATACCATTTGATCTCACTCATAAGTAGAAGATAAAAACAACAACAACCAAACACACAGCAACAGAGATTGGATTGATGGTTACCAGAGGGGAAGGGGGAAGGAGGGAGGGAGGAGGACAAAAGGGGTGATTAAGCACACGTGTGGTAATAGATTGTGATTAGTCTTTGGGTGGTGAACATGATGTAATCCACACAGAATTCAAAATATATTACGATGTACATCTGAAAAAAATAAAAATAAAAAAATAAAAGTCTTCAACCATCAAAAAAAAAAAACCACAGGGAAAAACTTGGTTCTTATTCTACAAACAGGATCAATTTATTAAGCTTTTTTGTTTAAACAGTGATAAAACGTATTCTTCAATGAATACTGACTTCTGTGTGAAGACTAATTGAAGTGATCCAAGTCTGTATAAGATGTTACAGAAGTTTTTTAAGGGATAACAGAGTCTTGTACTAAGATTTTGAAAGAAGATATAGGAAAATACATGAACGTAAAATCAACAGGATTTGGTAATTATCTTTGGAATATCAATGCAGAGTATGGAAAATTTATACGTTCTACTCTGTTTGATAAAGAGAATTTTGTCCTTATTGATGTTTAGACAAACTACAGGATTCCCATTTTATGGCTATACACTTTTGTAAAGCAGCGTTATGTCTCATCTCCTTGCAGCTGGAGCAGCAGAACCACCACACATCCATGCCGTAAAGAATCCGCTGACACAATTTGGTGCACTTAGAGTTTGCCAAAATGAGAAGAGGGAAGTCTTTTCAAATTTTGGCTAATATAAAAAGACTCAAAATTTCTAAGACATATGGATAAACTAACAACTGCATATTATCAATGTGTCTGGTCAAAACCCCACATGTCTGTCTAGTTTAATATTAATATTATGTCCCATTATATAGTATCAGTAACATTAAGCTTAAAAATTCTACCTGAGAACAATGGGATAGATTCAAAGTAAAACAAAATAACAAATGTAATTGAAGAAAATAATAAAATAACATACAAAGATATAATATTGATGATCAAGAAAGCTAAAAGTTAGTCCTTTTAAAAGTCTAATAAAATGGATAAATTTCTGGAAATATTGATCAAGAAAAAAGTGTCAAGGCACAAGCAAACAATATTAGTAATGTAAAAGGGGATATTAGTGCAGATGCAGGAGAGATTAAACAACGCTTCTCAAAACTTAATGTGCTTACAAAAAACTTGAGGACTACATTACTTTGCTAGGATGGCCATAACAAAATACCACAAACTGGGAGACTTAAACGACAGAAATTCATTTTCTCACAGTGGTAGGGGCAGAAGTCCAAGATCAGGGCGCTGGCAGTTTTGCTTTCTCCTGAGGCCTTTCTCCTCGGCTTATACATGGTCTCTCTTCTATGTTTATGCATCCCCCATGTCTCTTCCTCTTCTTATAAGGACACTAATTATATTTAATTAGAGCCCACCTGTATGACCTAATTTAACCTTAATTACCTCTTTAAGGCCCTATCTTCAATTACCATCACATTCTAATGTACTGAGAGTAAGAACTTCAATATATTAGTTTGGTGGGGGGGAGACACAATTTGGCCCACAGCAGGGACCTCATTAAGTAGGCCTGGGGTAGGACCCAAGGTTGAGCAGTTCTAAAATGCTCCCAGGTCATGCTATTGCTGCCTATCTGCAGAATGCACCTTGAGTAGCAAGGAATTAAAAGGATGAAAAGAAAAATTTGAATAACTTTAACATTTCGAAGAAATTTATAGTGAAAAACTTAGATGAAAAAAGAAATTCCTAGAAAAATATAGATTAAGAAATGTGATGAAAGAAAAAATAAATCCTAAGTGGTCATATCGTCATGAAATATTTCAATTAATATCACAAATTTTTTCAGCAGAGAAAACGTTAAACCTATACAGCTTTAGAGATGAATACTTTCATACAGTCAAAGGAAGAGAATTCAAATCCTATGGAAATATTTCATGAGAAGAGAGAAGTATTCTCCAACTAGTTTTATGAGGTTAATGTAAACTTGATACCATAACCAGATGAGGATAATATGAGAAAGCGAACCTAAAACCTAATTTCACTCGAATATAGAGGCTTACTCAAATACTAAATATTAGCAAAAAAAACTCAACAAATATGTAAAAGGGATAATATCTTGTCCCAGATGAGTTCACTCCAGACACACAAAGATTGTTTTAACATAAGAAAATGTATTTTAAAATAAGGTGCACTAACTGATTAAAAAGAGAATCTTAAAATGCATCTCCTAAGAGACAGAAAAGTAATTTGATAAAATTCAAAATCCATTCATGAAAAAGTACTCATAGAAAACTAAAAATGGAAGAGTGATTCGGTAGGTCTGGGGTGGTTCCCAAGAATTTGCATGTCCTTTTTTTTAATTGAATTATAAGTGACATACAATCCTATATTAGTTTCAGGTGTATGACACAATGACTCAATATTTTTATACATTATGAAGTGATCACCACAATAACTTCAGCCATCTGTCACCACACCAAGTTATTACAATATCATTGACTATATTCCCCATGCTGTACACCACGTCCCTGTGACCCATTTATTTTCTACATTTATTTTATTAATGGAAGTTTATACTTCTTGATCCCCTTCACCGATTTCACTCATCCCCCCACCCGGCCCCTCCAGCAACCACACATTTGTTCTTTGTATCTATGATTGTTTCTGTTTTGTTTTGTTTGCTTTTTTTGTTTTAGAAGCCACATTGCAGCGTAATTTGCAATAGCCAAGAAAAGGAAGCAACTAAGTGCTTATTGATAGATGAATGGATAAAGAAGATGTGGTATATCTATTCAATGGAATATTACTTAGCCATAAAAAGAATGAAATCTTGCCATTTGTGACAACATGAATGGACTTAGCAGGTATTATGCTAAGTGAAATAAGTCAGATAGAGAAAAACAAGTACTATATGATTTCATTTGTATGAGAATTTCATTTCTAACAAGTTGATTTGTTGATGTCAATACTGCCAACCAGGAGATGACACTGAGACCACTGGTACATGGTACAATAAGGCCCACATTGTCATTTAATCCTCTCTGGGTTTAGCTAGTGTTGAAAAGCACAAAAGTTCCCATATACTCTCAAATCCATCAAACTTATAAATTTGTACTATTAGATGCAAAGATTTCAAGTAAGAGATAATTTTGTGGTATTTAAAATTAATAAGGATATAACCTTCATTTTCTTGGTTGACACCAGCCTGGGAGTTACGTTACAACAGGGTCACTATTGGTAATAAATTTAAATTCCACACAGCCATTTCATGAGACTAGAACAAAAAGAGAGGTAACACTCACATGAGTTTGTGTGTGTATGTATATGTATATGTATCTATCTATCTATCTATATATTATTTTTTTCAGAAAGTTCCCAGGAGCTGGTTCACATGATATACCTTTGAATATAGTTCTGAAAGCCTTCTCCTTCATCCAGCTGTAGCCATGAGGTCTTCTAACTCTCCTGATAGGTTCTACGGAATTCATCCTCATATCTGTGTTCACTCTGCACTCCTGATCCTGGCCACATTGATTGGGGTGCAGAGCAAGCCAATCCAAATGATAATCTGAATAACGCACTGCAAAGTTATGCTCAAAACCCTCCTTCCCTTCTATCAGGGGCTCTTAGCCAAGGATGAGTTTGCCCCAGGGTATATTTAACAACGTCTAGAGACATTTTTGGTTGTCATAACTGGGGGAGGAGTTAGCAGGGATTGGTATTGATATCTAGTGGATAGAGGCCTGAAATGCTGCTAACATCCTACGATGCACAGGATAACGCCTGCCAACAATCTATTCATTATCTCCCTCTCTCTCTGCTTCTCTCCTTCTCCTTCTTCTTCCCCTTTCTCTCTCTCTCTCTCTCTCCCTCTCTCTCTCTCTTTATGGTAAATTTCATCTTAGGAGACTCCTAACGTCATCATGCAAATAGACCTACCACCCTGCTCCTCCAAGTATCTCCAGCCCGTCTGAGTTGAGAACTGTAGAACTTCATCTTTAAGTTTTGGAAAACATGAGTTGTCTCAGTTCAGACTACGATTCCAAAGACAAAGTGAGGGCAACTTTAAAGACTGAAAAAAGCAGTACCAGACAAGAGTTTTGAAAACCAGGGACGAATCTGGTCCATGTAATTTCAAACTGAAGGCTACATTAAACTTATAGTCACCATTTCTGGGTGCTCTCTCCCTAAAAGTTGTTTGAGATTCTCCCTGGCACTTGATAATAACTTTTATTTAGAAAGAAACATTTTAAATACTTTGTACTTTATTGCCTGAAAAAGACTTTTATGTATACTTATATTAGTGATTATGCTATTGTATTTTAGACAAAAATACCAAGGGAAAATATTTCGAGGACAAAAGGTAGATTAAATAACATAAGAATAATATAAGAATAGATACTTCTGGCTGGCTTCTTAGTGATGTGATTAAGATCTCTAAATTCAGATAACTGAAACTCTGTTTTTTTAATACAAATGTTTATAAGTATTCATATGATGTGAATTAATAATGTTACTCTTAATATGCATCAATTATAGAGTCTCCGTTTATCAGAAGGAATTTTCTTAAAGAAAAAAACAAAGAAAAGAAAATCTTTCTGACTTTATTATGCAAAAGCCATCAGACATTGTCAAACTCAGACAATCATCTTGATTATTTTTGGTTGTTTGGAGGATAAGTAAAATCCACCCAGACTAAAAAGTAGCTCTTGGGAGGCAAGCAATTTGGTTTTGTAATGAGGTGTGCTTCCTCAGAAGGTGATTATAATGGAGTCTGAGGGGAGAGGGATGAAAGCCTTAGCATATTATCTTTTATTTCTTAAAGTGTTTTATATCAGAAAGCTCTGGAAATGTGGTCAAATAGTCTTTGGGGGTTGAAGCATCCTCCAGTGAGCTGCTTTGATACCAACAGGGCTCCAAGTTCAGGACACGAACATCTCTGCATCTGCTCCTCCAGGCGCTTTGTACCACGTGTAATTCACAGCCGGTGAAACCAGGTGATGCTGAATGGTCCAGTGAAGATCAGAGCCAATTTTTGCCTCACAGCCCTTCTGTTATCTCCAACACCCGATGAAAAGATATTTTACACCAGGTTATGCACGTGGAAATTTATGTGTCTGTTTTCATGACGAGAGAGGAGTCTTCCGGCTATACTCACAGTATAGATCCTAAGATCTATTGCTTTTTCGCTCAAAACATATATCCGAAGAAGATCAGCTTTAAATAAATTTTCCTCCTCACTTTTGGATACATTTTTCAATAGGAGAATCACCAAATTAATAAGATTTGGGGGAAGTGTATGATATATCAATTTAATTTTTTTTTTGAAAAATAAAAGCATGCACGTTGGAATTTTGTTAGCAACTTGGGGAATGAGATTCCGTTTTGGTGTACCCTTCTCTAATAGATTTTTCAGCTGCATTTTACCTAAAACCAATTTTCTTGCTACTTTTGCCAGATGAAAGAAATACTGCAGTTAGTTTGAAAGCTAACTGGGATTCAAAACTTGTTTTCATGGATAGAATTAAATATACTCCTAATCACTCCAGGTATTGGGTCCTTTTTTTATGTTAATAGTGTAATGAAAAGGTTAACATGCAAACTAAGCAAGTAGCAATAACCAAGGCCAGAGTGATAAGTTGCTTCACTACCCTTCACTGCAGGTGAAGCTCTGAGGCGCAGTTTAGCCAAGGTTCGTGCAAGAAGGGTCTGAACTATTAAAGAGGTAATAGATTTGGTGAGTAAATAAAAAGAATAACAATGAAACTACACGTTCAAAACTTCTTGGGTCTTACCCATTTGTGTCACTTGCTGAAAAGATTGTAAATAAATTCGTGTCATAAATTAAACATTCGTAAATTTGTGTTGCCTCACCTATTCTATCTGGTAATTCCTGCTGCTTAGGAGGAACAATTATGCCTAAGAAATCTAACAGTTTATTTTCTGATGGTCTTTTTGTATTAACTTAGGTTATTAACAAATGGGCCACTTTGCTGCCATGTTTTCATGCTTCTTCTTGCCAACTAGGTCAGTCAATAACATCAAAATGAACACTATTTTACTTATATATTCTTTAGGAATTGAAATAGATAACGAATAAGTACAAGATGCAAATTTTAATAATTTAAAAAATTAGCTAAAAGTATCGCTTCCCATTTTCAACTTTTTTTCAGCTCTGAATAATGTATTTTATTTAGAAAGAAACATTTTAAATATTATTTAATTTATTGCCTTAACAAGACTTTTATACGTTTATATTAGTGATTACACTATTGCATTTTAACAGACATACAGGAAAGGAAAATACAATATTTCATGCTAATATGGAAAAATATGGATTTTTCCCTAATTTCCATTTGTGCACACTACTTCAGAGGAGTCACAGTGTAGTTTTATTCACTATGATTATTATATCCTGAATATATTTTAGTTATTCATTTTTAAAATGTGCTCTGCTTGCACTGTAAATAGATATTACAAACAATATTTTCAGATGATATCAAAGAGCAAATAAATATTTTACGATCATTTGCAATCAGTATTTAGATTGTTACGATATTAACAATCTAAAAAAGAAAAACATACGATCATCTCAATAAATGTAGAAAAGAATATTTTACAAAATGCAACAAACGATCCTGGAACAAAACCATCATTAAGCTAGAAATACAAGAAAAATTCTGAAAACTGATGAGAAACAGCCATGAAAACCCTGCAGTCAGCATCATATTTAATGGTGAAAGACTAAATGTTTTCCCCCTAAGATCAAGAACAAGACAAGGATAGCCACTATTCTATCTGTATTCAACGTTGTACTAGAGATTATAGAGAGTGAAATAAGGAAAAAATTAAAATAAAAAGTTATCTCTTTTTTTGGTTTTAATTTTTATTATTTCTCATATGAAAATAGCTCTATTTAACTTTTTTATTGAAGTCGTATTGGCTTTTAACATCATGTAAATTTTAGGTGTACATTATTATATTTCAGTTTCTGCACAGATTGCATCGTGTTCACCATCAATAGTCTAGTTTTTATCCATTACCACACACATGTGCCCCTTCACCCCTTTCAACCTCCTCCTACCCCCTTTTCCTCTGGTAATCACTAATCTGTTTTCCTTATCTATGAGTTTCTCCTCCACATATGAGTGAAATCATACCGTATTTGTCTTTTTCTGTCTGATTTATTTAGTTCAGCATAATACCTTCAAGGTCCAACCATGTTGTCACAAATGGTACAATTTTTGTCTTTTTTATGTTTGAGTGGTATTCCATTGTATATATAAACCACATCTTCTTTATCCAATCACGCATTCATGGGCACTTGGGTTGCTCCCATTTCTTCGCTATTGTAAATAATGCTGCAGTGAACATAGGGGTGCATAAATTCTTTTGAATTGTTGATTTCATATTCATTGGATCGATACCCAGTAGTGGAATAGTGGCATCATATGGTATTTTTATTTTTCATTTTTTGAGCAATCTCCATCCTGTTTTCCATAGTGGCTGCACCAGTATGCATTCCCACCAGTAGTGTATAAGGGTTCCCTTTCATCCACATCCTCTCCAACACCTATTATTTCTTGTCTTGTTAATTATAGCCATTCTGGTGAGGGTGGTGAGGTGATATCTCGTAGTTTTGATTTGCGTTTCCCTAATACTTAGTGAAATTGAACATCTTTTCATTTACCTGTTTACCATCTGGATATCTTCTTTGGAAAAATGTCTGTTCATATCCTCTGCCCATTTATTGATCAAGTTGTTCATTTTTTTTGTTGTTGAGTTGTATGCATTCTTTACATATTTTGGAAATTAAGCCCTTGTTAGATATATGATTTGCAAGTGTTTTCCCCCAGTTGTTAGGTTGTCTTTTCATTTTGTTGATTGTTTCCTTTGTTTTGCAGAAGCTGTTTAGTCTGATGTAGTCCCATTTGTTTATTTTTTCTTGTGTTACCCTTGCCTGAGTAGACATGGTATTTGAAAGGATACTATTAAACTCAACATCAAAGAGTGTACTGCTTATCTTTTCTTATAGTAGGTTTATGGTTTCAGGTCATACATTCAAGTCTTTAATCCATTTTGAGTCCATTTTTGTGTAGGGTTTAAGATAATAGTTTATTTTCATTCTTTTGCACATCTGTCCAGTCTTCCCAACTCCATTTATTGAAAAGACTTTTCTTTCTCCATTGTATGTTCTTGTCTCCTTTGTCAAAGATTAGTTGTCTGTAGATGTGTGGTTTTATTACTGACCTCTCAATTCTGTTCCATTGCTCTGTGTATCTGTTTTTGTGCCAGTACCAGGCTATTTTGATTACTATCACTTTATAGTATAATTTGAACTCAGGGAATGTGATACCTCCAAATTGTGTTCTTTGTTCTCATGATTCTTTTGGTTATTTGAGGTCTTTTGTTGTTCTATATAAATATTGGGATTCTTAGTTCTATTTCCATGAAGACTGTCGTTGGAATTCTGATTGGGATTGCATTGAATCTGTGCATTGCTTTATGTAATATGGACATTTTAACCATGTTTATTCTTCCAATCCATGAGCATAGAATATCTTTCCATTTGTTTATATCTTCTCCAATTTCTTTCAACAATGTCTTATAGTTTTCAGTGTATAGATCTTTCACCTTCTTCATTAGATTTATTTCTAGATATTGTATTCTTTTTTTTGCAATTGTAAATGGGATTATATTCTTGACTTCTCTTTTTGCTAGTTCATTATTAGTGTATAGGAATGCAACTTACTTTTGTATGTTGATTTTGCATCCTGCAAGTTTACTCTATTTGTTGACTATTTCTAAAAGTTTTTTTGATGGATTCTTCAGGGTTTTCTCTATGTAGAATCAAGTCATCCACAAATAGTGAGAGTTTCACATCTTTCTTTTCAATTTGGATATGTTTTAGGTATTTTTCTTGCCTAATTGCTCTGGCTAAAACTTCCAGTACTATGTTGAGTGTCAAGAGTGGGCATCCTTGTCTTGTTCCTCTTCTAAGAGGAATGGCTTTCAGTTTTTCTCTGTTGAATATGATGTTGGCTGTGTGTTTGTTATATATGGCCTTTATTATGTCAAGATATTTTCATTTTATAGCCATTTTATTTAGAGATTTTAGCATAAATGGAGATCAGATCTTGTCAAATGCTTTCTCTGCATCTTTTAGGATGATCACATGATTTTTATTTGCCATTTTGTTAATGTGGTGTATCGCATTTCTGGATTTGCAGATCTTGAACCATCCCTGCATCCCCGGAATAAATCCCACTTGATGGTGTGTATGATCCTTTTAATGTATTGTTGTATACAAATTGCTAATATTTTGTTGAGGATTTTTTCATCTATGTTCATTAGCAATACTGACCTATAATTTTCCTTTTTTGTGTTGTCCTTTTCTGATTTTGGTATCAGAGTAATAGTGACCTCATCAAATGACTCAGGAAGCATACTGGTCTCCTCAGTTTTTCGTGATAGTTTGAGAAGGATAGGAAGTAAATCTTCTTTGAATGTTTCATAAAATTCACCAAAGAAGCCATCCAGTCCTGGACTTTTGTTTTTTCGGAGGTTTTTGATTACTGTTTCTCTTTACTTGTGATTGGTCTATTCAGATTCTCTATTCCTTCTTGAATCAGTTTTGGGAAGTTGTATGATTTTAAGAATTTATCCATTTCTTCCAGGTTATCCATTCTGTTGGCATATAGCTTTTCATAGTATTCTGTTATAATCTTTTGTATTTTTGTGGTATCTGCTGTAATTTCTCCTCTTTCATTTTTGATTTTATTTATTTGAGCCTTATATCTTTTTTTCTGAGTGAGTCTGGCTAGGGTTTATCAAGTTTGGTCTTAGTTTCATTGATCCTTTCTATTTTTTTTTTCAGTCTCTATTTCATTTCTGATCTGATTTTTATTATTTATTTCCTTCTACTGACTTTGGGCTTTGTTCCTCTTTTTCTGCTTTTAGGTATAGGATAGGCTTTTTTATTTGAGATTTTTCTTGTTTATTGAGGTAAGCTCATATTTCTATAAACTTCCCTCTTAGTGCAGGTTTTGCTGCATCCCAAAAGTTTTTATATGTTTTGTTTTCATTTTCAGTTGTCTCTAGGTATTTTTTGATTTCTCTTTTGGTTTCTTCATTGATCCAGCAGCTGTTTGGTAGTATATTACTTAGTCTCCACATATTTGTGATTTCCCCATTTTTTTTAATACTTTATATCTAGTTTCATAGCATTATAGTCATAAAAATGCTTGATGTGATTTCAATCTTCGTAAATTTATCAAGGTTTGCCTTGTTTCCCAAAATATGATCTATCTTTGAGAATGTTCCATGTGCACTTGAGAAGAATGTGTATTCTGCTATTTTGGATAGAATGTTCTAGATACATCTTTTAAGTTCATCTAGTCTAGTGTTTCATTTAAGGTCACTGTTTCCTTGTTGATGCTCTCTCTGGATGGGCTATCCATTGATGTAAGTGGGGTGTTAAGGTCCCCTATTATTATTATGTCGCTGTCAATCTCTCCCTTTAGGTCTGTTAATAGTTGCTTTATATACTTTGGTGCTCCTGTTTTAGGTGCATATACATTAATAAATATTATGTCTTCTTGGTGGAATGTCCTTTTTATCATTGTATAATGACCATCTTTGTCTCTTGTTATCTTTTTTATCTTGAAGTCCACCTTATCTGATATAAGTATGGCTACAGCCACTTTCTTTTGCTTGCCATTTGCCTGGAGTATCATCTTCCATCCCTTCTCTTTGAGCTTATGTTTGCCTTTAGAGCTGAGATGTGTTTCTTGGAGACAGTATATTGTTGAGTATTGCTTTTTAATCCATCTAGCCACTCTGTGTCTTTTGATTTGAGAATTCAATCCATTTACAGTGATTGTTGATATGTGAGGGCTTAATACTGCCATTCGATCTTTTGTTTTCCCGTTGTTCTATATTTCCATTTTTTCTTTCTGCCATTTCAGTGGTGGTTTTCTGTGATGGTTTTCTCAGTTTTCTGTTTATTTATGATTTGTGACTCTGCTCTGATTTTTTGTTCTGTGGTCACTGTGAGGTTTATATGAAAGATCTCATAGATGATATAGTCCATTTTCTGATGGCCTCTTGTCTCCATTAACCTAAAGAGTTTCCATCCTTTTCCTCTTCCCCTTCTACGTTTTTGATGTCACAAATTATTCTTTTTTGTATTGTGAGTTTGTGACCAAATTGAAGTGTTTAGAGTTGTTTTTGATGCTTTCTTTCTCTTTCTCTTTTATTTTACAGTTAAGTGTTTGCTAACCTATTTTCATACACTATTGCAGTTTTCTGATTTTGTCTGTCTATTTATCTCCTTGCCCAAAACCTTGTAAAAGTTTGCCTTTTTGTTTCAGGTAGGAAGGCTCCCTTCATCATTTCTTGTAAGACAAGTCTAGTGGCAAAGAACTCCCTCAGCTTTTATTTGTCTGGGAAAACCATTATTTCTCTGTCATATCTGGAGGATAATTTCACTGGATAGAGTATTCTTGGCTGATAGGTTTTCTCTTTCAATATATTGAATATATCATTCCACTCTCTCCTGTATCTCAGATTTCTGCTGAGAAATCCACTGAAAACCTGATGGGGGTTCCTTTGTAGGTTATTTTCTTCTCTCTTCTTACCCTTCGTAATTTTTCTTTGTCAGTGACTTTTACCAGCTTTAATATTATATGCCTTGGAGAAGATCTTTTAGCATTGATATATGTAAGAGTTCTATTAGCTTCATGTGCTTGCATGACCACTTCCTTTGCCAAGTTTGGGAAGTTCTCAAGTATTATTTCTTTGAATAATTTCTCTGCTTCTTTCTTCATCTCTTTTCCCACTGGGATACCTATAATCTAAAACTAACCTATAATGTTACTTTTCCTCAATGAGTTGGATATGTCTCAAAGAATTTCTTCATTTTTAAAAATCTTAGTTCTCTCTCCTCCACCACTTCAATCATTTCTAGGTTTTTATCTTCGAGTTCACTGATTCTCTCCTCCATAGGTTTGTTCTATTTTTTATGCTTTCTGAATTATTTTGTGTGTGTCTGAGGAAGATTGGCCCTGAGCTAACATCTGTTGACAATCTTCCTCTTTTTGCTTGAGGAAGACTGTCACTGAGCTAACATCTGTGGCAATAGTCCTCTATTTTTTGTATGTGAGATGCTGCCACAGATGGCATGATGAGAAGTGCATATGTCCATGCATGGTGTCTGAATCTGCAAACTCCAGGCCACTGAAGCAGAGCATGTTAATGTAACCATGACACCACCAGGCTGGCCCCTCTATATTACTTTTTATCTCATTAATTGTGTTTTTCATATCCAGAATTTCTGTTTGGTTCTTGTTTTTAAAGCTTCAGTCTCTTTGGTGACATATTCCTTCTGCTCATTGATTTTATTCCTGAGCTCATTGAACTGTCTTTCTGAGTTTTCTTGTAACTTGTTGAGTTACTTTTTTGTTGTTGTTGAGGAAGATAAGCCCTGAACTAACATCCACTGCCAATCCTCCTCTCTTTTCTGAGGAAGACTGGCCCTGAGCTAACTTCCATAACCATCTTCCCCTACTTTATATGTGGGACACCTGCTACAGCATGGCTTGCCAAGCAGTGCATAGGTCTGCACCCGGGATCCAAACCAGCAAACCCTGGGCCACTGAAGTGGAATGTGCAAACTTAACCACTGTGCAACCAGGCCAGGCCCATGTTCAGTTTCTTTATGACAGCTATTTTGAATTCTCTGTCAGTCAGATTGTAATCTTCTGTAACTTCAAATTTGGTTCCTGGAGAGCTGCCACTCTCCCTCTGTTCTACTGTGTTACTGTAGTTCTTACTGTGTTCGATGAACTGATCCTCTGCCAATACATTTGTGGTAGTGGCCACCTTTATTATTTGGGTACAGCTTTGGTTGCTTTTGTTCTGAGCTGCTTCAATTGTATTTGGCAGGTGCTGGCAGGTGTCACTATTACTGTTGGGGGCCCAGCTATGTAGCTCCCTCTGCTGGTAAAGCTGGTGTTGGTGGTACCACCACTGGGGACTGGGTCTCTGGTTCTGCTGTGGTTCCTGAAGCCTCAGGTTTCAGATGCCACCTGCCACTGCTAGGGGAGAAGTAGGGGCTAAGCCACAAGCATTGTTGCTGGTCCTGAAGTTTCTGGTAACTGGCACTCACTAGTGTGGTTTGAAACCTCAGGTCAAGGCACTCTGCTCTTTACAGTGAAATTCATCTTTCAGTTGCTGTCTTCACTGCTGGAAAGACCAGTGTCACTGCTGGGGTAGGGGGCCAGGTCACCAAATTCACTGTGTCCTGGAGCATCAGGACATGTGTGCCACTCACCACTGTTGGGAGGGGCAGGGGGCACAGCCTCTGGTGGTCAGCACTAGCGTGCACTGGTAACCTACCTTAAAACCTCAGGTCAGAGCATCCACCCCAGCTGGGAAATTTGTGCCTTGGATGTAGTCTCCACTGATGGAAAGACCAGTGCCACTGCCAAGGGAAGGGGACAAGGCCATGTAACAGGCTCACCTGTGTCCTCAAGCCTCAGGATGTGTGTAGCACCCACCACCACTGGAGGGACAGAGGCCAAGCCATGAGTGCTGTATTTGCCCTTGCAGCCTATTCTTGCTGGCATGGGTGCCAGCGTGAGGATTTGCACCTTGGATCACCTCTATCAGAGGAGAGGACGAGGGCTGCTCCTCTAGTTCCACTGGTTCTTTGAGGTTCAACCTGTCCACCTTCAGATGTATAGATGTGTGGATAACTCAGACATTCTGGTATGCTGTGCAGGGAGTCCTTTGTTGGTCAGTGGATGTCTGACTGGTTGTAACTTAGAGGGGAGAGATAAAGGACAGCTCATTCTGCCATGATGTTGAAATTGCTTTCAATAAAAATTATCTTGATTGAAAAAGAAGATATAAAACAGTGTTTGTTCACAGGCTAGATGATTGCCTATGTGGAAAATTCCAGAGCATCTACAAAAAAGCTACTAAAACTAATAAGTGGATTCAGCAGTGTTGAAGAGTATAATGTCATTATAACAAAGACTGCATTTCTATATGCTAGCAATGAATGATATTGCTTTAGACAAAAACACCTGAAGCTAAAAAGCATTGCTGAGAAAAATTAAAGACAAAAATAAATGGAGAAATATACTGTAATCATGGACAAAATGACTTGATATTGCTAAGATGTTATAAATAGATGAACAACTAATTTCGGGTCAAGATACAAACACATATCAATGAGAATGTCTAGTCTTGTCAACAACAGATGCTAGAAAAATTGTATATCCACATTTAAAAAGTGAACTTTGAGGGGCCGGCCTGTGGCATAGTGGTTACGTTCACCTGCTCTGCTTCAGCGGTCTGGGGTTCACGATTTTGGATCCTGGGCATGGACCTACATACCACTCATCAACCCATGCTGTGGCGGCATCCCACGTATAAAACAGAGGAAGATTGGCACAGAGGTTAGCTCAGGGACAATCTTCCTCACCAAAAAAACAGAAAAACAAAAAGCACTTTTATTTATACGTCACGCCAGATGCAAAAAGTAACCCAAAATGGATCATAGCCTTAAGCATAAAAATTAGAACCATAAATATTTCAGATTAAAATAGGAGAAAACTTCATGATTAGGCAAAGAATTCTTAAATAGGACAACAAAAGCACAATTTATTAAATAAAACAATTTGTTTCTTTGACTTCATCAAAGTTAATAATCTCTACTTTTGAAATACACTGCTAAGAGATCAAAAGTCAAACCACAGACAAGGAGAAAATATTTTCAAATCACATATCTGATAAAGCACTCATATCCAGCATATCCAATGAACTCTACAAACATGAGAGAGAAGCACTTCCCAAATGGTAGAGAAAGGACCTTCAAAAACCCACTCCTCCAGAAAAGGATTAACACTGGCAAAAGCTGTCAAAATCAACTTTTTCAGAACTCTTGGAATTATCCAAAGGCTTACAACAATCCGATGAAGGTTTATTCAAGAAAAACAGTTGACTCTCAGTAAGAATAGCAAGGATTGCCACATTTTAAAATTCCCTGTCCACCTACTTCTCACCTCAGCTCCACAGTAGCTCTGAAAAGCAGCAGTCTTGGAGCAACAGTAGCTATGAAAAACAGCCATCTAGCAGCCACTGGAGAGGGAAGAAGAATAGGTTTGGAGCTCCCCACAAAAGATCAGTCCCCAGAGAATTGTCATGATTTGACCTGAAAGCTACTAAAAGCCCCATTCACAGAGTTTGTCATTATTTAACCTGACTCAGCTCACTCAGTAAGGAAAGCCCAATCCTCAGACTGTGTGTCAAAAGAAAAAAGTAGTGTCAATTGTGTAATATTGCTACTGCCTGATGCAGTGATGGCATCTAGGGAAAAGAAAGAGATAGACAAAAAGATGAAAAACAAAGTCAAAAGAATAATATATCCATAGCAGGCTCTGAAAAGCTCTGATATTTTCTGGGAATCTAGAAGTCCATGTGCTTGTGGGCCACTGTGTGCAAGCTCAGGAGAGATCTAAGAAGGCCTCCGTTTTTCACTTCTGGCTGAGCCTGAGGCTCTGTAGAAGCTGGAAGTGAAGACTGAGGCAGGGTAGTAAACTGCCAGAATGTGGAAGTCACATTTCAACACACATAGAGCCCCTTTTGTAAAGGGTGGAAGACTTGCTGGCTTAAGGCATTTGAGAAAATATCTGTTCAATCATTAGCTGACCACTAAGCTATCAAGCAGTGACTTCAGCAGCCACAGATGACAAAGAATACAGATTTTTAGAGAATTAGTCCAAGAAAGTCACTAAACAAATACATAGTAACAAGGGCAACAACAAACAGCAATAAAAACAAATCCTGGGAGCAGGGAGAATCTGACTTCCATACTTGCTCCAATTATATTATTTAAAATGTACAGTTTTCAACAAATAAAGATGACACATACAAAGAAACAGCAAAGTATGGCTCATACTCAGGAAAATAAAATAGAAATTGTCCCTAAGGAAGACCAGATGTTGTATTTACCAGGCAAAGACTTTAGCCATTCAAAATATGTTCAGGGCCAGCCCCACTGGCCTAGTGGTTAAGTTCAGTGCACTCCACTTTGACGGCCCAGGTTTGGTTCCTGGGCACAGAACTACACTGTTCAGTTAGCGGCCATGCTATGCTAGCAGCCCACATACTGAAAAATAAAGGAAGACTGGCATGGATGTTAGCTAAGGGTGAATCTTCCTAAGCTTAAAAAAAAAGAATCTGTTCAAAGAAGTAAAGGAAATCATATGTAAATAAGTAAAGGAAAGTATGAGAACAATGTCTCAACAAATGAAAAACATCAATAAAGAGAGAAATTATATTGAGAGACCAAACAGAAATTCTGGAATCGAAAAAGTGTAACTGAAATGAAAAATTCACTAGAGGGGCTAAATAGCATATTGAGCTGGGAGATAAAAGAATCAGGGAACTTGAAAATAGGTCACTAGAGATTCCAGTCTGAGGAACAGAAAGAAAATAAGAATGAAGAAAAATGAAAGAGACTTGGCGGACATCATGAGAGTGTCAACGTATGCACATTGGGAGTCCCAGGATAGGAAAAAAAGGTTTAGGAAGAATACTTGTAGAAATAAATGCCCCAGATTTCCAAAATATGATGAAAAACATTAATACACACAAACAAGAAGCTCAACAATCTATGAGTAGGATAAACTCAAAGAAATGAACACCTTTGACATTGTTCTCAAGTGAGCACAAAGTTTGTGACGCAGGAACAAAGCTTTCTGGGTGGCTGCACATTTTTGCAAGCTTCAGGTAGTGCATTCTATGCGTGAAAAAGTGAAGTTGACTCTCATAGATGTTCTCTGGTTCTAATGACTTACAAAAAAAAGCAAGCAAAACAAGCAGCACCAGAAAAGGAAACTGTAAAGGAACAGTCAAGTTGATCAAAAGAGAAGCAAGAGAGTTTCATAAAAATTGAAGAAAAGGTTTTCAACAAGGTGGTAATACTCCAAGTTTTATGTGCAGTGAAATCTGTGTAACCTGTCCAACCTTTTATTATGGAGAAATGTGGCCCTATTTATAGATGTGTTTGCAATAGACGCTTATGATGGTTTAAAAGTGCCAGAAATAATGAAATGCATCTTCTCTGGCAAGTATTTTGCCTATATGTAATCTCATGATAGTTTTTAAATATACAGCTTGTCTAACTAGCTTTTAGTTAAAAATCTAGCAAATAAGCAAGCTGCTAGTGGCAATGGCATCATCTGGAATCAGTGTAAATTCTTAGAAATCATAAAGAAAAGATTGAACAAAAAGGATCATCCAAATATAAGATTATTTGAAAATTAGCCATAAGTTTTACATTTAAAAAAAATTTTATTAAGTATAATAAGATTTGCTGTCAGAGTTCTTTAGCTCTACCTAGAATATGTTGACTTGAGCTTAAAACAAGTTGTTAAACTGAGCACAATTTATTGTCCACAGAAAGTGCGAAAATTTTTTCAGTCCATGACATTTATGTGTGCATTCTCCTTCCTATATAAACATGTTAAACATAACCCAAAGCGTATTGCCAAATATAAAATTTCTGTTTTTCTCTGTAGCTCTCCTGGGAGTGATGATATGTCTTCATTTCATTGACTCTTATAGTGAAGAGCCAGAATGTGCATTGTGGATATGTCTGAATGAAAAGTTCGATAGTTATAGTCTATTTTACTAAGATGGAAAAAAGTAATTCTTCCCTTTTTTGGTTTTGCCTATTTTTACTAGGGACACACTAACTTTAAACTGAGAAAAAATCAAACGTTTGCAAGAATCAGATAGGAAAAGAAAACGTCAAAAGGCAAATGTTCCGTGTCATGGTGTGGGAGCTCAAATCTCCTGTGCTGGCCGCGTGCTGTCAGAGTACTGCATACCCACCCCACAGGAGAGGCGAGAACTTGTGAAAGAAAATCCTATGGGAAAATGTGCCAAATAGAAAAATCTGAGAACTAAACTGCTCTTTCCCTTCGTTTGGTTTAATTTTTCTCTCTGGTTAAAAAAAGAAGAAGAAATGTTAGTTTAAAAATTTAAGATGCACAGGTTAGCTGACTAAACATAATGCTACCTTGTCATAACAATATTAGTTAGTCATTGATGCTGTTAAAATACGTGAAACACCTATGATTTCCAGGAAAGGGAACTCACTATAAAATTTAGGAGTTTATTTTCTTAAACATCGTAGTGCCTATGTCTGTGTTTATACATTTGGAATAGTTTTGGGTAAAAATAATTAGGATCAGCCACAAAATCTAATATCTGATCACTAATCTCTTGTGCACCTGTAAATATAAGAACTATTTCTCACCGGTTTTGTTTTTCCTGAATCAAACCTCTTATAGAGATGTGCTAGATCAATTAAGCCACGCAAGTGCTGTTAAAAAATTGCTAGATTAGTGCTGGAGGGCTTTAGTCACCTTCCCTGAAAGACATAATACACTTTCCAAATTGCTCAGTTCAAATCCATTCTTATATGTATTGAAACTAATGTCGTCATATCTCTGTACTGCCAAAGATCCTCTAGCTTTCCCTGGCCTGCAATTTCCTCCACGTCCGAATTCCTTAGTCTCAACCATCTTCTCCAGCTTCATCTTTGGTTGCTTCCTATCACCAACATTTCCTACCAGGCACACTGAAATCACCGTTCCCTGGACATATGGTGGCTTTTCATACTGCCCCTGCTCTTACCCATCCCTTGTCCAAGATGCCCTTCCTTGTTCCTACTCCATCTTCATCAAACGCTCATGAAATCTTCCTTAAATCTCTCAAGCAAAGTTAGTTGTACTTTCTAAATATGTCTAGGGCTATTTCTAAATGGCTGCAGACACAACAGACAGGAAGAAAAGTCCAAAATCTCAAGTAACTTTAGAAGGGTAAGGTGGAGGACAGGAGAAAAAGACTGATATCTAAGAGCTCTTGTATCCTCATCAGAGGTGCATGCATAAGAAAATTTCTTAGTGGTGATGACTGTCTTCAACACTCCCTGATTCTTTCATTCTCTTTTCCTCAAAGGTGTGAGTCTTCATGCTATTTTTTGGATATTTTATGTCTTCCACCACAGAACCCCAATCCAAACCTCCTTAGCCTTGTAGTCTTTCATGCACCAGGCTCATGACTATTCTGGAATCAACAGTTATTGAAAGTTCTAAGTTCCTCAGTCTTGCTTTATGCTAGGTAATTGCCAGCTAGTTCATGTGAGGGAGTCCCTGTTAATATGTTAATGGATACTCCTGTGTAAAATGAGACAAATCCCAACACAACTCATGGCCCAAAATCTCAGCAGATGTGTTTTAAGCTTCAGAGTCCTTCACTTGATTAAGCCCTTCCTACTCCCTGGAAAGGAGACTGAGCAGTATGTTCACATGTTCATATGCTTTTGTAAGTTTACAAAAGTAAGATATTTTAACTGCAATCAAATATGACCACTCCGATTTCCCTCCCATTGCATGTGTGTAGTGTAGTTTTGAGGTTGTTGCAAATGTTTTTTGGGATCTAGCTAAGAGCAAATTTTGTTGAGGATACATACATTAGTTTTGATTTATGGAATGTACTTGTAGAGTTCAAATTCAAGTTATTGCTGGCTATAACAGCCTAAAGAAAGCTCTCAGGAATCCTCATACCTCCTTCTGTGAGTCTCATCCATTGTTGTGACAGGGTAAGAGGTGATATTGAGATGTGAGAGACATGAGTGAGTCTTACGGAAAGAAGCACTGGAAGGATGTAGGGACATTTAACTTAGCCGCTGCACAAGAAAAGTTGAAACGCCCTGAAAATTTACAGCCTTTCCCAACTTTGACATTAATTCTAAAATTTACGTGACATTACCTATGAGGAATTGTGAATGTGAAAGAAACTCTTCTAAACTCTCATAATAAAATAGACGTTTTGATCACCCATGAAGAAGAAAGAATGATATATTTCTATTATCTGTAGAGAAAATACTTTTAAATTATTGCCAAATGAATGAGTAGACAGACAAAAATGAAAATTTTGTGATTACTGTAATATTTATGATTTTTTAATTTGTAATATTTACTATATTCTTTATTCTTCTAAACAAATACTTTAATTGCTAATTTTATATTCTTTTTCTTAAAGTGGGCTCTGCAAATGGTATGAGCCTCAGTATCCACAAAACATGAACTGCTCATAAATATTACTTGTTATTACTATTATTATCAATTCAATGTTTCTCCAGGGAACTTTATATTCAGTAACGACTTTCTACAAACAATATTTTGACTCAAGAAGTAACTCTACTGCAAGGAATGTTAAACTCAATAATGAATCAATAAAGGGTTTGTTTTCCTCATGTAGCTGGTGCCTAGTGAAGAGAAGTTATTATATTTTTCTAGTGAATTAATCAGTCTTCTTTGAGTCTTTCAGTATTTGAACGACTTCTCCCGTTCATGTAATAATCCTGGCAAACTCTTTATGGAACCCTTTTTTGGCTTGAAAAAGGCAGCCCTTTTCCAATAAATCTGAGTAGAAGAGATTGCCCCTGAGGATAAAGTGAAGCAATTAATTAGGCTATAAAATATTCTCAAATAAAGATTTTAAATTAAAATTTAAATTAAGATTTTAAATTAAATTTCTCATTATAGTCAGAATGTGTTAGGTTATATTACAATAACAATCAAATCTTGAAACCTTGATGGTTTACTACAGATATGTGTTTCTTGCCCTTGCAAATGCTATGGGAGGTCTGGTAACACTGCAAGGCTGTTCCCTTCCCAGGACTGACTACAGGATCCAGGATGTTTTATCCTGTGGCTCTGTAATTTCTATATGTGGTCTTCAGAAATATTGGACAAGGGAGGAATAAGAGACATTACATTTCAGAAATGAAGATATACACAAGATGCATTTCACACAAATACATCAAAATACTTGAACTAAAATGCAGAAACATTTTAATGTACAAAATAATGTATGCAATAAGCATCTCTTACTCCCTCCTCCCATTCCTGACTCTCCAACTACATCTCCCAAGTAAAGCTCATGAAAGGGGTAAGAATCAGATAAGAGATGGGTTAAGGTCTAATAAAGAGGGAATTTTAGAGGCAAACAAGATTTGGGGTCTTTTGCATGCATCACTTGAATTTTAAAGAGTTGTAAATGTAATGAATTTATATCATATAAATCAAAGTGTCACAGACTTCAAATGGCCATGTCAAATTGCCATAAACAAAGGAAAATAAAAGTTATTTATCTGTGACCTATTTTATAAAGTTGATTATAGCTATTCCACCTTCAAGAAGGTGGAGAATGACTTCCCACTCCTTAGTTGTAGGTTGCACATAATGACTTCTTCCAAAAGTGGACAGTATGGAAAGTGGGGTTGGGAGGTAACTTTATAGTGGAGAAACCTGACAAACACTATGTCCTCCAGGTGATCAAGGTCACCATCAATACTGGTACATTATGTTGACAGTGTGTACGCTTAATACGTTGTGATGAAACTATCACTTTACCTTTTGTGGTCTTCCTTTCAGCAACACATAATCAGAGTCTAATCATGAGAAAAATATTGGACAAATCCTAATTGAGGGACATTCTACAAGATACCTGCCCAGTAATCCTCAAAATTGTCAAAGTCATCAAAAACAAGCAAAGTCCAAGAAACCGACATAGCCAAGAAGAGCCTAAGGAGACAAGAGTATTAAATTTATTGTGGCATCCTGGACAAGATCCCAGAAGAGGAAAAGGACGTTAAGTTAAAAACTGAAGAAATACGAATAAAATATGGACTTTTTCTAATAATAATGTATTAATATGGTTCATTAGTTGTAAAAATAGTACCATATTAATGTAAGATGTTGATAATAGAGAAAATAGTGGAAGGTATATAGGAACTTTCTGTTACTATCTTTATGATTTTTCTGTAAATCAAAAATTGTCCTTAAAAAGTTTATTTAAAAAAATACAAACAAAAGGTTTAAAAAAAAAACCTTTCTAATCATGGCTTGCAGTTCCTCAGTAAACTATTAATATAATATTGGTCAAATTATTTTTTTGTTCAGCTGAATTCTTTAGAAGAGCTGTGATACAGTCATATGACAAAAGGTACTCAATAGACGATACAAAATTTCTCTGCATATGAAAGCTAAACTCTGTCTACGATACTTACTATTAGAAAAGTGAGAACTAAAGATCATATAAACAGTAACAAACAATTATAGATAGATAAATGGACAGATTATAGATAGAAAGATAAAGACAGAAGATTAGATAGATGGACAGATAGATTGAGAGAGAGAGATAAAGATGATAAACAAAAATATGTAAGGTTTGAAATTATAATTTCTACATAAGATAAATAGTTGATATCTGATTTTCAACAAAGAAACTTTGAAGTATATTCAATAATGAGTGATTCATTTAGGAAAAGGGCCTAAAGAGAAATCAACCAATCAACCAAATGAGTTAACAAACACACAAACTTCCATAAGGAATAAGATGAACAAAATTTTAATAGGTTTTTGAAACTATCTTAGCAGCTCCTAAAAGTTTTATTTTAGTACTCTATGTTTGTTACAGTATTATGCCCAAACTTCTAAAATGAATTCCTACTAATCTTACAAAAAATCTCATAATACACAGGTTAAAAATAAAAATCTATAATTTACTTTATTGAAGGTTCAAATTATGCCTCAGATAAAGACTTTGTAATTTTCTTACTGGAAGAGAATGATAAAAACCTTTCTTTTGATTTACAATAAATTAGATTAGTTAAAAATGTAATTAAAGTTATAGCTATAGTATAATGACACTGGTTTTATAACAAAATAACAAAATTATATATCTAATGTATAATTGCTAATTTCAATATATTGAAGCTTTGGCTTTAATCCAAAAATATAACCTTTGCTAAACACAGTTTCAAAACTCCTCTTTAGGAACTAACTTCAGAACCTCTCTATAACTGACTTGAGTATTTTTACTTTCAGAGAAATTTCCCCATGAGAACTTAGATTTAATTTTGAAACTCTCATAATACTCTTCAAAGTAAAGTTTTACAGTAAGTTAGAGGATTAAAATAATATAATTGACAAAAAATATGAAGATGTGTGTGTATGTTTTAGATTAAATTCAAGAATTCTGAAAAAAGCGAATTCTGATTTTTTTATGCAATGATCTCGTAAATAAAGGGAATTTCCTCCCAATATAGCTTCTTTAAAATAAATCTGTCAATTTTACTATTTATATTCCCAATCAATTTTTATACACTCCTCACACAGACATAGTGTTCTTGAAATGTTCAACCAAATTGATATATTGAGGCTCTGAAAACTTCTATAGTTTTTACATTCTGATATTTTCTAGATTGCTGGTCATTTGTAAATTGATTGTGGTAAATTAAGCTGACCACAGTTTTGGACATATTCTACTTGACTACATTTGTATTGAACCAAGCAAGGAAGTATTGATGAACCTTTAGGAAGTCATGAAAAGTTAAAAATGAAAAGAATATAATTATAGATTTATAGGCAGAATTTTATTAATAGATTAAACATAATGAAGATAAACATTTGGTTGTAATTCAAAAAATGCATTAAGTGTAATAAAGTGAATCATTTCAAAAAACAAAATACTAAATGTTAAGGAATAATGACAACATTGCAGTTATCTTTAGAATTTGTTTAAGTGGCATTTACTTAACAGGAAAGAACATAATTGTTCAGTCAAGAACAAGTCAATTGCACATTCTCTCTCACTTGGAAACTCCATCTATTGAGTCATATGGACATGTCTGATGTAGTAAGGAGCCATCACCAACAGGGACCACCATTGGTGTCCCAGAACTCTCTGAGCTTCATCTAAGCCCTTGAATTGCGTGCATTCTTGAAATGATTGGTTACACTTGATACGGGAGAAGATCGCCAATTTGTGTAAATCTGATTTATCAATCCAATTCAGCATATTAGCTAAGGTTGAAAAAGGAAAAAACAAAACAAAAAAATAATTGAAACCAGGAGAGGTAAAAAGATTTAAAAAGTACAGAAAATAGTGTAAGGGACATCTGGAACAGGGTAGAAGGGTCTAATGTAATGATGCAAATGGAGGAGACAGTATACAGCAATTCAATATTTGAAGAGATAACAGCTGATAATATTTCAAAACTGAAAAAATACATCAAGCTACAGATACAAGAAGCTCTAGGAACAGCAATTTCAATTAAAACAAGAAAAATTATACCTCAAGTGTTTAAAAACAAAGAAAAAGAAAATATTCTAAAAAGTAGAGGAAATGGACACTACCTTCAAAGTAGAAACAGTAATACCGACAGCTAAATTCCCTACAGAAATTAAGATATTGAAAGGAATTTTTAATGTGTGAAAATAAAATAAATCCCAATCAAGAATTCCATATTCAGTAAAAAAATATCCTTCTAAAAATGAAAGCCAAGTTCATTCTTAGACAAACTGGAAAAATTTGTCACCAGTAGACTATACTACAAGTTGCATTGACGGAGTTCTTCAAATAGAAGAAAAGTATTCTCAGATCAAATAAAAACATAAAGAATTAAAGAGAAACAGAAATGATAAATTTAAGAATACATTAAATAAATATTTAATGTACCAAAAATAATGAAGCTCCTTGTCATTTAAAGTACATGTACACTTAAGCTATATGACAATAATAATATAAAAATATATGTTTTATGATATATATTTATTTAGAAGGGAATATATACATTTAAGTGTTCCAAGGTCCTTGAATTTATCAGGAAGTGAAGAAAATATTAAGTATATCAGGTTCTAATTGGTCAAGTTTTATATTGTAATTTTCTGCTGATGTCGTATATAACTAAAATAGTATGATATAAAGCAATTTTAAAATTTTTATAATAAGCAAAAAGAGATAAGGTGGATGGTAGATTTAAACCCAAATATGTTAGAAATTATATTATATTTAAATGATCTAAATACTGTAATTAAAGGTAATTTGTCATATTAAATTTTTAAATGTAGCTATTTTGGCTGAAAGTGTACGCTTTAACATAAGGATACAGAAATATTGAAGTAGAAAGATAGAAGTGCTACAACGCTTTTAGAATCTGTCTAGCAGGTTTTCTGGTCCTCATCGAAGACCCTCCACACACACACAAAAAAAGATAGGAGAAATAAATAACCAAAACAACACACAAAAAACTTTTATGGTTATTCTAATATCAGACAAAGCTAAGCTGTTGTATATTGATACATGGAACGACACATATCAGCTAAAATAAATAAAAGAGAACTAAGACGCATTTTAAAAAACATACTGTTGAGTAGAATGATATAGAATTTATTACTTATAGTTTTAAGCTTCCAAGACAATGAATATATATGATTTGCTATGCATAGAAGATATAAAAACATACATGGGAATGATAATTCAGAATACTATAGAAGAGGGAGAAATGGAATATGAAGAAATTAAAAGAATGGCAATACATTTTAATGTACCTAATAAATTGGCAAACAATGGAAATAAGATTAAATGAAGTTGGGAAATGGAAAGGTGTCTTTTCTATACTATTCTCCATGATTAAGGGAGACAACAGTTAGGAAGTTAGCTTAAGAAACATCAGAGTCACAGACCCAGAGCCACCCCTGTGTCAAGAGCCCTCAATATTTATCCTCTCTGTATCTGCCGGAGTAGCTGCAGAAAATCACCTCAGTTCCAGAAAATCCCTCCACATAAATATAGTTTTAGTTTGCAATCACAAAAGCAGGTATTACTGTCCATCTCTTTACCAATGTTTCTCAGCTATTCAAATGGCTCCTGACACATGGTTGACGCTCAAATATTGTGGAATATTGTTGCATAAACAAATGATTAGAAAGATAGTGAGTATTCAATCCACAAATTTGCCACTTCTCCTCTTGCCCCAAGTGTACGTCCCTCCTCATTCTTAGCCAATTTCCTCATTTTCAACAATTAAATCTTCAAGTCTATTTAGCTTTCATCTTTTCCTTCTTTCCTTCTGTTTTAGAAGAAGAATTTCTTTCAAAGGTCAATCATCTCACTTGAGTTATCGCTCCTGTTTCCTCTTGCTTTCTTGTGGACTTAATTAATTTTGTTACCATTCAAAAGTCAGAGTTTTCCCATCTTTAATGAATCATTTCCACTATTTTTAAAAAATAACCCAGTATCTCCAATATTTGAAAACGAAGTCCCATAACTTCCTCAATGTTCCCCAGCCACAACCTCACTTTTTGGTTATTTTTCATAAACAAACTTCAAAGAACCATAGACAAACTTCCTAGAACCATGTTTACCACCTCTTGTTTCCTACCTGCATTCACATTTTAACCACTTAAATCATATTTACTACCTAACATTCCATTTAAACCACTCTTCTCATATTCAGCAATGTCCAAACTATTGCTACAAAGAATATTGCTCTGTATTAATCTTATTCTGAATCACTACATCATTTGATACCGTTCATTTTTCTCTTTTATATTTCATGAGCCCACTCTGCTATGTAACAGATCACTTTTCTTCTCCTCTACCTAGCCTCCAAATACTGATGTTCCTCTTCTTTTCTTGGTTCTCTACTTATCTCTTTCACTGTACCTTTTCATAAAGCTCTATACCAGTATCTTCCAATTCATTATCTATTCCAATTTTCTTCTTTGTATTACAAGAGTTCATATCCATCTGCTTAGTTTGACCTCTACACTTGGATAGAAACTTTTCAAATTTAAAACATTCAAAATTAAATAATTTATTTCACAATCGTTTTAAATTTCTCCCCTTAAGAATTGCCAGATTTACTCCTAGATTTCCCGAGAAGTCACTGTTTACTTCTCGGTAAACGGATACCACATTCCACCTAATTCCTTAAGTCAGAAATCTGGGAATTATTCTTGATTCTTCCCTTCTGTTTACTCCTCTCATAATCTATTAGCATCTTCTGTAAATTTTATCTTGTTAATTTATTTACAATGTCTTTATGTTTCATCACCAGTCTCCTTAACGTAGTGTCATCCATCATCTTCCCAGGCTTAATATATCAGCTTCCTAAGTGGCCTTCCCACTTGAACAAGTTTCCTCTTTCCTTTTCCAAAAATGAGTGATCTTTAAAGTCCTAAATAAGATAGCGTCATTTCACAGCTAAAATGATATTCCAGTGTTCTTAGGATTATATACAATTTTTTAAATGAATCTCAAAGTACTATATAATTTGACCCCAACCTATTTTTCCAGTCTTTTCTCAAATATTTGCCACTATTGATATCTAGGCACGCTATTCTCCTTTCAGTTCTTTCAAAATAAAAAACTCTTCCTCAATTCATGACCATCACACATGTTATTTCTGCTTCCAGAATACTGATATCCTCGCTCTTCACTTAGCTGGCTCCTCCTCTGCTTTCCATTTTCATCTTAAATATCATCTCTTCAATGAAGCTTTTGCTAATTACCCTATGGAAAGATAACTTTAATTTGTATACAAAGCATTCAAGTGTAAAAAGAGAGGAGAATCAAAAGAGGGAGTATAAAGCCTTCAAGTATAAAAAGGGAGTATTGCTTCATATATGATTAGCCCAATTTATAATTCTGGGTTTTGGTCTGTTTTTTACATTTAGAAGGTAAAGCAGGATCCACATTTTCCTTGTTCGCCACTGATCGCCATCATTTGACATAGTGGCTGAAATATACTTGGTATACAGTAAATATTTGTTTCATGAATAAAATATGAAAGAAAGAATGAAAAGCTTTTAAATAAAGAAGATTAATAAATTCAACATAAAAATCTCAGAAAATAATTATTTTTCATTTATTCAATGCAAATTAGATAAAATTTAAAGTTTTCTTCTGTATCATTCTAAATATACATTCATGCGAACACCTAGATACTATATCTTATCCTTATTCAGGTAGTTGCCTTGAGTATTTTGCCTGCATAGTGGTCAAATAAGAATACAAATTAACAGAGTTATTATCTTCTCAGTAACTTGTAGGCAATTGTCAGGTGTGCATCTAAAGAGTTCAAACAGAACTAGCCCTAAGAACTCTCATTTTTGCAAACACATGTACACGCGCGTGCATGCACACACACACACGGTAATATGATCTATATAAATGACCTGGAAGAAGAAGTAAATGATGGAGTAATAGCATTCACAATCTGTTGCTGACATACAATTACCTGGGTTAAGCAAAACAAGGTAGGCTTTTGCAGAACCCTGGAAACAGCAACTAAGCTGGTTAATTGGTACTGGATGGCAGATGATTCACTGTAGACTTGTGCAAGATACTGCACATTTAACTGAACAATGTAAATTATGTGTACATACTAATGGGTTCTAAATTAGCTGTATTCCCAAAGAGAGCATCCAGGTATTATTGTGAACAACTCAATGAGGATGTCAACTCAACGTTTAGTTGTAGGCAGAAAGGCAAGTAAGATGTTAGGTTGGGATAAGATATAGAAACTCATCATGCAAAACATTCTGTCAGTAAATAAACCAGTGATCACAGACTACCTTGGGAAATGCATTTCCTTGAGGTGATACCATGTCAAAATCATCTGAAATTTCCACTTAAAATACTGTTAATGTGTTGGATATACGTCAGTAATTTTTTATTTTTAGGAAAATAATTAGTTAAGAGGCTGTGAATTGTTTAAAAAAATGTGATACAATATGCACAGATTCCTGATGGTCTGCTAGTGTTAGAAAAAACTTACTGAATATGAGACTGGGTAGATAACAAAGTAAGGAGTAATATTCCTAATATTCACGGGGAGGAAAGAAAATCAAATGATGAGGACAGTTGTTAAGCAGGATGTGAGTTTGATGAGGTTGGTATGAGGCAAGCAAATCCAGTTTACTGTGTTATTTATCTCAGGATATCTTTCTTCAATTTTTTATGATTGTTTACTCATCCTGTCAATAAAATGTGAGCCAAAAATAGGCTGCAAGGTTGTGTCTACATAATGCTAAAACAATTGATGGAAAGCTAAAGAGCCCTCATAGCTCCTAGACTTGCTCTTATTAGAGAAATTTTAAAATCATATAGTAATTATTTGCTACTGATTCATCTCTTCCACTCTACAGTGAGCTATTCAAAAGCAAGATTCAATATTCCATAACATATACCTAAGACTACAGCTTCTGGCATTTGGTGATCAATAAATGTTAGCTGGATAAATGAATTAATGAATGAGTTCACTTGCAAATGAATGAATTGGTTTCATTTGCATAGCACCAAGGAAAAACTGTCACTTCTTTCTGAGGTATGAACCTGTATTTCTCAATGGGTGAACGAAATACCTTGGGATCAAATAGTTCTGTTATAAATATTAAATACAAAGTATTCTGACGACCAAATAAATTATTAAGCTCTATACTTGCTTCTCTTTTTTGATCGGTATGTAATTTCCTTGAGAGATTCAATCTATAACTGTGCATTGCCTATCTACTCATAAAGAGTTATAGGTGCTACAGATTGAATGAAGAGAACACACATGGCCCTGCCAGCATGGATCTTAAAAGCAAGCTGGAAAGATTGAATAAGTTATTAACAATGTGATAACTCTTGCCAAAAGAGAATATAGGTTAATGTGCAAACATACAGCAAGATTTGTCCTAGTTAAGGAGTCGGGAAAGGTTTCGATTAAATTCACTACAGTGAGGAATTGAAAGATGGGGAGAGTTAGATAGGTAAGTTGACAGAAGTAGAAGGAAGGCTGATGTCCTAATTTCCTTTGCTTGAGAAGACTGGCACATTCGTAGAATTGGATGTCTTGTAAGGGGAAAACTTTGAGAACAAAGAGGTGAGTGGTGCTGCTAAAGCAGGGCGTAGGAAGCTTTTTGAACATATACATCCTTGTGGCCTACTTTGAGACTTTTGAATTTGATCTTTATGGTAATGGGACATTGAACGTTCTGATATGGGGAGTAACATGTTCCAGTTCCTGCTTATAAAAAAATTACTCTGGCTGCCTCATGCAGGAAGGACTTGGATAGGTATGCCAAGAGCACTACAAATTAGAGGGCTATTGCATTCACACAGAACGGAGGAAGAGAAACTTATGTACAATATGAAGTGCGTAATAATCACAATGGAATATAGGATGTATTGATTCTCAATGTCAAATATATAGTAATTATTATGAAGCATATGGAAGATATAATTAATATAGTCTTCTCACGTGATGACAGGTTAAAGTAGCAACTAAAAATTACTCTTCTTTACATACTTTACAGAGAGTTCTACCATTTACCTCTTGATTATTGTATTACTTCTCTGTGAAGCTATCATTATGCTGACTCATCTGTTCATGTAAACCACCAGTCAGTTCAGACAATCAGCTAAGTGAAATTACTGAAATTTTACTAATTGAAAATTTTGCTTAATTGAATTAGTGAAATTTTTCACTAATATGTCTGGTTGTTTAATTAAATTGGTAAAAATCAATTAGCTATCTTGGCCTCTTGGGGTTTCTTTTTTATTGTTTTGGTTTGGTTTCTTTCGAAAAAGACTCAGAATGGCTATGCTCTTATACAATAGGAGGTAAAAATGAAGATGTGAAATGTGTCCCTGTTCTTAGATACATGAACCAGAAATCACTGGGGCATCAACTAGCCCAGTTTTCCCTTCACATTGCATCCTGTTCTGTCATTCTTCTACACACTATTTTCTACCATTTCAATACCCTCAATTATAGTACTGGCTACCAAGAATGTAAACTTATAGTAAGACATATCATTTGCTTTCCATTATAGATATGATAACAAATTTACTTCATAGATAGAAGGAAGCATATTACTTTCTGAAAAGAAAGCATTGCCCCATTCCCTCATGAATAAAAATATGCTGTAGTAGTAGGGCTGCCAAGAGTTACACTATATTTCCTTAGGATTAGAGGCAACGTTTCATTTTTGATAATGTACTGGAAAGGTAAAATGCATCAGAAAACTCTATTCACTAAATTTATCATTCACACAGTTGGCCTATCATCGTTAGTCACATAATTCATAAACTGATTAAGTGCAAAGTGAATGAATCATGTAACTAAATATTTTCAAGGCAGTGCATGAACGATAGAGTTAATCAATAATGTACCCAAACTCACTTTACTTGCTATTAGCACAGTACTCTTTATTTTGGCAAGTGGTAGAAAATCTATATTTGGAGGTCATTCAGAATCACGGGTCTAAGGCCAATCGTAGGCATAATTGTAGAGAATCAAGTATTTCTTTACAAGTCTCCATGCTTTCTAGATTTTTTCCGAATCTTTTTAGCCCATTTAACCTGACACTTAAATTCCTAGAACATAATTTTAAAAGATCAGTGGAAGTTGACTTTATTTCAAGAAAATGCATACCTTTCTCTTCCTTTTGCAAAACTATTGATGGGAATGCCTTGTAAAAACCCATTTGGTATTTAAAATTTTGCTGAAGATTCATCATGAAGGACACCCAGTAAAACTGAAATGTAATTTTAAAACAATGAAAGGCTAAAAGAGGTTGTGAGGAAACCAATACCAATATATTCTTCCTCATAACCCTAAGACTTAGTAGGCTTCTTCATTAATACCGTTATGTTTGAGTTGCTTTATCTGTCATTTAAATCAAAAGTCTTCTGAGATATAAAACCATCTTATTCTGCCTATTAAAAAATGCCAACTGTGCTGCCAGTCTTGTAAATAAATAATCATGAATGTCTGCAGGAGACAGGCTCATCTAGCACGGCCTTGCTTTTAAAGAGAAAAAACTCAGAGGCATTTACTTCAAATTATATGCATTTATTTACTCATTGACATCTGGCCAATTTCCACATTTCTAAAGCAAGAGATAATTTATACATTAAACTTAAATAGTTATGACAGGCAACAAGTTGGAATAAAGCAAAAACAAATAAATAAATGACCCTTGTTCTTGCCATGTTCAGATAACCGCCTTATTCAAGAAATTGACTGTGGAGGAAATAGAATTGCCTTTCAAGATTCCTTGCAGCTGTGATCCAAGGCAGAAAAAAAGATATCCCACAGCAGGAATTCACCCAGCAACCACTGCACCTCAGCAATGTAGGTGAGTTTGTATTTACTCCATCCTCCGACGCTCCAAACTCACTAAGTTTACTGCTTCATCACTTGCCTGACTACATTACAAAAACTCAACAACCAGACATCTTTGACCAGACTCAGACCAAAAGTATGACCCTGATAAGCTATCAGTCTTAATTATGACATAGTTTGTTGTCTTTGAGGCTATAAATAAGGTCACTTATAGACAAAATTGTGACACAGGTAAACTTTGACTCAATGTCTTACCAGAGATCCTTATGCCACTTCTTGATTTTCTAAAACCCTCTTTCGGGGAGGCCATACTGGTGTGCTCTTTGTTGTGGAGTTAAAAGAAGTCATTTAACAGAATTGAGATTGTTCCATAATAATCATCTTAATATCCTGATATTTATATCCTTGACCTTTTAATATGACCAAATATTCAAATATATGATTATTAATGGCTATAGTTCCAACATCCTAATATTGGTTATTCCCTACACTCATATAATTTAGTTTTTTAATAGATATTTTATCATACATACTCTTCTAAATAAATAGTAGTGTGATGAACATCTTTGTGCGTTTTGGTTTACTCCTTAGGATTCAGTCTGCCAATTAGAGTAATGGAATCAAAAGAATGAATATATTTGAACTTACTTTCAAAAATGGTGCACTTGCACATGTAGTATTTGAGAAATAAATTTTAATTGCTATTTGAACAATATTATACTTCTACAAATGTAAATTACCACTAAATCTTAGCCCAAATGAAAAACACAAATCATAAGGATTGTTGATATGTTTGCAGATCAACGAACAGCAATCGACAGAAAGTCAACACATTTCATACTTGCTTTAACTATGCATAGAGATACTGAATACATCTAACTAAAGTCTCTGATTACTAGGCCAGGAAAACAATAATTTCAATCACTATTTGGTGGTATTATGTCACCTTAAATATGATTAAATTGTAAATTCCCCTAGTATGAAAATATTCCTCGGACTATATCATTAACTTGGAGTTTCCTGAACTGAGGAATTAAGAAAAATACTGATGCCTGCTTACTCTTACCCAAAAATTTTTATTTAATTGTTCGGGAATGGGGACATACAAAGGTTTGGGTTTTTTCAGAGGTATCCAGATGATTACATTTAGCAGCCATGGTTGAAAATTACTGCTTTAGATAAAGGAAGCTGTGTGTGTGTGTGTGTGTGTGTGTGTGTGCAAATATATGTGTGAAAGTATAGGTTAAAGGAAATAAGCACATGTGACTGGCATAGGGACTGAAGATTCAGGGATTTATGCACAAATCCTGGCTGGAGCTCTGATTGATTTCTCTAAGAAGAGATATAATGGAACTGGAAAACTTCCAGAGAAGGGAAATAAAACTGAGACTAGGAGTGCTGAGGACAGTATGTGGGCAAAAGATAGTATTTGATTTCCAGGACTGGTTGTAATATTTTTGTCTTATGAGGTTAGTGGTAACCATAGTTACCAGAGAGTATGGGATAATATCCCGTGCTAAAAATAACTCTTACATATTCCACAAATCCAAAACTTGTTTTGGTTCATAAGGAAATGCTTGATCATGAAAATGGTAAGATCAGTCAGACATTAACATTATTTTACTCAAAATGACAGAAATAAAGCAAAAATTATAGTAACAGATGATCATAAAGTCTAATGCTCCAATTCTTAGCAAATTGCGCAGGAATTCTAGACAGCCAGAAATCATTTTGAGTATGGACAGAAACTGAAGAGCATGGAAAGAGAAAAGCTCAAAAAAGAAAGGTGGAAGAATACAGCTGAAAAATCTTTCCCATTTGGAATTTTGCTGAGGGGTCCCAGCCAGGAATTATTTCTTTAAATTAAGAGATTGAAAAGTAATAAAACTCAGCCTCAAGTGATTGAGTCAATCCACTCTGTTGAGGCGAGCCCAGTGTCTGTGACACACCTTTGTGTTTACTCTTTCAGGCGTACAGGAAAGGGACCTGTGCCGTGTTCATCTCCCTCTTTAAAATCAGCACAAAAGACAACGATATCAAGGGTAAATGGTCCTATGAAAAGATTGTAGAATTTTCCTCTAGAGGTTTTACTCATAGAAGTATTAAAGATTTATACTATATTCCTCCAGAGCTTACTATATGACTAGAAATAAACATTTCTGCAAGTCCGAGCTTGGGTAGAATCACCACGTGGACAGTTATCACTTATGTATAGAGCATGGATGAGGTGGGCAATAGGAGCTGATGGAAAAGAGCCACAGAAACAAATAAGTCAATTTCCACAATGATCTATTCAAGATCATTTGAAATATAAGTAGCCATGGAAAATGCATTTATGATCATCAACAATTATTCACTACAACGTGCACTTGAAAACTATGCTTAAATTAACCCAATATATGTGAATTGGAAACAAGAATTTCTACTCCCAGATCTTTTCTTTTAAAAAAAGCTATTTAGCCGTGGGTAATAAGTGCAAGGCCTGATAGTATCTTATTCTCTTTTTTTTTTTTTTTTTTTTGAGGACGTTTAGCCCTGAGCTAGCTACTGCCAATCCTCTTCTTTTGCTGAGGAAGACTGGCCCTTAGCTAACATTTGTGCCCATCTTCCTCTCCTTTATATGTGGGACGCCTACCACAGCATGGCTTTTGCCAAGCGGTGCCATGTCCGCACCCAGGATCGGAACTGGCGAACGCTGGGCCACTGAGAAGGGGAATGTACGAACTTAACCGCTGCCCCACCGGGCCGGCCACTCTTATTCTTGATTCTGTGTAATGTCATGACAGAGACACACACACACATACACACACATATATGATGACCTACGTGATCTAGCCTTTCCCTTTATATTTCTCTGAACTGATTCAGATGAGTGACAGCTGCCAAATTATACTTCAGATATGATCTGTCTCCTATATAATATTCACACGATAAAAATATACAGCATCTTAAGTCAACCACTATTTTTATTCTTTACTAATGGCTCATAAAGGGCAGGAAAAATATTTCAAACCCATAGTGTGAATGGATTGACATCTTCAAAGCAAAGTAGAGAATAATATGCAGGGAATTTCTGTTCTAAGAGCATCCAATTCCATCTTTAGCATAAGTTGCCTGATTTATTCAAATGATGTTGCTTGTATTTCATTTTATCTTTTTATGTTAAGTTTAAAATATTCTTTTTTTAGAAATAAATCACAATTTATTATATACTGTTGGAGACATGTCTTTTACTTTATGATGTGTGTTTTATGATCATTTATGAGAATATATTATAGAATATTTTAGAAATATTATATTTATGACATTAATGGTCTTAGTTGTGAAGATATCAGAACGATCTCATGCTACTTATTGATGCTCTAAATCAAGCATTGGCAAATTTTTCAGTAAAAGATCAGATTTTTGGCTTAACAAGCTAAAGAATCTCTGTAGCAACTACTCAACTCTGCCATTGTAGCGTGAAAGCAGCCATAGGTAATATGTAAATAAATGAGGGTGTGTTTCAAAAAAAAAAACCCTCTTGTTCACAAAAAGAGGTGGTAAGCTGGATTTGACCCAAGGGCTGTAGTTTACCATCTCCATTTTAGGCCAACTGTCCACTAAGTGGTGACTCAGCAACCCAGGCTACCTCAATCTGGGGGTTACCCCTCTCCAATGAGACCACTGAGTTTATATCAATGAGGAACAGTTGGCTGGAGGATCATGCACAAGTTCTTAAATACTTTGGCCATGAAGTGTCACATGTCCCTTCTGCCCCCAGCCCATTGACCAGAGCAAATCATATGGCCTTGTGGAACTGTTACAGGTCTGGGAAATCTGAAAACAGATGGGATGTTAAGTGAGCCTGCTGACTGCACACTCAAGAATTATAGGAGGCAATCAGCAGAGAGAAAGTGTAGATAATTATTAACAAAGCATAAGTTTCCAGTATAAGTTACAAGTTGGCCAAATAACTTTTAAGAGGTGGACATTATGTAATTTGTTTTGTGTTGTGCTTTCAACAATATGGGCTGTAATAAGCCCTGTAGTGCTACAGAATAGCTGAAAAGTGAAGAGAGTACACAAATAGGAAAGAGAAACTTTTTTTTAATTTGCAATAGGAAAAGTATTATTCAAAATGTATATTGAGGAAAACAGCATTTTTAGAAATGTTATCTTGATGAAAACTTTATATCTAAAAGTTGAAAAAAGATTAAATACAGACCAAACAACTGTGACTACAAACACCCGTGTACAAAGCAGGGGTCATCTTGACCACCCCACCACAGGCTGCCGTGAGAAAAACAACAGTGAGGGACACGCCGAGGGGAGGAGCAACAAAATCTGGTTGATCAAAGAAGAGCTGGATTCAAAGAACACCAAGGACAGAGACAGCCCCTACACAGTTAAAGTCGTGTTTATTCTTTAAAGAATTTTAAATTAGTATCCAAACTAAGATTATATATACCATGTATAATATGTATAATATATTATAGTGTGTGTGTTACATATCTATCCATGTTTATATTAGGTCTTTAGTAAGATGTATAGATGACATAGCTATAAATATAGATGCCATAGATATAAACATACAGATATATAGTATATGGTGCCATTTTCTACAGTGCAATAACATAGCTTTTTAATATTAAACGTTAAGATATAGCACCTTTAGAAGTTTGTTTTATATAATCCATATATCTTTTAAGCTATTTTCATTTTTAGAGCCAACAATAGAGCCATAACTATTTCCTTTCAATGTTTTGAAATACACTTTCATAAAGTCCTGGTCACGTCTGGTGACTTCCAGCCTTCATTTCTTTGGTTTTAATACACTAAAAAATGACATAGTGACGTATTCCCAAAGATCATTTGGCTTCCATTCCCGATTTTCTTTACTCATCATAATAGTGTCCAAAGTTGCAATTCCCCACATTGATTCCTCTACATTTTCCATGATGAAATATTTAATAAAGTGAGTCAAGAATTTATCAGATATTCTGTTTTTGGCAGAATAAAACTTCTAACAGATAAACTCCTCTATCATTTTTACTATTAATATGGTGCCTATTTTATAATATGCATTAAGAAGTCATTTTGAATATTGTTCCACTGGCCTAGAACTCTGAAAAAAATTTATTTCTGCTTCTCTTACCCTTTTTTCTCCTCCAAAATGTTTCAACTGCAATTCCACTTACCTCTGTGAATTTTTATTCAATAATACATTGTTCTGACATATAATCTAATGTAGCAGAAAAATCATCAGCGTTGGAATCAGACAGGTCCAGGTCCACATTATGGGTGGCTTTTGAAAACTTCTATTAACTCTTTGAGCCAGTACTCTTTATCTAAATCAAAATTATGTTTAATATAATATCTCTACAAATTTATTTGTGTATTTATCTCCATTAACTTGGAGTTTTGCATCCTCTCTTTTTCATGTTGAAGAAACTATTGTTAAATATATTCCTTGAAAGAAACATTTCAACTCTTTTAAATTCTCTAGGTTCATGAAATTCTAGGTGTATTTTGTTATCAATTTCTTTGGAGAAGCTGAGATGTTAAAAATAAAAAGAGAACAGCCCAAGATTCAAATTACCAATCATTATTCTTCCATTCACTCCTGTTTCTGGAATAAGAATGAAAAACAATTGCTAAATTCTGTTTGGGGAAGACCGTAAAAGGTGAATTACATATGGCCCTAGTTTACAATCTAAGTAAGGAAATTTATTTGCATTTTTACTTTTTTCTTTTAGAAAAATTTTTTCTGAGTATGTGTCCACTATGCAACAACAATAAAATTTATAAAATTAGAAACATAGAATTGAATACCTACTAAATAACTTACTAAATTTTTCATGTTTTACCCCTGGATAATTACTCATGAGGCTTCAATTGAAGATTTCTAAAACAAAATCAAATAGTCAGCACATAACTTCTAAATTCCTTTCACAGGAAAGTATTATCCTCTATCTGTGGTTGCATAATTCTCAATAATGCTAAAGGTAGTTATTTGTATATCACAAGTAAAGTAGGCCTTTTAGTGTTGGCTAATGCAGAGTGGAATGGCCATTAACCATTCATTTTTTGTGATGGAGGGATTGCATTTACACAACTTGTAGAATTTTTATTCACCCATTTGTCAAGTTTACTTCTCTAAGGTTGTCACAATTTTTCCTAGTTATCATCATGTGAAAAGTTGCTTGTGGCATAAGTTCATTAAATGTAGTTTGGCCAAATGAACCATGTATAGTATAGACAGCTGGAAATCCTGTCAAACAAGATTTATGCAAAAAGATGGTCCTGTGCAATGGTATGACACTGTGGGTACTTGGTTATTATCTCCCGGGTTTTTCTCCAGAGGAATTACTTTCCAATTCCTTAAAATATAAACTGCTCAGCCTTGGTAAATCTGTAGCAGGACTTTTAAAAAGTCTAAAATAAATACCCAGCAGTGGGATAGCTGGATCATATGGTAGATATATTCTTAATTTTCTGAGGATACTTCATACTGCTTTCCATAGTGGCTGCACCAGTTTGCACTCCCGCCAGCAGTGTACAAGGGTTCCCTTCTTTCCACATCCTCTCCAAGACTTGTTGTTTCCTGTCTTGTTAATTATAGCCATTCTGACCTGAGTGAGGTGATACCTCATGAACTTGAAAACGCAAAGGCATAAAGATACATGCACCCTTATATTCATTGCAGCATTATACGCAATAGCCAAGACTTGGAAGCAACCTAGGTGCCTATCAAGGGACGAATGAATAAAGAAGATCTGGTATATATACACAATGGAATACTACTCAGCCATAAGAAATGATGAAATCCGGCCATTTGTGACAACATGGATGGTCCGTGAGGGTATTATGCTGAGTGAAATTAGTCAGAGGGAGAAAGTCAAATACTATATGATCTCATTCATAAGTAGAAGATAAAAACAATGACAAACAAACACATAGCAATGGAGATTGGATTGGTTACCACAGGGGAAGCGGGGGGAGGGAAAAAGGGTGATTAGGCTCACATGTGAGGGGATGGACTATAATTAGTTTTTGGGTGGTGAACGTGATGTAATCTACACAGAATTCAAAATATATTATGATATACATCCAAAAGCTGTATAGTATTATAATACAATGTTACCGCAATTACAAAAAAAATTGTCTAAAATATTTTTTTATGTTGGTCTTCAACTGTGGACAGACACAATGGCTTTAAGGAGCACTTTCTTTTTCTTTACGGGATGATGCTGATCAAGACCTATCACACCCTATTTTGATGAATTCCACATGGGTTCTTCCCTACCTTCCTGAGTCTTCCTGAGTACAGTTTTGTTTTATTTTGTTTATTCTTATAGTGTACCAGTCAAGTCGATGTCAGACATTATTGATTCTAGAACTACTTAACAAATAACACTTTCATTGTTGTTTACAAGTCTTATCAGTTCTCTTCAAAGTAATATTAGTCAGTTCTGGAATTTGAACACAAAAGGAGATCTCATTGTGTAGAGGACAGAAAAAAAGGATACTTTATTGTATAAAATAAATTCTATAGAAAGAGAGACTAAATGGAACTACAGCAAAGAGAAAAGCAATTGACGAGGTCTACAAGGTCTTGAATAAACTGGGTGAATTTTTAAAAATCTCTTTAATATTACCTACGTAACATGTTTACTATTAATTTTTTTTTAAAGTGGAGGGAGCAGTATTGCGAGTGTGGTTATAAGCAAACCTTAAGTTATAAAATAGATCAATTGTAGTAAATGTTTATTTCTCACCCACTCACAGTCCAAAATGGGGTTTCAATATTTGCAGTTGACTCTTCCACACACAGTACTCCAGACACACAGGCTCTTCCCTTCTTGTAGCCCTGCCATCTTCAGCATCCAAAGGGATGAAGAGGATTGCCAGGATTGCAAGTGGGCAAGTCTCCACAGGCTGGGCGGGGCCTAAAAGTGGTGCTTCACTCTGCTGATACCTGTGGCTAGAGCTTAGTGATAAGGACACACCTAGCTACAAAGATGGCTTGGAAATGTCATCTGACTGTGTGTCCAAGAAAAAAGGGAAAAGATATAGAGTGATGGGTCACCATATTCTGACACTCCAACAATCAAACACAAAGAAAAACACATAAATGTACACACACACACACACACACACACATCGTACTGTTCCAATCACTCAAATAAAGAGAAACAAGACTATCAATCTGTTACATGTCTTTTCTGACCTGAACTGATAAGAATACATGCAGAAATGTATGATATTTTGTATAGCATGTTAACTTTAGGGTTATTATTAACTCAGAAAAATAGAGACATTTTAAATTTTCATTAATAGAGGTAGACATAAAATATTTACATCTATTCCATAGAATATCAAGTAGCTATTAAAAGGACGAAGTGGAGGTAAATTTGTAATGTTCCAAATTGATGTCCACGATACACTAATTACTAAAAACGAAAACCTAACTACACGAAAAATTTTATCGTAAGTAAAAGTGGGTATATTTGTTAATATGTGAATATTTGTATGGAGCACAAAAGTGTGGACAAATACATGATAATCTGATGCTGAAGTTAGGGAGAGCAGGGGGCAGACTTTTACTTTATAACCTTCTGTACTGTGGGAGGTTATTTTTCCTTTCCTTAAAAAAATCCTCTATTACTTGTGTAATGACAAAAAATTAAGAAAGAAATATGTGATTACAAAAAGAATATCTAATACAAGGGAGGAGGAATTGATTTTATCCTCTTGATAACAAAACTTGAGACTTTCATATATGAATTGCCTCATAAGCCTCCTATTTGCAAGATAGAGCTAATACATGTGTTTTCCACATACATTTCTCAGTGACATGTTGATGTAAAGAGACTTTCTTCTCTCTTAAATCTGGGCCCCAAGTCTCAGAAGCTGTTAGAGCAGCAGAACTAACATTTTTCTTGGAATGGTGCTGCTTTTCAATATTGTCTTATGGAAAAACTCCTTAAAAATCACTTTAAAGTTAATTATGCCTACTCAGTATTAAGTAAATTGAGGCTCTAAGATGATTTCAATTGAACCAATCTGTGTGTTTATTAAAATACTGCTTCCTAGGCACCTACCCTGGCCCCTTCTACTGTTAGAACCGAATACATGCACTTCCAGCTGAAATCTCAGTTAACTCCTTTCCAGAGGCAAATCAGAGAAGGTCTAGGACAAACAGCATTAATACGGGGATTTGAAAGTTAAAGGGAGCCAGGCTTGATTGAATTCTTGTGCCACTGATTGGACATCTCAGCTGTCTTGTCTGAAAGATGCTATAATAGTTTTCTCCTCTTCAAAATGGAAAAAATAGTATCTTCTACCTCAAAAGAGTGTTTGAGGATTGAATGAAATGATGCTTCAAAAGTATTTAGTGAAGTGCCAAATAATCTAGACAATGTTAGTTTATAGTATTATTTTTGTTGTTTTTGCTGCTGGCCTTACTTGAAGATGCCTGAGAAGCAGCCTGCATTGACCTCTAGGAGAAAAGTAGCATGAGCCCAAAGAGAAATGGGCTCCAGAGCTTTGCCTACTTCACAAAGAGACCACTATGCTTGCAGCTTTGCCTGCTATTGTCAGGGAAAACCTATTGGGATCTCCAGCTTAGTTCCATAGTTTCACAACCATTTATTGGGTTGCTACTCTGTGCTACGCACTTTGTATCTTGGGACTTAAAGATGTATAAGAATCTTTGTGGATGAGTTTCTGCAGACCTTTTGAATGCCTGGTAAAGGTCCTACGGACCTAGCAGAGCAGCAGCTTTCTGAAACAAGAAGAGATCAAAGATCTTTCTCTGAGCTAGCAGTGCTCCACCTTTCACCTCACACTGCCACCTCCTTCTGCTCCTCCCACATTCGTTGTCTGAGTGCTCAAGGGCAGAGGTGGGAACACTACTGGATAGAATTTGATCTCTCAGACTTGGCCCCTTGGCTCACATTCACACACACACACCAGCCTTCACAGGCTATCCAGTGTGACACATTCACTGTGTGTGTTGTGTTGCAGGCACAACGAATGATGAGATGCTTTTTATGCGGTGTGAGCGGGATAGATGATCTGTTGCCATCAGTGTAATCGTATTGCAGGTGAACTCACAAATGAATAGTAACAACCCTATGGCCTGGTGTTTTTTTCACCATTTATATTAATTTATGAATTCATGTACTTGGTCACTGTGATTTATGGAGGAAAAGCAGAAAAGCTAAACAATTGCAGAATCCTTTTGATCATACGTGATGAAAACATTGGAAAGCGACAGATATTCAATATTCAGGTCAGTTTAGATATTAGTGTGAGTGGCATATCAAAATCTAATCTTAATTAAAGCCTTGGGACAATTAAGCAGTATAGAGAAGAAAGTAAAACAAGGGAGTAAGCAGTCTTCCTAAGAATCAAATAATTTTTCAAATACACACATTTTGTCTAACTACCTGTACGTATAAATACAAAATGGTAAGGTTATGGCACATGAGAATAAAATCTTACATTTCATGAATAAGGGAAAACCTGGCTTAAGTCCAGAAATGGGGAAATATTTATTGTGTAGTTTTGTCTTCCCCTTTTATAATTAATTCAAAATTAGACATGTAATTGTAATTCAGAAACGGGCAAAATACATTCAATGATTTTAACCATTGATAGATTTGTAAACAAAAGCAGCTGGACTGGAATTTCTTCAAGGAAATATTTACATGCCAACAGTTTATCAAACTGAAAGTCTGCTGGTAAATCTACACATGGGCATTATGTTAATGATATGCAACGATGATTCATTCAGTGCCTCCTACTAGTTTCACAAGGCACCAGATGTAAAAGAATAAAATCTGAGTGCAAAAGGGGAAAAGGTCTCTGTGCTTTTCATCCTTTACCACCTTGCAGAGGGAACTATTACTAATTTGGCTATTATCCCTCACTCCTTAAGCTACTCCATATTAAATCATTTCTTAAAGAGGAATTAAAAGAAACTAGGACAAAAGGAGATTAATTCCAAACTAGGTTCCAGAACACCCAAAAACACTTTGTTCTAAACGTTCAATAAATTATCACCTTGTTTTAACAAGCTGGCAATGCAAATGACTATGAAGTATCTTGGTCTAGTAATCTCCAAATTTCAATATTATTCAAATTTTTCACCAAGAAGCTGTGAGATTTGAGACCAAGTGATTTTCCTCCCCTCCACTGGGAAGAATGAGAATGAATGATGAAAACAATGAAAAGATGGAGCAAGACCAGTGGCGTAGTGGTTAAGTTCCTGTGCTCCCCTTTGGCGGCCTGGGGTTCGCCAGTTCAGATCCCAGGTGCAGAACTACGCACCACTTATCAAGCCATGCTGTGGCAGGCATCCCACATATGAAACAGAGGAAGATGGGCACAGATGTTAGCTCAGGGCTAATATTCCTCAAAAGGAAAAAGAAAAAGAAAGATGAAGGAGGGGAAGGATGTTTTCAGAAAATAAGAGAAATGAATGATCTTACTAACATAAACATAGAAATGGGGCAGCATGGTAGATTGGGAACAATAAAAATCCTGTTTGTACAAACACATGGCTTAAATCTTTCTTTTTCTGCAGGGTCTTGAACAATTTACCCAATCCCCTTGAGCCTCCACATGACGAGCTCTAAAAGACCGATATCTACACCAACTATTAGACTTTTCCCCTCATGGTACCCAGCACTGAGCTCAGCTTGTTTTCATTTCACCTTCATATTCATCTGTAACAGTATTGTTATCTTAAATCTACAGACAAGGAAAGCAAGGCCCCATAAAATTCCCTAATGTGCTTAATTCACAAATGTAATAAATGACAGAGTGGTGCCTTGAAAGTAGTTGGTGCACTTGAACACTATTCTATTCTGGAGAAGTTCATTCTCAGAGAAGAAACTCAAAAAGCTGGTTACCAGAATCAGGAAACAATGATCATTTTAGAATCCGCATGCAACATTCACTTGAGGTTGAATAACTGAGTAGGGGACCTATTGAATCTTGCGCTTTCCTAGCCTATGGATGAGATTGGTTCCAGAGCTTAAAGAAAACATGAACTAAAAGATGATGGCTTTATACCCCCAAATCAAAAAATAGAGGATAATCATGAATAGGAGTGAAGAAAAGCATTTGTAAATTGGACCTTCTGGAATTAATGAACAAAAATAACTTGTTTAATGTATCTATAAAGAAGGCTTCCAACAGCAAGTAACAAAGACAGCAAGAAAATGACTAAAAGTGGTTCAAAACATAAGGATACTTATTGTACAAGTAACAAACAATACAAATATGGTTCAGCAGCTCAGAGATGTCATGAAGAGTCCAGACCTTCTTCTCTCTCTGTTCTGGCATCCTAGTGTGTTAGATTTGTCTTTTGGTTGAAATATGGTTCCTGTACCTCCAGCATGCCAAAATTGAAACAAGGGATATGAGGCAAAGCATTTTCCTCTCATGAATGTTTGCTCTGTCGTTTTGTATAAGGAGCCACAGGAAGCAGATTTGTCCCATCATTGGTCAGAACTCTGTCACATTCCTAACTCTGGATTAAGTTTTGGCTAAAGGGGTTGAGATTCCCAGAATAGACATAGGATTATTCCCTGGGTATAATAATAGAGCTGGGGAAGAATCTTCCCTTCCATAGGACTAAGGGATTTCTTCTTACTGCCTATTTAAATACAGTTTCTATAGGCAGAAAATGAGGAGTGCAATGGCTGCTTGATAGCCAATGAGCTGTGTCTGCCACACACAGTAAGTATGCATCTAAAGTGATTATCCACAGAAGATGATCCTTTTAATAAGATCAAAAATATCAATGATGTCTAAGAGGTGTATTTCAAGCCCTGGAAAAAAATACCATGCATGTTTAGTTTCAAAGCTCAAACATTAACCAAAGTGTGGTAATTCTGTATCATCAGCTTCAAATAAATCAATGACAGTAGTAATTACAGATGGTGTGAATCGCTCATTTTCTTTGTGAATTGCTCATAGTTGTAATTCAATAGAGAAAAAATAAGAAACAACAATAATAATAACTTTTTATTAGTCATGCTAAAGTAGCAAAGCAGTGGCATGGATAATTGAAAATAGTGGATTCTATGCATAATGATGAACTACTTAGGTCATTTGCCTTCCAGAAATCATTTCACATTCCCAAAGCAGATCGTCACCTATTTATCTGAGGAAGTGATCACTAAGCATCTTGGGTGGAAAGTTCTATAAATCTAGGTCAGAAAATTTTCTACAGTTAAAATATAATGAGAATATAAAATTCACTATAAAGACAAAGGTGAGCATTTATTATCAAAAAGTGTCTTTGCTAAGCAATGTCAATGAACGCAGTTTTGGAATGATAGTACAGAATTTTAGAGAAGCTTGAAAAATTGAGAATATATATAACGCTACCTGTTGTCTCACTTCAATTTAGAAAGGCATTTTCTTAGTCTAACTTCATAAGAGTTCAGGCTACCTTTTCCAAATTGTGCTTTGTTTTAAAGTTATGAGGAGTGAAATACTTTCTAGAATAGGCTCATGAGCACATAGATTTCAAGTCAAATGGATAGGTATGTTAATGTTGAGTCCACCATTGCCATCACTGCTGTTTTATTTGATGTGCCTTCTCTTAAGGCAAATATCTGCAATTATCTATGACAGTGGTGGTGGCATTTGATATCTACTTGAGTTCCTTTAGTATACCATGTATATTTTGGTCTTCTGCTCTTTTTTTAAATGTTAGGTGTACCTCATTTCCTAGTCTAGCTGGTATTCTCTGTATTGTATTGCACATTCTGTGGGACTGTAACTGTCTTCTCACCTCACTTTCCCAGTCACTTAATTCAAGAGCATTCACAAATAAACAGGAGAATCATAATGCAAAATGCTTCCATATCTCATTCTGTTAACTAGAATTCAGCAATAAGTGTTGCTCTTTGTGCATTATCCTTCTTTAAGAAAAATCCTATTTAAAACCACTACTTGGGCAAATATATACAGGAAATAACCAAAAAAGCAGAAATGGCCACATTGATGTTACACATTTCAAATATAACAAAATGGACTGGATTTTTCCCTCCTGTTCTCTGCCATTTGGATTTTTGTTGCTCCGAGGTAGTTGACCAAGTAGTTACAAAAGAATACACGTGTAGCACCCATTTGTACTATGAGGAGATTGGCCATAATAATTCATCACTTAAACCTAGACATTTTGGAGATTAAAAAGGGGCATTTTTTTTGTTTAATTTTTAAATTATTTTTCAAAACCCAAACCATACGCTTCTTTTTTTTTCAAGGAAGAAGTTGCCCTGAGCTAATGTCGGTTGCCAGCCTTCCTCTATTTTTTTCCTCCTCAAAGCCCCAGTGCATAGTTGTTTATCCAAGTTGTAAGTCCTTCTAGTTCTTCTATGTGAGCTGCCGCCACAGTATGGCAACTGACAGACGGTGGTGTGGTTCTGCAACCAGGAAATGAACCCGGGCCACCAAAGCAGTGAAAGCACCAAACTTTAACCACTGAGCCATCATGGCTGGCTCAAAAAGGGGCATTTTTGGTAAATACTCTAGGAAAACAGCAATAAATTGGAGCTTCTCTGGGTACAACAGGACATATAATCATCCTAGGGACAAATAACTGAAGCAGTTGGTTCCTCTGTACTTGTTACCTAGATTCCTTTTTACACAGTTTAGAAAGCAAAATAGAATTGAGAAAATAGTCTTATAAATTAACTTCTCACTAAAAATCCACAAGAGATCACATCATGCAATCATGTGAAATGAAAGGGAAATTAAAAAGAGATGGAGATTTTTACAACTCAGTACAGAAAAGAGAAAGTCAGGGGAAAAACACAAGCCTTTAAATAGGATAACTTCACACAGCAGCACAAATGCAAGAAGAAAGGCCTCTTAAAGTGTCCCTTGGCACCAATGTTCTTATTTGCCAGAGGGCAGTTTGCCTTGGCCAAGTGCTTTCCGATTTCAGTAAATCCACCTCCTCAACAATTTATGCAAGGTTTAAAGAAAAAGATTAGGAAGAAAATTATTTTGAACATATCAAGAAATAAATCAGTTCAAACATGCAGTTTAGTTTTGACCCTGATTTATAGAGAAGAGTAAAATAGTATCCTATTTGGTAAACTCCACCTAATAAAACATAATACTGAATTTAGGGAATAAATTATTTGTGGTTGTAAGGAAACAACTAGACGGACTTAACAACAGACTAATTTCAAAAATATTTCATGATTCCTCACTTCAAAGGGCATGAGAGGGCTAAAGTCCTTTTTAAAGTGTTTCATACAAGTGAGGTAAGATTGACCACCCCATCAATGCATAACTCACTACTCAAGCTTGAATATCCTTCTGTGTTCTTCTATTTCAGCATGTTTGTAACATTTATGATACCCAACTTGCCTACAACTCTCTCCTGAATACTATATGGGGAAGACTTAACTGGCACAATCCCTGGTCATTGTCTTTTTCCGTCCCCAAAACTGTTATGGCCCCTAGCTTGCAAGTTAATCAGTCATTGGATTTGTATCTACAGTATTATACTGGATTCAGTAAAGAAAACAATAAAAGCAAGATACCGTTTTCTGTATTCAAGGATCTTACTCTCCAACTTAGAATACAAAAATAGTATAGGTGAAATTGAAATTGAAGCTTGGTTAAGAGCTTAACTTCACAGAAATTGCCATTTGGTTCTGAGCGAGAGTTCATGCAAAGTGTTGACTTGACTGAAGTCTGGAAAGGCAGACAACCCAAGGAAGTAAACTGGAAAAGAATATTATTTCCAATAACTTCATACCGCATAAGAAGGAAGGAGCAGGGGAAAAATATCTAGAATCCCTCTTAACAAGAATGAAGAGTACATACTGCTGAAGGGTGATTTAAAAAAAAAAATGAATTCAGTGAGACCTTAAACAAAGATTGGAAAACCTAAAAAGAACCAATCAGAACTGAAGTATACAATACTGGAAGTGAAATCTTCACTAGAGGGTCTCAATAGCAGAGTAGGTGATACAGAAGAACAGATCAGTGACCTGGACAAAAAACTAGAGGAAATCACCCCAGCTCAACAAATAAAAGAAAAAAAGAATTAAGAAGTATGAGGACAGTCTAGGGGACCTCTGGGACAACATCAAGTACATGAACATCCATATTATATGTGTCCCAGAAGGAGAAGAGAGAGACAAAGGGGCAGAGAATCTATTTGAAGAAATAATAGCTGAAAACTCTCCTAACCTAAGGAAGGAAACAGAAAGTCAGGTACAGGAAGCACAAAGAGCACCAAAAAAGACAAACAAAAAGAGGCCCACATCAAGATGCATTATAATTAAAATGTCAAGAATTACAGAAAAAGAGAGAATCCTAAAAGGTGCAAGAGAAAGGTAACAAGTTACACACAAAGGAAACCCCATAAGGCTATCAACTGACTTCTCAGCAGAAACCTTACAGGCTAGAAGGGAATGGCACAATATATTTAGAGTACTGAAAGGAAAAAAGCTATAGCCAAGAATACTCTACCTGGCAAGATTATCATTCAGAATGGAAGAAGAGATAAGGAGTTCCCCAGAGAAGGAAAAACTAAAGGAATTTATCACCAAGAAACCAGTCTTATAAGAGATGTTCAAGGGGGTTATTCAAGTGAAAAGAGAAGACCACACATAGGAATAAGAAAATTATTTTTTAAAAAAAAGCAATAAAATCACTGGTAAAGGCCATATATAGTACAGGTAGCAGATCGACCACCTGTGAAGCTAACATGAAGGTCAAAGACAAAAGCACTAAAATTATCTATTTCCACGATAAGAGGGTAACACATGCACAAAAAAAGAGGTTAGATATGATATTAAAAACATAAAATGTTGGAGGAAGGGAGTAAAAGAGTAGACATTTTAGCAAGAGGTCAAACTGAAAAGACCATCAGCTTAATATAGATTACTATATATGTAGATTATTATATATGAACTTCATGGTAATCATAAACCAGAAACCTATAATAAATACACAAAAAATTAAGAGAAAGAAACCCAAACATAAAACTAAAGAAACCCATCAAACCACAAGGGAAGAGAGGAAGAGAAGAAGAAAGGAACAGAGAAGAACTACTAAAACATCCAGAAAAAGAGTAACAAAATAGCAACAAGTACATTCTTACCAATAGCTACTTTAAATGTCAATGGACTGAGTGCTCTAATCAAAAGGCATAGGGTGGCTGATTGGATAAAAAAAGAAGACCCCTATATATGCTGCATACAAGAGACACTTCAGACACAGACATTCACAAACTGAAAGTGATGGGTTGGAAAAAGATTCTCCACACAAATATCAATGAAAAGAAAGCTTGGGTAACAATACTTATATCAGATACAACACACAATAGACTTTAAAATAAAAACTGTAACAAGAGAGAAAGAAGGTTCTACACAATGAAAAGTCCAACGAGAGAATATAACACTTGTAAATATCTATGCACCCAACATAGGAGCACCTAAATATACAAAGCAATTATTAACAGACATAAAGGGAGAAATAGACAGCAACACAATAATAATAGACTTTAACTCTCCACTTACACCACTGGATAGATCACATCATCCAAACAGAAGATCAGTAAGGAAATATTCGCCTTAAATCACACATTAGAACAGATGAACTTAGTAGATATATACAGAGCATTCCATCCAAAAACCACAGAATACACAATTTTTTAAATGCACATGGAACATTGTCTAGGATAGATCACATATTAGGCCACAAAACAAGTCTCAATAAATTTAAGAATATTTAAATAATACCAAGCATCTTTTCTGACCACAACAGTATGAGACTAGAAATCAATTACAGGAAGAAAAAACAAAAGCCATAAATATGTCAAGATTAAACAAAATGCTGCTGAATGATGATTGGGTCAATGAAGAAATCAAAGGAAAAATCAGAAAATACCTAGAGACAGTAGAGAATGAAAATACAACGTGCCAAAATGTATAGGATACATCAAAAGCCAGTCTAAGAGAGAAGTTTATAGCAATACAAGCCTATCTCAACAAACAAGAAAAATCTCAAATAATCTAATAGTGTACATAAAGGAAAAGAAGAACCAGCAAAGCTCAAAATAAGTAGAAGGAAAGAAATAATAAAAATCAGAACAGAGATAAATGACATAGAAACCAAAAATATACAGAAAAAAAAACAATGTATCTAAAAGATGGTTCTTTGAAAACATAAAAAAAGTTGACAAACCTTTAGCTAGACTCAACAAGAAAAAAAAGAGAGAAGGCTCAAATCAATAAAATAAGAAATGAAAGAGTAGAAATTACAACAGACACCTCAGAAATGCAAAAGATTATAAAAGAATACTACAAAAATCTGTATACCAACAAATTGGATAATCTAGAAGAAATGGATAAATTCCTGAATCACACAATCTTTCAAAACTGAAAGAAGAAGAAATAGAGAATATGAAAAGACCAATTACCAGTAAGGAAATTGAAGCAGTTATCCAAAACCTCCCAAAAAATAAAAGTCCAGGACCAGATGGCTTCCTTGGTGAATTCTACCAAATATTCAAAGAAGAATTAATACCTATCCTTCTGAAACACTTCCAAAGAACTGAAGAGGAGGGGAGGCTTCCTAACTCATTCTATGAAGCCAACATTATCCTGATAATAAAACCAGACAAGGACAACACAAAAAAAGAAAATTACAGGCCAATATCACTGTTGAACATTGATACAAAAATCCTCCGCAAAATGTTAGCAAATCAAATACAGCAATACATTAAAAAGATCATACATCATGATCAAGTGGGATTTATTCCAGGGATGCAGGGATGGTTAAACATCCTCAAATCAATCAATGTGATACAACACATTAACAAAATGAAGAATAAAAATCACATGATCATCTCAATAGATGCAGAGAAAGCATTTGACAAGATATAGCATCCACTTATTATAAAAACTCTGAATAAAATGGGTACAGACGGGAAGCATTTCAACATAATAAAGGCCATATATGACAAACCCACAGTAATATCATTCTCAAGGGAGAAAAACTGAAAGCTATCCCTCCAAGAACAGGAACCAGATAAGGATGCCCACTTTCACTGCTCTTATTTAACTAAGAATTGGAAGTCCTAACCAGAGAAATCAAGCAAGAAAAAGAAAGAAAATGGGTCCAAATTGGAAAGGAAGAAGTGAAACTGTCACACTATTTGCAGGTGACATGATTTTATACATAGAAACCTCTAAAGAGTCCACAAAAAAAGTTTTAGAAATAATAGATGAATACAGTAAAGTTTCAGGATGCAAAATCAACATATAAAAATCAGCTGCATTTCTATACAGTAAAAACTAGGTAGCAGAAAGAGAATTTAAGAATACAATCCCATCTACAATTGTAACAAAAAGAATAAAATACCTAGGAGAAAACTTAACAAAAGATGTGAAAGATCCGTACTCTGAAAACTATAAAACTATTGAAAGAAAGTGAGGAAGATACAAAGAAATGGAGAGATATTCCATGCTCTTGGATTGGAAGAATTGACATAGTTAAAATATCCACACTTCCTAAAGCAACCTAGAAATTCCGTGAAATTCCTATCAAAGTTTCAATGTCATTTTTCACAGAAATAGAAGAAAGAGTCCTAAAATTTATATGGAACAGCAAAAGACCCTGAATAGCCAAAGGAAGTCTAAGAAAAAAGAACAAACCTGAGGTATCACACTCCCTGATTTCAAAATATACTACAAAGCTATAGTAATCAAAACATCATGGTACCGGCACAAAAATGGATACACAGATCAATGGAATAGAATCAAGAGCCCAGAAGTAAACCCACACATCTGTGGACAGCTTATTTTTCACAAAGTAGCCAAGAACACACAATGGAGAAAGGAAAGTCTCTTCAATAAATGGTGTTGGGAAAACTGGACAGCCACATTCAAAAGAATGAAAGTAGACCATTATCATACACCATACACAAAAATTAACTCAAAATGGATTAAAGTCTTGAATGTAAGACTTGAATCCATAAAACTTCTAGAAGAAAACATAGGCAATATGCTCTTCCACATTGGTCTTAGCAGCATATTTTCAAGTACCATGTCTGACAGGGCAAGGGAAACAATAGAAAAAATAAGCAAATGGGACTACATCACACTAAAGAGCCCCTGCATGGCAAAGGAAACCATCAACAAAATGAAAAGACAACCTAACAACTGGGAGAAGATATTTGCAAACCGTATATCTGATAAAGGATTACTATCCAAAATATATAAAGAACTCATACATCTCAACAACAAAAAAACTAACAACCTAATTAAAAAATGGGCAAAAGATCTGAACAGACATTTCTCCAAAGAAAATATACAGATGGCCAACAGGCACGTGAAAAAATGTTCAACATCACTAATTACCAGGGAAATGCAAATCAAAACTACAATAAAATATCACCTCGCACCAATCAGAATGGCTATAATTAACAAGACAGGAAATAAGTGTTGGAGAGGTTGTGGAGAAAAGGGAACACTTACACACTGCTGGTGGGAGTACAAACTGGGACAACCACTATGGAAAACAGTATGGAAATTCCTCAAAAAATTAAAACAGAACTACCGTATGGTCCATCTATTCCACTGCTGGGTATTTATCCAAAGAACATGAGAATACACACAGGTAAAGATACATGTACCCCTACGATCATTGCAACATTATTCACCATAGCCAAGATCTGCAAGCAGGTGCCCATCAAGAGACAAATGGATAAAGAAGATGTGGTATATATACACAATGCAATACTACTCAGCTGTAAAAAAGGCTGAAATCTGGCCATTTGTGACAACATGAATGGACCTTGAGGGTATTATGCTAAGCAAAATAATTCAGAGGGGGAAAGTCAAATACGGTATGATGTCATAAATAGAAGACAAAAACAACAACAAATAAACACAGATTGAATTGGTGGTTACCAGAGGGGAAGGGAGGACAGAAGAGGGTGAAAGACATATGTGTATGATGATGGATTGTAATTAGTCTTTGGGTAGTCATTACGATGTAGTTGACACAGAAATCGAAATATAATGATATACACCTGAAATTTATATAGTGTTATAAACCAATGTTACCACAATAAAAGGTAAATAAAGTTAAGGTACAGACTGTTAATAAATAAATAAATAGTAAAAATAAAAAAAATAATTGGTAGGTATAATGGTTAATTTTATGTGCCAAGTTGACTGGGCCCTGGGATGCCCAGATTAAACATTATTTCTCGGTGTGTCTGCGAGGATGTTTCCAGATGAGATTAGCATTTGAATTGGTGGGCTGAGTAAAGAAGATTGCTCTCCTGAATATGGGTGAGCATCATCCAATCCATTGAGGGCCTGAATAGAACAAAACTGCAGAGGAAGGCGGAATTCCTCTCTCTGCCTAACTGCTTGAACTGAGACAACAGTTTTATCCTACTTTTGGATTAGGACTTGGACTATCAATGCTCCTGGTTCTCTGGCCTTCAGATTTGAACTGGAATTTATACCACTGGCTTTCCTGAGTCTTGAGCACAGCAACATCCCATCATCAAATGGAAAATGATATATACGTGATCAGGCCCGAGCAAGCTCTGAAGGCACAAGTAAGTTACCTAAAGCAATTGTCCCAAATGCCTATGATCCCCATTCCTGCTACCCCTTCTTCTTTCTCTCAGCCTGTATCTATGGCCTCATGGGGAGTTCCATACAGTCAGTTGACAGAGGAAGAGAAGACTCAGGCCTGGTTTACAGATGGTTCTGCATGACATATAGGTACCACTCAAAGTGGACAGCTCTAGGCCCTCTCTGGGGCATCCCTGAAGGACAGTGGTGAAGGGAAATCCTCTCAGTGAGCAGAACTTTGGGTAGTGCACCTGGCTGTTCACTTTGATTGGAAGGAGAAAAGGCCAGATATGTGATTATATACCAATTTGTCAACTATGGACAATGGTTTGGCTGGATGGTCAGGAACTTGGAAGGAACATCATTGGAATATTGGTGGCAAAGCAATTTGTGGAAGAGGTATGTAGATAAAAATTCTCTGAGTGGGCAAAAAAATATGAAGATAATTGTGCCCCATATGAATGCTCATCAAAGGGTGACCTCAGCAGAGAAGAATTTTAATAATCAAGTGGACAGATGACCTGTTCTGTGGATACCAGTCAGTCTCTTTCTCCAGGTACCCCTATCATTGCCCAATGGGCCCATGGGGAAAGTGGCCATGGTGATAAGGATGGAGGTTGTAGATGGCTTCAGCAACACGGACTCTCACTTACCAAGGCCAACCTGGCTAAGGCCATCACTGAGTGCCCAATCTGCCAGCAGCAGAGACCAATACTAAGTTCCTGTTATGGCAGCATTCCCCAGGGTGATCAGTGAGCTGCCTGGTGCAGGTTGATTTCTTGCATCACAGAAAGGAAGCATTTATTTCTTACTAAAATAGGTACTTACTTTGGATATGGATCTGCCTTCCCTGCATGCAATGCCTCTGCCAAAATCACCACCAATGGACTTACAGAATGACTTACGCACTGTCATAATTTTCACACAGCATTGCATCTAATCAGCAAACTCACTTAAGATCAAAATAAATATGGTAACGGGCCCATACTCATGGAATTCACTAATCTTACCGTATTCTCCATCATCCTGAAGCAGCTAGTTTGACAGAACACTGCAATGATCCACTGAAGACTCAAAATGCCAGCTAGGTGGCAATACCTTGTAGGGGTGAGGTAAGATTCTCCAGAAGGCTGTATATGCTCTAAATCAGCATCCAACCTGTTTCTTCCACAGCCAGAATTCACAGGTCCAGAAATCAAGGAGTGAAAACGGGATTGGCACCACTCATTATTACCCATAATAACCGAGTGGCAAAACTTTTGCTTCCTGTTTGCATGACTTTACGCTCTTCTGGACTAGATGTCTTAGTTCCAGAGGGAGGAATACTTCCACTAGAAGAAACAACAATTATTCCATTGAACTAGAAGTTAAGACTACTATCCAGCCATTTTGGGCTCCGCATGCCTCTGAATCAGTAGCCAAAGAAAAGAGTTAGTGTGCTGGCTAAAGTGACTGATCCTAACTACCAAGGGGAAATTGGCCTACTGCTCCATTGTGGAGCTAAGGAAGGGTATGTTGGGAATACAAGAGATTCCTTAGCGTGTCTCTTACTATTACCATGCCCTGTGACTAAGGTCAATGGAAAACTAGAACAATCTAATCCAGGTAGGACTACTAATGGCCCAGACCATTCAGGAATGAAGGTTTGCGTCAATCCACAAGGTAAAGAACAATGAGGAAGTTGAGGTGCTTGCTGAAGGCAAAGGGAATACAAATGCATAATGAAAGAAGGTAGTTATAAATACCAGCTATGACCACGTGAGCAGTTACTGAAGTGAGAACTGTAATTGTCATGAGTATTTCAAGGCACTGAACATAAAGCAATGAATGACAGTGATCCCTGAGAAATGGTAAAAAAGCGAGGTGAAACTAATATTTCCCCCAGCTCACTTCCTTGAGAGAGTTTCCAAGCTCTGGCCTATGGAAAAAACGGAAATACAGGTTTAGTTAGCTAACTCTGAATTAGCAATCCTGGGAGATCGAGGTTGCTGGAGTACAGAGAGGAGAGAGTTGCACAGAGAGAGAATTCTGGAGATCCAGAGAGGAGTCCCTTCCAATGCTCACCTGGGTATAGATCACACATACCTGTGAGCAATCTATCCAAGGTTGGGAAAAGAGCCACCTGAAAAGAAGAGAGGAAACAGTGCATTACACTCACACAGAGCTAGGAAAAGAGCCTACTCTCACCAACTAAAGTGGAAAAACTCATAATTCACAGGACATTGGGTGGAATATCTAAAGGATCTTATGTCAGTGATCATACTTGATCCTAGACTGGTCCTACCTAATAAATCTTAAAAGCAAGACCTGAAAGGATCAAACTGTTTCCAAGTAACAACTGCATCCCAGGAAAAAGTTAAAGAATTTATAGTAATATCAAAATAACAAGGATGTGCCAAACTAAAAATCAAATGCAAATATGAATCAACATAGAGAAATGAAGATCATAGGATATGGTAACTATTTAGTTTATTTTACGTCAATTATACCTCAAATAAGCTACTTTTAAAATTACAAAGAGATACTACTAAGTCTATCACAATGGCTACATTAAAAAATATATCAGATGGGGCAAGCCCAGTGGTATAGTGGTTAAGGTCACGTACTCTGCTTTGGCAGCTCAGGGTTCACAGGTTCCAATCCCAGGCGGGGACCTAGCACCACTCATCAAGCCACACTGTGGCAGCATCCCACATAAAACAGAGGAAGATTGGCACAGCTGTTGGCTCAGCGACAATCTTCCTCACACACACACAAAATCAGACAATATCAAGCACTGGAGAGGATGGAGAGCACCTGGATCTCTCGTATACTGCTGGTTGGAGTGCATCTTGGTACAGCCACTTGGGAAAACAGTTTGGCAGTTTCTTGTGAAGCTAATCATGCCCTTACTGTATGTCTCAGCAATTGTATTTCCATGTGTTTACTTAGAGGAAATGTAAACTCATATTAACCCCAAACCTGAACACAAATGTTTTAACAACTTTCTTCATAATCATCAGAAACAACCTAATGTCCTTCAACTAGTGAGTGGATAAACTAGAATACTACTAAAGAAAAAAAGGAGAAAATTTACTGATATACTAAACAACATGGATGAATCTTGAAAGTATTATGTGAAATGAAAGAAGCCAGACTGAGTTTACATGTTGTATGATTCTATTTATGTGATATCTTGGGAAAGGGAACATTACAGAAATAGGAAACAGATCAGTGATTGGAGGGAGGAACTGACTTAAAAGTTCAACACAATGTCATTTTGGAGAGTGATGGAACAGTTGCGTATCTTGATTGTGGTGATGGTTACATATCTGCAGGCATTCTCAAAACTTATAGAAGTATACTCCAAATTATACTATATTTTTGAATTATACTCTATGTATATTTTAAGTGTGAATTAAAATGCAATTAAAAGTATGTTTAGCCAGAAATAAATATTGTGTGGTCCTGTCAAGCAATTGACCTAATGTATACTATCACATGGAAAGGTAATTTGATCACATTAGCTAATATATACTATCACCTTCTAGCGGCTGTGTACAAAATGTAATGGAATGAAATACAAATGAGGTAGTAAGACAGGCAAAGATACGGTCGTAGCAAGCAGATGTGAAATGTTAAAAACCTGAGTACGATCAATAATCCTTTTAGTAGAAAAGTAAAGGAAAAATCTAAGCAAAAGCTTTAAAAAAGAATGGTTACTACATCTATAGTAGAGAATAAAATGATGAATATAATTGAGAAAAGTATTTTACTGAAAGTTTGTACCACCACTCACGTACACACAAGATAGAAGAAAGGCGTAGGTGAAAAACTGATGGGTTATTTAAACACCAGCTCATGAGTCTAAGATACAATATACTGTTCTTGCACGGGGTTTTCACAGAAGTGTGATATGATTTTCCCCCAAGTACCTACAAACCATATCACATTTTCATATCCTTGGACGTTACTATGCAAGGAGCTCTTCACACAGCCACACGAGGAAGTGGAACCTTAAGCCCAATTTGTTGCCGGGCATTGTACAGGCTACTTCAACGGGGTCATTTGATGAACATTTGGCTAGATTCAGAAGAATGAACAAAGAAATAAGAAAATGTTTCTTTTTTCTTCTTATTCTTTGGTTTTGTATCAGTCTGGTGGACAATTAATGGAGGATTATTGCTGCTGATCAGCACAACAAGTGGTGTTAAGATAGTCATTAAATATCTATCAAAATATGAAATTTTAATTTATTTTAATTTCCTTCAATTATGTATGTGTTTCTTTATGACCAGGGGCCCCATATTAACCACACAGGGGCGACAGGGTATGATATTCCAGTGTTTTGAATAGCTACTGTGAAAGGCAAGAGGCTTTAAAATCATTTCTCACTTTCCTCTTAGTTCTAAGAAGGAATTTCCATGAAAATTTACCATAAACTGAGAGGCAGCTAACTTCACCAAATGATTATTATTTACTCTTGTTTGTTTATTTGTTTTTTCCGGTTACCTTTGATTTCTCCGTTAATTGTTTTAGAATATGGTTATTATATCTTTAAATTGCCTCACTCATAGTGTTTTATCGTTTTTCCATAGGTGCTCATTTTCCTCTTTATGATATAAAAGAGGTTACATTGACTCTTCAAGAACAGTGTTGGCAAGGAGAAATTTTGTTTCCTTCTTTCTTTTCTTTTAACTGTATCTATACGGGAAGATGGATGTTAGCTGAACCTTTGTGGTAATTGTTTTGTGCTGTATGCGTTAAACTTACACAGTGATGTATGTCAATTATTTCTCAATAAAACTGGAAAAACAAAAAAGAATAGTATTAAACATGTTATCCGTAGTGTGTCTGACATAATTTTTTTTTCTTCATTGGAACATATAATTTAGAAAACCTAACCATCAGCAAATTCAGAATATGTGAATAAAGACTATAAATTACAGAACAGAAGGAATGGAGCAAACTCAGACTGGGAAGATGAACTCATCACTTATAAAGTGGATACAGAGAGAAAATAATAGTTTGTTCAGAGTTTTGCAGTTATGACACTTCTATTGTTGCAAAGAGGTCTATATGCAATAGAGTAGATACGTGAAGATCAGAATTAATTCTAGAAAAAAGAGATACAAAATATACGTATGCAGTATACAACCAGATCAAAATACACATAAATACAAATTATACATGTACCTTTAGATGGAAAGTCTTCACTTTCAGATGGAAAAACTGAGTCCCAGTACAATGAACTGATTTACTCAAGAACAGACAGCTTGTCTATGGAAAACTCAGAAATCAAACTTGGTTCCAGAGTACCATATTGTCTCTTAAATCAGATAGTTTATATTGGCATGTCTTACAGAGTGGCTAGAAGAATGGACCTTGAAACCAGATTGCCTGGTTTTGAATTCCAATTTGACCACTTATGAGCTCTGGGAGCCTTTACCACGCAGTCTGTCAATCCTGTCATCTACAAGATGGGGATGACATATTTTCCTCCCTCATAAGCTTATTAGAAGGATCAAATCATTAATGCCTGGAAAGCACTTAGAAGAGGACCTGGCATAAAGTAAGTGTTCAATATATCTCGATTATTTATTTTATGACCACTAATTTGAGCAAATAATTTTCAGACAGGCATATATTCTGACTTTTTCTGTTTGAGGCCAAGTCACAGTCACAACTTCCTCTGAGACGCATCACTACGTAGACTGTACGAAGTGAATTTACTCCCTGTAAAACACAGAGACATCTGCAAGTAAGTTGTTTTTACACTGTAAAAAAGGTGACTTTTGGTCTCGATATACTCTTTTACTGATAGGAGAAATGATATTGATTATGTAAAGAAAAGTGTTGGCTATTTAATTCACAAATTCTATTTGCTAAATTGGTTTTCATCATTTTGGTCATCTTTAAAGCACTTACAAAGTACATTTCTCATTTGCTTCTTTTTGTTGTTGTTTCCTGGACAGTAAATGAGCCAAACTAAAGTTTCCAATGGCAACATTTGCTCCTTTATCACACAACCAGGATCTTAGGGCTAGCAGTAAAAGCTTTATAAGCTGACTAATAGAGGGGAGAAGAGAAATCGAAAGGATTAGAATGGGAGCATTCTGCCTTCATTTCACACCATGACTCTAAAAGAAGAATAGAACCACAAGAATCCTCCCTCAAACTAGAGGTCAAACAGTTATGCCAATCACATTCATTGTGTTCTGCAAAGCTAGGTTTTGTCTGTGTTCACAAGTGTAGATTTCCCTTATGCTAATCAACTCACAGGGTCTAGCTGGCCGATTTTCTTTTCCTGACAATTACATTGTGATCAGTAGCATCTGTGTTATGGAGAACTGAAACCAATCCAGCACAAGCTAAATATCAGGAAACTTCTATTATTATGTTTACTGAATTTAATCCCCTTCATGCAACTGATGACATTATTGTTGCTGTAGTTCACGTGGTGGTGGTTGTTTTGGACAGCTCAGCTATAAAACTATTGGAAGATGTTTCAGGTAGGAAGTAATAATGTGATAATCAGGCTGTCACCACATTAGTTTATCCTGCTGGACATTGTAGAGTCTCCTATTGTCCCTTTAAATGATATGCATCATTTAAAAAATGTTCAGAATTCAGTAGAACTAGTTAGTTAGAACACACAACCCAGAGAGATAAGTAAAAATTTTATGTAGTTGTGTATGTAAGCAAGCCATGGTTTTGCTAGGAAAATTGATTCTCAAAGCTGAAAGCGATCTTGTTGAAACGGCATGCAAGGCACACATAAATATAGGAACTCTGAGTAACCCAATAGTTCTACAAAGAAAGCTGGGTAGTAATAAACTTTGTGTTTTGTTTTCCTGAAGAGCGAGTGATATGTGCAATAGAAATCATGCTTTGACTCTGATATTAAATGGTTAGCAGCCAAAGAATTAAATAATTACTGAGACTATTTTTGTAGAGAATTTTTCAATATGTAATTTGAAGTTTCTTTTTTGAGTTAATTTTCCCTTTTTTATTGCTAACTCTGGCAGGAAAAAAAAGATCGTGACAACTCATAAAATTTAGTAACATTCTAATGATTTTTATCTGGGTGGAATTGAGGGTTACAACTTTTAACAAATGGCATATGAATTTCTTATAAAACTTTATAAACTTCCTTTGATTTTGACAACAAAAAAGTAAAAAATAAGAAATGTTAAAATAGTGAATGATTGATTTCTTATGAATTTCTGGGGGAGGAGGGAGGATGATTCATTCTCTTGCCTGTCCTCAGTTACTCTCCATTTGAAAATTGAATTTCATTTGTCCAGGAGTTTCATATAGCAAACAATTTCTGCCTTTGAGTGAAAAAGACATTGTCATTGGTGTGCGGAAATGCAGCTTCAATAGGGTCCATGCTCACAAGAGAAGCCCAAACGACTGGGTTGTCCCGACTGGGGTCAGCACAACATCTGCTTTCCCATGTAATCATGCATCTAATTTCCTCGGCTTTGAGGATCATTGTAAATAGAATTTGAAAAAAAGTGGGTGGAATAATTTGACATTAGTTTTATTTGGACTAAATCCAAATAAATAGGAATTGTGAAATGCTTGGAGCTTTTAATATAATCAATAAGATGTGATGAATCTAAAAGATATATGATTTATACACAGGAAAAATAAATAGTATATCAACACAATGCCACGTTTTTGGCCAAACTCCTATCAGTTCAAATTTTTCAGAAATAAAAAAGAAAAATAATCCAGTGCCAGATCTTCTGTGATGAAATGTTCAGGGCATTTAAATGTAGATATTCAAAATTTGACAGAAGATTTGATGGTTGAGTCTGTGGAAAGGCAAATAGTAGAAATTTCCAAATTAAAATAAGCACATGTTTAAGCAAGGAAATGATTTTTGAAAAATAACAGTGATTAAGCTGGACATATTATTCTATATATTATTGTTATGTGTGAACCACAGCTTCTGGCATAAATAGTATAGAAAGTTGGAACCAGGGTTTGTCAAACTAGGCTTCTCTAAATCCTGGATCCTATGGGTATATTCTCAGAGGTTGGTTAAGTTTTAAAATTAATTTCTAAAACAGTTTGCATTCATTTCAGGATAAAAATTGTTAATAATAATATTTATTGGGAACTGAGTGTGAAAGATATTTCCTAAGTGTCAAACATATATTAACTCTTCTAATACTCATATAATCTATGAGATAGCTATTATTTTTATCTTAATTTTATGGATAAGGAGAATGAGGTTCAGCAAGTGTATATATCAGGTCCCAAGTTATTTGCAAATATAATAAAGCCAGAACATTATAAAAATTATTATATGTGTATTCTGGGTTATCTGGTTCAACAAACACCTTATAACCTAATATTGCAACAACATGTTAATGTCCACGTTGGCATTTTGATTTGAATTAGCTATGATGTCATATCCTTTTACTTAGACTGGATTTTTCTCACATTAATGAGTAAGAAAAGAGGAAGTCTTAATATATGATGCTTTAGCAAACAATGATTTTATGCCAAAAAATATGACATAACTTTAGAATATTCTATAAAAGATTTCACAGTAGTTTGGAAAGGAGATAGTGGAAAATTTGTCATCACCAAGTAAACAGCAGTATAGACCTGTCGAATAGAAAAGAGCCTGGCTACAACGATCATTAACATATTCATTTTGTAAGTGATGATTTAGTTTCAGCATATCATCATCAACCATAATATAATATGAATTTAGAGTTTATTGGGTTTTGGGGTTTGCTTCATTTAATGCATAAATTTGTTTGGTTCTTATGGGTATAGGTAAAACAAATATATTTCCTTTTATATTTGTATATATTGAAGTAAGTTTATATTAAAAAATAATTTAAAACAATGGGGTCTGAAAAAATTGCTTATGCTTTAAAACATTACTCAAGTTTGTGAAACATTGACCTAAACTCCACCAATTGATATTAATACTTATCTAATAACCATATATTTAACATCATTCCCTGATTCTTTGATGTATATAAAAAAACAATAAGTAGCCAGGTATAATGGAAAGATTTTGAGAGAATGGCTGTGGAGTAGGACAAACTCAATTTTATTACTTGACCCCTCATTTCCTAGGTGTGTCACCTCAGGAAAATTTCCTAGACTTCATACTTTTATATCTTCATTTTTTTTACAGGCCTAATAATACTTACCTCATAAGATGGTTGTTTATGATGATGATTCAATTATACAATGTAGGTGATGATATAACATGCCTTAAAACAGTGCCCCATCGAAGGTTCTTCATAAATATTTTATCCCATTAATTCCCTTCTCTTATCTTGATATTCCTCTTTTTGGAGCAGAAAAAACAACTTTCACTTCTGCTTCACTCAAAAAATCTAGCACAGAGGAATTCCTCTCAGCAAGGATAAACACTTTCCATTCCAAAGATTCAAAATCTACCTCATGTACTTTGTCTTACAGTCTCCCATCAATTCAAGATGGCAATCACATCATCCTAGAAGTCAGTGGGTGTATTAGTCAAGGTTCTCCAGAGAAACAGAGCCATGAGGATATATATAGATAGATACATACAATTATCTATTTGTCTGTATCTATATTGATATCTTCATATATTTTCATTATAAAGAAATAGTTTATGTGGGTATGCAGTCTGACTTGTCCCACAATCTCCAGTTAAAAGCTAGATACTCAGGTTAGATGGTGTAGTTCCATTCTGCATCCAAAGGCCTTAAGAACCAGGAAAGCCCATGATGATGTTCCAGTCCAAATGCCAGCAAGCTTGTGACTCAGAAAGAGCCAATGTTTTAGTGTGAATCCAAGGGTAGGGAAAAACTGATGTCCCAGCTCAAGATAGTCAGGCAAGAGGAATTCCCTCTTACTTGCAGAAAGGTTGGTCTTTGTATTCTATTCAGGCCTTCAACTGCTTGGATGAGGCCCGCCTACATTAGGGAAGGCAATTTGCTTCACTCGGTGTATCGATTCAAATGTCGATCTCGTCTACAACATCCTCACAGACACACCCAGAATAATGTTTGACCAAATATTGCAGTACTCCAAAGCCCAGTAAGTTAACATATAAAATTAAGTATCACAGTGGACCATCAGTCTTAAGCCTGGTGACATGTTGCCAGTCTTCATACTCAAGTTGTCTGGCTTGATCCAGAGGGAAAGTGTCTCTCCATTCATCAGAAAACTTAAATTCACTTCAAACTATAATCTTCGCACTTCTCAGTAGGATCCCAGGAAGCCTGGGAAGCCCCATCAACCAGTCAAATATCAAGGTGAATCATTTTACAGTCTTGTAGCCAGCTGTGTCAATCATGTCTGACATCCTTTTACCCTTACTCTTGGTCAAAGATGTAAGACCCTCTGGGGGCTGGCCCCGTGGACGAGTGGTTAAGTTCGAGTGCTCCGCTGCAGGCGGCCCAGTGTTTCGTTGGTTCGAATCCTGGGCGCGGACATGGCACTGCTCATCAAACCATGCTGAGGCAGTGTCCCACATGCCACAACTAGAAGGACCCACAACGAAGAATATACAACTATGTACCACGGGGGGCTTTGGGGAGAAAAAAGGAAAAATAAATAAAATCTTTAAAAAAAAAAAAAACCTACTGTTTAAAAAAAAAGATGTAAGACCCTCTTGTTTTCCATTTCTTTCTTCCCTTTCCCTCATTCTCCCATTTCTCCTTCCTTGCCAACCTTCTACTGAATCTACTGTGATTTCTCATCCATGTCTATCTGCTTTTCTCCTACCCCTCTGACCACACGTTTCATCAGGTTCAACTTCTTTTATTCAAATTATAAATCGGGCTCAATATTATCTTGGCTTTCTTCTTATCACACAACTACACAGTTTCCCTGATTAATCTCACTGCCTATCATGGCTTTGTGTTTAATATCCTGAAGTTTCTCAAACTTGTATCTTCAGCTTGGGTTTTTCTTATGTGACTCACACCTATATATACATTTTCTTAAAGGATTATCTCCAGTTTGATATCTTGTGATAATCTGAAACCTCACACACCAAACTGAACTACTCATCTCCTTGTGCCTGACATCCATTTGGTGCTATCCACAAACCTGAGAGCTCTTTCAGACCCCTGGCTCTCGCTCACTCACTACATCTTATAAATCACTGAGACGTCCAGACACTATCTTCCATTCATCCACAGGGGAGAGCATTCTTATATCACTTCCCTTTTTCCAGTCCACCCTCATCTCTCAAACTGAGTTACAATAACAGCCTCCTAACTGTGTCTGACTATCTTTACTCTTGTTCCCATCCAGTCCTTGCTTATAAGGCAACAATGTAACATCCCTGCTTAAAATTCTATAAATTCTTCCCTTTACCATTATTACAAAGGGCAAACTCCCCGTGAAGTCATATATTTCTCAATCCTTGCTTACATCCAGATATCTCTTATGGGTAGGGATGCAAGTGATTTTTCTTTATTGATCTTGTATCCAGAAATTTTACTGTTCTCATTATCAATTCATAAGTTGTAGACTTTCTTTTTTGGTAGAGCATGACATCATTAACTAATAATGATTATTATTTTCTTTCTTCCTTTTTATTTTTTTTACATACAGTAGCAAAGATCTCCAACATAACGTTGAATAGAAGCAGTAATAGTGAGCATCCTTGCATCTTTGCTGACTGCAAGAGGAAGTCTTTAACATTTCTCTTTGAGTATGATTTTTAAATTCTATTAAAGGTGTGTGATAGATTTTCTTTATCTACTTAAACAAGCTCTTAACTTTTTAGCCAGCTAAAAGATTGAGTTCGACCTCTTTGTGTTATTTTTGAGTGCTCTTCAGAAATTACAATGTGAATTTTATCCCATCAAAATCTAATCTCAAAAGTTCTCGTAATTTGCATATAATGTAAGGTCTTTAAAGCAGATAATAAGTCCTGTTTTCCTCAACAGTTTTCTGAGTTCTGCTATGTAGGGCATTTTTGGTTCAGTTGCTATAACTTTCCTGGGTAGAAATTAGTGGAGATACTTAGATGGTCAGGCCTCCTAAAGAAGGATAACAGTGGTTATGCTGCCAATATTATAAAGACATCCTCAGAAATCCTAGACTCAGTAGGCACATTCTAGAGGAGATATCATCTTAAACTGTTGATATCCAATAATGCTTATTTGGTGATAAAGTATGTATAGCTCATTTAATGAAGTCAGTAAGATTGCTTTACAATATTTCCATCTGTTACAAAACCATGACAAATCCTCAAATCATAAGTGAGGGCTATGAAGGGGATGGAATGGTATTGTAAGGCAAAGGTCTGGAAGAGACCTTCCAGATGGTTGGAAAAAGGTGTTTCATGCCTTCCTGCCTGTACCATTGAGCAGCGAGCAAAGATCAGCCAGTGGACTGACCTGCATTAGGCACAGAGAACAGCTTTATACAGGAAAAAATTTAAAATAAAGCTGGTGAGAAACAAGCAAAAGGAATAAAGTGCTACAGGCCTTCAATCTTCTCTTGATGAGAAGATGGCAAAACTAGCTCAAATTCAATATATTTCCCATCTTAAGCAAAAAAAATTTATTGTGGAACTTGAGAAAACATTCAATGAGCATAATTTATAAGTCACTTATCAGGAAGAAAGTGCCAGAGAAAAAAATCTTCCAGCAAGCAGGTATCTGCATCTCAGTTCAGTGTTACTTCTCTTAGAAGGAGTGCTTTGAGAATAATGGAGAGAAGAGGATCTGAACGATGGCCTGTTTAAATAACTAACTGTGGACTAAGAAGTCCCTTGCATTTGATGTCTCTTTTCCTTGCGTAATGAGGAGGATCTAAGCACAGAATGAAGTGTCACTGTCACGTGAGAATCTCTCTGGCCATGGCTGAACATCAGCAATCTGTGTCCAGGGCTGTAGAAGAAATGAATATAGGAGCCGTTGTCAGGAGAAGAGATACGGAAGGAGGAAGTGGCATCTAGTAACTACCTAAAAGCTGTATGGTATCTCTTCCCTGATCAACCCCCTCAGCTGCCAAATTAAACCCCTTGGATTAATTAAGAAATACTGTGAGGAAAAACCAAGCATGAATGAATACAACGTTTGTATGATATTCCCATTTTTACCAAATGCATGTTATCTAATTCATATTACGGAAACACAAGCTACAGGAAAATAGATTTTACTCAGTTTTATTTAAAAGTAAAAAGGAAAAGTTGATATGTTGTATTTTCACAGAACTTCACCTGCCATAGAATGAGAGCAGTGAGATGAGCAAATAGCGGATCTGTCCCTGAGTGATTGGCAATCGCTAAGCGATGCCTTGGCTGCTCTTAGCACTGCTGCTACATCCATTACCTCCTCTTCTCTCTTTCCTCTTTGCTCCATCAGCCTTAGAAACAATGCAGGAAACGCGGCACTAAAGAGCAATTCTGGATGATGTGCCTTGGGGCCATATTAACCATGATTTTATGAAGTAATCAGTCCATTGTTTTAATGTAGTTGACAATATTATCCGTTAGTTTAAATATCAGTATTTAAGGTCAGAGATTGGTAAGTTCTAACATTCAATCCTATGGCTGTATCTATATAAAAGCCTACAAATAATTTACAAAACGAGACCAAAAATCGTAGATACTGTCTTGCGTACTTCACAGTAATTAGGACATATTTAATAACACTGTAAAATCCAGACAGGTTTAGAAAAGCTATTCCTTCTGTTAATGTTTCTCTTCTTTATTAGGATCTTATGAATGTTTTTCTTCTTTATTAGAATCCACTAACTTCTACCCAATGAGTTATCATCTGATCATTTATTTTCTCCATTTGTGGTTCATGGACACCTGGATCAGATTCACTCGGGGTATGTGGCAAATGGTTCAGACTAGCTTATTCATTGCAGACTAGAAGTTAGAGCAACTTCCTCAAGGCTCCCTTCTCCTTGAATACCATGTAGAATCTGTCTTCTGCAAGTGGACGTACCTATGAAAGTCTGTGAGAAGGGAGTGAAGATCATGAAGCAGAGGCGCTGTTTCTGCTGCTTCCCCTATTCCTGCTGCATGTAGGGCGTGGATATGGTCAAATTTTCCTGGGACAGTTGTAGGAGAGGTCCTCGTGCCTCTTCCATAGCTTTTTGGTGCCAACAGGAAAGGTATGTGCTGTCTATTTTGTTGGCATGTGTTATGATAGACTGCCTAATTCCCTAACTTCCTGATCACAGCAGGCAAAGAAGCTCTCTTAATGAGCCAGTTCCATGGTGTTATTTTGGGAGTTATTCGTGGAAGTCAAACCTGGAGCCAGGTATGCCAACCCTCCCAACAGTTTTGTAAGCATCTGACTGCTTCCTTTAAATCTCTTTCTATGTGCAACCCTATGAACACAGAGTGTCTACTGTCAACCCCAGGAATCTTCATTTTACAGTTTCTTCCTAAGATATTAAGTGCACAGTGAAATTTGAGAACCCCTACTGGGTCAAACACTTTGTGGGGTAAATCTGTAAAGGGATCACCACTGTGAATTAGTAAACCAGGCAACGACCTTCAGTTTAAAAAGACCTCTATTGAACAGCCCTTTATTGGCTGCCTTGCCCAGAGCCCTGTTTCTAGGAAGTTCTTTATAAACAGATAATCATGTTGTATGACTATGATTTCATAATTTAGCTACATCACAGACTAAAGGCAGTCGTTTATATAGACCAGCCCATAGTGGGACCTGGCACAAGAGATTTGCCCAAGAGATACAGTTTTCCTTGAACAGTGAGAATTTAATACAAAAACAGTCTCTCCCTTAGGGAATTTGAATGTGAGATAAGAAGCAGACAGTAGAGTTGTGCGGAAGCAGGGAGATGTGCAGGAATAACGCTGTGCTATCTCTGAAGCCTTAGAAGCCATGATTTAAAAGATAAGTTAGCCAATAACAGTAGCAGCTGTAGCAATAAAACTGGAAACAGAACACAGCTGAAATACTACAAAGCAGAATAAAAAGATAAAGAGAAAAGAACACCAAGTGTATGATTAGAAAGCCCAGTAATGCCTCTTGCTACAGAGGTGCTGTGTCCCGAACCTTGTTCTAGTTTCTGAGACCGAGCTGTGCAACTAGGGAGACCATTTCTAGTTATTTTATTGTAGTGGATGCTATGGTATACCAACTGTGTCCTCCCGTCAAGACTTGCTCCTTCAGCTGCTGGGCTTATTGGCTACGACTCTCATCAAAGTACCTCTCCAATATTGCCCCCAGCTGAAGAGTCACCTCACCAAGGTCATGTCCCCTTCCCAGAAATCACTCACATCTAATGACTGCTCCATGCAGGCGTGGAAGGCCCAGCCCGCCTTGCATTTATGTTATACAACTCTGCAGTCACACCAGCTCCCATGGGATTGGTTGAGGCCCTTCTTATCACAGAACTGAACCTCAACTTCTTTTGCCTAAACCTTCTTTTTCATTCTCTTTCAGTTATTGATCCAAAGAACATGTTCCAATAAACGTCGGCATGCAAATTTCTGTCTCAGAGTTTATTTCTCAGAGAACTCAGCCATTGGTAGATGTCTTCCCATGTGATCTCAAAATAAATTTCAGCAAACGGAAGTAATCTAAGTGTATCCCTGACTTTTCAAACTAGAAGAACTCCAAAAAATATTTTTTAACAACAATTAAGCTTAGGGCTCAATTAAATATTTTGAACACTTACGTGGCTGAAGCCTGACTGATTTCCTCACAGTGTACTGGGATCATTTGCTGGAATCTTTTCAGTTTGTATAACGGTTTTCCTACAAAAATTTTTCTTTCTTTTAGAAATGTGCTTATTGTTGTATCTGAGTTTCACTAATTAAATTAGCCATAAAACTGACTAAAATTAAGCAGTCCAGTCACAAGTTCTTGTCTCAAAATAAGGTATGAGATTCTCAAAGAAACTAAGAATGTATATTAAATATATATTAAATATTTCTATATTTTACCAAATATAACTAGGAGTGTGCTCATAAAAGACTTTATCATACTTTATCTTCTTCACCTATAAAGAGTTATCATTGTAGAGTCTATGAAGAAAGTTACAATAGTTGTTTGGCTTTTTTTCTGAGTACAAAAACAGAGGGAAGCAAGCATGAAATCGGTATTCAACATAACAACTGAACAACAGTGAACACACTTTTAATAGATATGTTTCCTATTATTGATCTAAGTTTGTTCAAAAGCCAAAAAAATAATGTATCTACTGCAGACTCATCTACAAATATGACTATTCATTGTGCAAACACAAATGAGAACAGCTAAAAGAATCAATCAAATTTGAATTAAGGATCCTGTAAAGTAAAACGTGAATTTGGCTTGTATATTGAGCCAACAAGTCTCAGATATTCTTTGTCCAGATTGAACGCCCTTCAAAGATTTTAACGTATACTTTGTTAGGAGATGCTATGGTTCTCTTTAGGAGCCAACTGTCATTAAGAATTCAGGTATAATGCTTGCTGATATCTATGCAAGATTCAATTGTAGAGACTAGGGATAGAAATATTTAAATCTTTACTAGTACCTCTACTTGATTAACTTTCAAATACATGCATGAAATTTCAAAGATATCTAATTCTAATAATGCTTAGCTCACTTAATAGTAAACATAAACTAGTTTCTGTACATGATTGCATTAAAAATGTCAATATTTCAATAGCTGAAAGCAATTAAAACAATTTGAGTACTTCTATTGTGCCCAATACTGTGACACAAACTTACCTAAAAGTTCTCTTTCCCAATATTTCCACTTTTCAATATTACTCCTAAACCAAAGCTGCGTTTTCTCTTCCCTGATTCTAAGCCACCAGAAGCCCTCTCTATAAGTCTGCTATCAGTTGTTGTCTTATCTTTTTCCACCTTGTACTCTCTGGCTCAGTTAATTATACATTTATTCATTAACTCTTCCTCATTGTTTCTTAATCATCTTTGTCATCATCTTTTCTTTACTTTTTCACCTTTACCAGTTACCTGGATTCTGTAAGCATGAAAATGGAGTAACAGGGAAGCAAAACTTGTTTTTCCATAGAAGTGGGAGTCAGTGAGTAGAGGTTTCAGATATTTCTTATTTAGTATCAATTCTTCTATCCCAGTCACATACAACCTCAAATGAATCAAAAACCTGTCTGCACTCAAATTCAGAGACACTTGGTAAACAAAAATACCTTAAACCTTCCTCAACTCTGTCCTCAACTGTTAAGTGGAAATAAGATGATCTATATTACACAATTCACAAAGGCATGTGATAAAATGAGATAGTGTGTGTCAACAAGCCATTAAAGGTATAAATTTAAAATACTACTTATTTGATGAAACTCTCATCAAAAATTATACTGGAGACGACTACCACTCTTTTTTTTCTGGTAAGAATACTACAGTATAGCTATAGTAAATGATCTCCCCTTTCTCATTCTTAGTCCAAGTGACTTAGGTAGACTTGAGTCTTCTCTAACCCTAAATGTGACTATGAGACTCAAATCAATCACAGTAACGCTTCCACTCAGCCAACCTTCAGGTGTGGACAAATTAACAAATTAGGCCATAAAAGTCAAACCAAGAACTATTTTGTTTTTTAAATATCACTAACTCTTCTAACAATGATTTCAAAAAATAGAAGTTGTTGGGGCTGGTCCCGTGGCCGAGTGGTTAAGTTTGCGTGCTCCACTGCAGGCGGCCCAGTGTTTCGTTGGTTCAAATCCTGGGCGCGGACATGGCACTGCTCATCAAACCACGCTGAGGCGGCGTCCCACATGCCACAACTAGAAGGACCCACAACGAAGAATATACAACTATGTACTGGGGGGCTTTGGGGAGAAAAAAGGAAAAAATAAAATCTTTAAAAAAAAAGTAGAAGTTGTTTCTTACCAAATAGGTGAGAGATAAGTAGGGTATTCTATTTCACACATGCATTCAGAAAAATATGCTAATGCAAGCCATTTAATCATCAAATGTGATTTTCAAGGTGGCTCTGGGGGCAAAATCCATAGGCAAAAAGAGAATACAAGGACCATATGGGAGATTTTAGTGGACCAGACATAGAAGTGGGATATATCAGCTCTGTACTTACCTTATTAGCTAGAATTCAGTCACATGATCTTACTTAGAAACTGTTGACCTGGAAAAACTTATCCATAACTCTGTTACACAATGGAAGGAGAGAATATTTCTTTGGTGAAAATACTAGCTATTTTAGTCACACTGTTGGTGAAGAAAAAATCTTCTATTTTTCTACGTAAATGGAACCCAGGTGCATAGAGAAATAAACTGTTAGAAGGAGTTATGTTTTGTGCAGATCTTGAATAAAGGAGGAAGACAGGAGAAAGACTTGCTAGGAAGAAACAAAAAAATAATTCAGCCTACAAAAGAGGCTAAAATAACCCTGGATTTGAAAAATACTTTCACCTTTTTGTTGCTTAAGGAAATTTGATCTGGGATTTCTGTCAAGAGTTAGTGAGAGTCATGACTATTAAAAACCAATGGTTAAGACCATTGACTGTTCAAATTCTAATCCTGGCTTTGAAATTTACTAGTTTTATGAGCAAGTTGTTAATCTTTTTGAGCTTCTCCTCATCTTAAGAATGTCGATGCAAAAGCAGTTACCTTGGAGTTTATTGTGAGGCTTAAATGAGGTAAAATTCTTAGGCAGGTGCTTACATATAGTTAATGAATAAATGTGCAATAAATGTTAGCCACTACTATTAGTCTTCTAATTATTATTTATATTCATTCCAAAATACATGACTCACCTCTTCCTATTTCTTCTCTAGTGTTACTAGGGGGATATAAAATATACTAACATTAAGAATTCAGAAGGCAAGGAAAACTAATAAAGTCAATATTTGAACTGTGCCTTTTTGTTCTTACCAATACAATGTGCCCTCCAACTACCTTTTCACCTCCTCTTACTTCATGTCTGCTATATCTGCCAGCTTTGTGCTTATCTCTGACATTTACTACCTTCCACTGATCCATCCTAACCAAGGAGCTCAGCCTCATGTTCCCGTACCCCTAAAGCATCTTTCTGTGGATGCTTTATGAAAATGCACTGTTGCTTTCACTGGGTCTCACAAACATTTTCATCTATAAATTAAAGTGTTATAGTAGATGATGGAAAATTTTCTTTAGAGATAGTTTAGCTCATAATTTCATAACCACTTTAGCAAATATTTATTAATCAATTACTAGAAATCATTCACAGACCTGGAATCTATGACATAACAAAAGAAGATAGAATTTGTTTCCTTGTGTGATTCACATTCAAAGAAAAGAAGTAAAAAAAAAAAAAAAGCATTACAAATCATTTTAGATGTAATCATAGAGTTCAATGCCTTGTGAGAGAACCAAGAAGGGTTGTAGCCTTTGTTGAGTTAGTTGAATAGGAAGGATCATTAAGAAATGCTTCCTGAGATGTTGGCACCTGACCTGATTCATAATTAGAATTAAAAGCAGGTAACAAGACAGAGTTAGGATAGAAAAGGAGGTGGTCTAGCCACAATGGACAGTATAAGTAAAGTCTTAGTGGAAAACATTATATATTTTTGGCAGAAAATTTCAAGACACTCAAAACTTCTGGTATATACAGTACTAGACGAGCAGGGTGAATGTTAAAGTTATGTAAGAGAGCAGAATAAGAGGTAGTATTGCTAAACAATGTTCAAGTGATTAGGTGATTAAGAGTGGTAAACATCAAGGTAGGAAAAGGAAGAAAATCTGATCGAGGAAGTATACGAAGAGATTGAGTGACTAGAAGCTAACCTGGTAATAGACCTCAAAATGGGACTATTTAAATCTACCTTTCCTGATACTATACGTCAACATGTAACTATTTAAACTTATCTTTCCTGAGAAGTCTTAGCTTCTAGCCAAGATGGAATAATAGGGATTGGATTTATCCTTCAACCCAAAATAGCTAACATTCTAAATGTGTGAAAAAAGTTTTCAAGACTCTGGACAACAGGCAATAAAAGACAGTGATCTCTGAAAAAACAAAAATAAACAAGGGAAATCTTAAGATAGGTGAAGAGCACTACACGAAGAGAGATTGAATGTAGTTTGCAGGCTAAGGAACAAGGAGGGAAGACAGATAGAGCCTGTAGGAATTTCTAATTGAGAAGACAAAGCTCAGAGTATGCAGAGAACAGGGTGACTCAAGTTCACAGAGCAGAGTATTGCCAAAGAAAGAGATGCACAGAGAGAGAACTTAGGATACCAATAGAGGATTTCTTTCGAGTTTTCAGCAGAGACCTGATCAACACCCATGTGAAAGGAAACTACATAAGGCTGGCAAAGAAATACCCACAAGAATAAAAGGGAATATTACCTGAGGCTCGCCAGCCTTGGAGCAGTGCCTACTTCCAACAGCCATCCTCTAAAACCTATAATTCATGTGCTATTGGATAAAGTACTCAAGGAGTCTTGCTTCAGTAGTGGGAAATAGTGACAGAGCAAACACTACTCTGACTCCACCTAGCAAAACTTAAATCAAAGTCAGAAAGAATCAAATTGTTTTTAAGTAATTTAACAGCATCTATGCAGACAAGAGTTAACATAGCAATCCTGACTGCTATCCTATGACTAGCCTACATACAAGGCTGGCATTGGCTGGCATCTGGGAATTTAAGATTGGGAAGTGTTCTCACCATAAACTGATGAGTGATTCCTTGTGCCTAAACTGGTAAACAAACAATATGGTTTATGCTAAACATCTCCTTTCTTCCTGGGACTCTGGAATTTGTGTACCTACATCCCTAGTTGGCAACGTTTCACACATTGTCACAACTCATTGCTCGGGGCTTTAAGTGTATCCTGTATGATTTCACTCTGGGAGGACCTTGGAAGCTTGGGCCTGGTTTCCCTCAGGTCTTTGCCCCATGTGCCTTTCACCTTTGATGATTTTGCTTTTTATCCTTTCTCCATAATAAATCACAATCATAAGTATGAGTATATGCTGAGTCCTGTGTGTTTTCCTAGAGAATCATTGAACCTTGCCATGGTCTGAATAACTCCTGACACAGCATCCAAGAGCAAAACTCAAGTGTATCTATAGAAATTTGAAATATCCAGAATCTAAGGTAAAATTCACAATGACTGGCATATAATCATAAATTACCAGGCATTCAATGAAGCAGAAAAGCTTGAGATACAAGAAGGAGAAAAGACAATCAATTAAAAATCACCTAGAACTAATAGATGTTAGAATCAGAGGACAAGGGAATTAAGACAATTATTATCACTGCATTCCATACATTCAAAACCAGTGAACATATTAAGACATGGAACATATTTTTAAAAGACCCAAATTAGTATTCTGGAAAATGAGTCAAATGTGTCTGAGAAAAAATATCACTAGATAGGATTAACAGATGATTAAAAATTGCAGAAGAAAACATGAAGAGTGGGACAACTTCAAGCAGTCTAATATATGTATTATTGGAGTGCCTAAAGAAAGGAGAAACGACTGAAGAGAAAAATATTACAAGATATAATGTCTTCAAATATTTCAAACTGATAAAAACTATAAACTAAGGGATCCAAGAATCTTAACAAACCTCAAGCATAAGAAATATGAAGAAAGCTAAACAAAGGTACATGATAATCAAATTGCACAAAACATTTAATAACAAGAAAATCTTGGAAGCATCCAGAGGAAGAAGACAAATTACAAAGGAACAAAGATAAGAAATACCATGATTTCTTGTCAGAAACAGTATAAATGAGAAGACAAGAAAGCAACAAAATTAAAGTACTTTAAGAAAAATTGTCAAACTAGAGTTTTATGCTATGGAGATATCTTTCAAAACTGAAAGTAACAAAGGCTTTTGAGACACAGAAAAGTTGAAATAATTCATCACCAGCAGACTGGACTGAAAGAAATTCTAAAGGAAGTTCTTCAGACACAAGGGAAATGATACCAGATAAAAAAATGGATTTGCCAAAGGACTGAAGATAATAGGAAATGATAACTCTGTCAGTAAATATAAGACATTTTACTTTAAAATATAGTTGACTATTTTAACAGAAATAATAACAATGTAACATTGTGGTTTATAACATAGTTAGTAATAAAATATATGGCAACAACAGCACAGAGATCAATAAGTAAGAAATGGAAGAATAGTTTTGTAAAATTCTTATATTTTACTTAAAATGATATAATATCACTTTAAGTTAGACTTCAAATAAGTTAAGATGTATAGGGTAAGCCATAAAGCAACTATTAAAACAACAAAACAAAGAGTTATACAAATATATCAAGAAAAAAGATAGAATCCTAAGAGTACTTAGTTAACAAAAAAATGGCATACAAATTAACAAATAAATTCACATATGGAAAACAAGTGGCAAGATAGATTTAAACCTAATCATATTAAGAATCACATTAAATTCAAATAATCGAAATAATCCAATCAAAGGGCACAGAATGATCTGATTCGACTTTTCAAAAAGCAATGCCCAACTGGAAGTTACTTATTGGAAATTCACTTTAATTACAAAGACACATATAGGTCAAAAGTGAAAAGATGGAAAAAGATATACCATAGTAGCATTAATCAAAGGGAAGTTGGACTGTCTGTATGAATATCAGACCAGTAGATTTCAGATGAAATAATATTAAAAAGGAGAAAGAAAGTATGTCATAACGATAAAATGTCAATTCATCCAGAGGATTTAGCAATCCTAAATATTTATGCACAGAATATCAGAGCTTCAAAATACAGGAGGCTAAAGTAGTAGTATTGAAAGGAGAAACAGAAAAATACACAATTATAGTAAGATATTTAAGTATCCTTCCTTCAATAATAGAACAATCAGATCAAAAATCAGCAAGAGTACAGGGGCTGGCCCCGTGGCCGGGTGGTTAAGTTCGCGCGCTCCGCTGCAGGCAGCCCAGTGTTTCGTTGGTTTGAATCCTGGGTGCGGACATGGCACTGCTCATCAGACCATGCTGAGGCAGCGTGCCACATGCCACAACTAGAAGAACCCACAAGGAAGAATACACAACTATGTACCAGGGGGCTTTGGGGAGAAAAAGGAAAAAATAAAATCTTTAAAAAAAAAAAAATCAGCAAGAGTACAGAGTATTTGAAGAAAATCATCAATCAACTTGATCTAATTGACATTTATAAAATTCTCCACTAAACAGTAGAGGAATATATACATTTTTTCCAAGTGCATAAGGAACATTTGAAACATAGACCATATTCTAAGTCATAAAATAAGTCTCCTAAATTTAAAAACATTCAAGTCTTACAAAGTATGTTCTCTGGCAACCCTAGAATTAAGTTAGAAGTCAATAATAGAAAGATCTCTGGAAACCCTCAAAATATTTGGAAATGAAACGACACAATTGTATGTATCCCATAGGTCAAAAAGAAATCGAAAGGGAAATCAGAAAGAAATTTGAACTGAATGAAAATGAAAACACAACATATGCCACTAAAACAATAGGGTGAAATGTACAGTCTCAAATAAATGACCTCAATTGTCACCTTAGAAAAGTAGAAAAAAATGAGCAAATAAAACCCAAAGTAAACAGAAGAAACAAACAATAAAGATCAATTATCATCCTCATTGACTTCACTATACCATCTTTTCCTTTATTAATCTTAAAAAAAAAAAAACCCTGTTTGTAAAAGTCATACATGTTGAACCTAAAACTGATCTAAAAAAATAATGTCTTAAAAATAAAACCCTATGGTATTTTATATACTTGAATCCAATATCCCATTGGTAATTTATGCAATGGAAATGAATTTAATTGATTAAACTATTGTACAAAGATGTTTATTACTGTATTATTTATAATAACAAACCATAGAAACTATCTGAATATCCATATAATGGGAGAACAATTATTATATGTGCATCAACTCAATGGGATGTGAGGCAGTCGTCACAAATCATGATTAGGAAGTTTGATTATAGTGGAATTGTTATTAATAATCATGCTTTCAATTAGATCAATATAGCACTATACAAAAAAGAATGCTTACAAAGTCTTCAAATGTCACATCCTTTTCATTTATCCTCCACAACTTTGTCCATGCTCATCGCTTAGCCCGGAATTAAGCAAAACAGTGAACAAATACAACTGTGTGTGAATATATAGATACTGGTGGGCATTGAAATGGAAAAGTCACATAGTGAGATTTAAGATTTTCTTTTTAATTTTTAGATTCCTATCCTTATTTGTACAATAAGTAATTTAGCTTCAAATGATAAGCATTACTATACTTCTCCTGATTGATTTAACAGACTTGAATGATCACCCTTGAGCATTCATCATGGCAGTGTCTACACTGTCGCATAAAAATCTAAACTGAAGTATTTATCCAGATAACTCAACATCCTGACGATCCTCTCCTCAACTCCCCAAATATCACTTCATAAAAATCATATAGATAATTGAAACAGATTTTTTCCCTTTGATAATTGTCTCAACTCTCAACTCACTTTGCTGTTTAAAATCTGTTTTTGTAATGCTCCTTAAACCTTAATTGCATATGAATCAACTGGGGATCTTGTTAAAAAGCAGACTTTGATTTGGTAGATCTACGGCAGGGCCTGAGAGTCTTCATTTCTAACAGCTCCCCCAGGTGACGTCAATACTACTGGTCCAAAGACCATACCTTAGGGGCTGGCCCCATGGCCAAGTGGTTAAGTTCACGCGCTCCGCTGCAGGCGGCCCAGTGTTTCGTTGGTTCGAATCCTGGGCGCGGACATGGCACTGCTCATCAAACCATGCTGAGGCAGCGTCCCACATGCCACAGCTGGAAGGACCCACAACGAAGAATATACAACTATGTACCGGGGTACCGGGGGGCTTTGGGGAGAAAAAGGAAAAAATAAAATCTTTAAAAAAAAAAAAACCATACCTGAGTAACAAATCATATAGGACTAGAGTAATTTATTTAATCTAGTGAATCTAGATCATTCACATACTTATATATGCATGTATACATTCATATACTTATAAACATTGTATATACATGCACACATATTTTAACTAACAACATAACGTCTGTTTTGGCTGTCAACATCAAGTAAACTTTGGAAATCGCTCAATTTACGCTGCAGTTTATGCTATATAGACAGCCTAGTTCTCTTCTCTCATTTTTAATTTTTATTTATTTATTTATTATTTTTTTTGAGGAGGATTAGCCCTGAGCAAACACCTGTCGCCAATCCTCCTCCTTTTGCTGAGGAATATTGGCCCTAAGCTAACATCTGTGCCCATCTTCCTCTATTTTATAGGTGGGACGCCTGCCACAGTGTGGCTGGATGAGCGCTGCGTAGGTAAGAGCCCAGGATCCAAACCAGGGAACTCCAGACGGCCAAAGCAGAGAGTGTGAACTTAATTGCTGTGCTACTGGGCCGGCCCTTAATTTTTTAAACTAAGATAATAAACAACGTCTAAGTTACCTACTATTTCTAAAGTCTATAGAAAAAAAAGAAAGAAAGGAAGGAAGGATAGAAAGAGATGGGGAGGGAGGAAGAAATGAAATGTCCAGTTAGATCATGCTTGGCAGCAGCTTGACTTCATCAATGATCAAAGCAAAATCTGTAAGTGTTCAAAAAGTATCAATAAACTCTAGTAACTCTTACTGATGAAAAAAAAGTAATGCATGTTCATTTTTCAAATTGGGAAATCTTTCAAAGTCATAAAGGAGAAAGTAAATCCTTCTAATACCATCAATAAGACATAACCTTTGGACATATATCTTTCTTAAGAGTTTATATGTCTATTGTATGTATTTATATACGTGTTAATATGTGTATTATATATTTATATGTACTATTATATGTGTTTATATATGTATATATTAAGTTAAATAAATGCCTTTTAATATGAAAAGATAAATATTAAAACTATGCATCATTTATTATTTTTGCAAAATTGCAATCAGCGGATATTTGTATCTTAGTCTTTTACTTTTATTATAACATATGTGTTCTCTGAGGCCCAAGATTGCGTCTTTGATGTCCTGTATTATTCTAATAATAATAATTAACATTGTTCAGTATGTATTCTATTCTAGAAATAACACTAAGAACTTTACATGTATTACATCATTAATTCTGTCAACCAAGGAAAAGTTCACTACAATTCAAACAGCAGATATTTATTTGTACAATTAGAATTGCATTTCAGGAGACAGAGATTCAGACAGAAACCGGAAACGTGGCTCCAAAGAAGACAAAAGAGGCAAGGGTTTACAAAGGCAAAAAGAGATAAATCACATAAGTTGTTTTGCCAGACTTGTGATTGGTGCTAGCAGAAACGGCTACCTCTTGGCTATACGTGGTTGGTTGCTAATGCCATCTCTAAGGCAAAATGTTCTTATATATGGGAGTAAGCATTTTTCCTGAAAGAGAGTCAAGATAACAAGAGAGACACAGTTCAAATGTTACATTCCACCTGGGCAGAGATATGGTGCATGTGCATAAGCCCCATTACCTTAATGGCCTCCCAGCTCCATTTTAGAAGCCTTGACATATGTCACTCCATTTTTTTATCACTATCCATGATTCTTTACAACAAGAACATAATAGACGAATGTTTAACTGCTGTTGATTGATTAATATTTATAGTTATAGATTATATCTCAGGAGTTTCAAAATTAAGTTTTAAGTAGTGAGTATTCATTTATGGTAATATCAGTCCAATACACAGTCCCTGTCACAAAAATATAACCAAAAATGCAGGATGACATATTTTAAAACATGGAGGTGTCCTTCTGAGGCCAAAATAAAAGTGTCTTCTCTCCAGGAAACAGACAAGAGCAGAAGCCCTTGTTTATCCTTGAGCCAGCTACAAATCCGTGGTAACAGAGCCTCAGTTTCAGTGTTCATGATTATGAGGGGCAGGAAATAAAGTCGGACTGGACAATTTCACATGACGCTAGGACTCAAAAGGGCTATACTCTCAGTTAAAAAGTTCAAGCAGAAAAACATCCACCTCACAAAGGCAGATATCAGAAAAATATGGTGTCAGCTGTGGCTCTGGGGAGAGGAGAGAAGTCTCATTTGAACAGGCTTACCTTCATGGATTTGGAAATGCTCTGAAGATGATTACTACAATTTACACTGTCTCTGTGAACTGTGACTACCAGATAAGAATTTAAAGTTATTTTAAATTTAAATCTAAGTTAAAAGTGTTAAAAGCAGAAGGAAATAAAATTCCTCCACAGAATACTACATTCTCGAACCAGACTTTAAAGGATTGCCACAGATAAAATTTCAATAAACATGAGTTCAAATCAAAATGTTTTAAAAATTATTAAGAAACAAGGCTCTAGAGAGAATCAGAAATATAATGAATGCAAAATCAGACCTCAGTGATATAAAATACTGGATTTTTAGAAACAGAGTAAAAAATGTGAGACTATGTATACATATCATAATACATAAAGAAATAAAAGAGAGAACCAAACACATAGAGAGACTACCAAAAATGACTAAGAAGGTTTGAAAAGAACCAAATTAAACTTCTAAAAATGAAAATATAATAATTGATATTAAAAATTCTATGTGAGAGTTAAATAGTAAACTATATATACCTGCACGTATATCTAGTAGATTGAAAGAGAAATCTGAAGAAATTACATGGAATGAAGCAGAGTTAAAGAAATGGCATACAAGACTGAAGGTTAGAAAACCTAGAAGTTAAAGTAGAAAATTCTAATTTAGAACTGAATAAAGATTCCAGATTGTTGTAAAAAAAGAGGCGTTATTTGAAGGGATAATGGCTTAGAATTTTCTAAATTAAAGAAAAACACCTCCTCAACTATTGGGAAGCCCATTACGTCCCAAACATAATAAATAAAAGTAAATTCATACTTAGACACATTACATTCAAGCTGCAAAGCACCAAAGACAAATAAAAGTTATTAAAAGCAGAGAAGAGACAACAGACAAATTGTCTACAAAGAACAATATTTAAACTATATTTCCATAATAACAATGGATGCCAGAAGCCTGTGTAACACACAAATTGCTAAGAAAAAATTACTGAGAATCTAGAACTGCACATAAGAAAAATTACTTTCTTTTTCAAAAAGAGAGTAAAATAAAAATATTTTAAGACTCCTAGAAAGTACATGTTGATTCACAACCTCAGGAGTTCCTTCCCCAGGTGAAATCTAAAACTGATGCCTGTACAGGGAGGGTAAGGAGAGACCAAAGAAAGAGGCAGACCACTCCTGATTGGTGGCTGTTTTAAAAGTGACAGAACTTACTTAAGAGGCTTGTCTTGGGGGCCCACAGGATGAGATCTTCACGCCTGCCTGTCCGAATCTTAAAAGTTTATATAGAGGGTTAACAGGGTTCAGTCATGTATCCAGTCCAGACGATCTCAATAACACATTACTCTCTTAAGACTGCATCCTTGAAACGGCTCCTAGAGTGGAAACAGTGGGCTGAAGATACATTCCAAGGACAGGGGAGGAGATGAGCCTCCAGTTGCCCCGGTCCAGCAGAGGGGTCAACCAGCAATCACGACCTCTAGATCTCCTCCTTCAACACTCTACCCCTCAGGATGGACTCTTACGATCTTACCTCGCTTCCGTCTTCTACAATGTGCAAGGGGTTTCATTAGCGTGGTGGCTGTCTGGCTGCATTGGAAGCAGATGCCACAGCAACAATATAGATACATGCAAAAGAAAACACAGATTAAGATAATGATTCCCCAAATAAGTAACTTTTTCCACCAAGGGATCCATCATCCAAACTGCTAATTTACTAAGTCCCCTAGGCTGGGAATTGGGTCACTCAGGGCATTTACTTGTGTCCTCATGGGATTTAATAAAGATGATATGTTACCTGACTCATCAGGTATGAACACATAGCATTCTGTTTGAATAATGGCACAAGTGCTTCCTTGAGAGACAATAATAATGTCCAAGCCCATTCCATTTTGGAGAACAGGCTTTCCCATTAGAGACATTTCAGTGTTCAGTAAAGACAGGTTTGCTGGCTATAGTTTAAGGCTTGCTGAGTGAAGTTAGTAAGACCCTCTATCTGTACTATAATGTCCTCCATGCCAACGGAGGTGCAAAAGACAGCAGATAAATGATCTGTATCAATGGAAAACAGAACGTGCCTACCTAGCCTTGAGGAGAGGAAGATTGGTAGCTTTAGAAATTTGACCTGGCTGTGCATGTCATATATGTTGACCGAGGGAGGCAGCACTGTCAGGCATGAGGAAATGGATTGGACCAGGTGATGCCAAAGCAGGACCCCTACCTTCTCCCCTTTTCCCATGATGCATGTTCCATTCCAGGTATAGTTCATTTCAATAGGTCCCACTTGCAAGCAGGACAATGGGATCCCAGTGGAGAGTGAGTGGTTCCCCCCCCACCTAGGGGTATGAAGTAATTCACCTGTCCTAGTGGGGCATCCCATTGCAAATTTCAGTAGATAAGCCTTTCCCAGGCATGATGGGGCTTGGTGTTCTCAGCAGCATAACATGTTGATACATGTTGAGAGTCAGGGCAGTGGCTATTTTCCTCGACTTCCATACCTTACGGTGTTGGGTGTTTTGGTAGGGGTCCCCAGTCTGGCAAATGGAGCAAAATGCCCTACTGGTTGATCATTTAAATGTATTAAAGCCTAGGATAGTACCTTAGTCCACCCAGCTAAGGTGGTTTTATTTGTTGGTAATTTAATCTGCTGCTTTCATATTCCATTCTTCCCTTCTACCAACCCTACTGCTTGTGAATTACAGGGGAGATGGAACCTCCATTCAATGTCATGTTCTTTTGCTCAGTCTTGTACATTATGACCTTTAAAATGTGACCCTTGATCACTCTCTATTCAACGACACTATCCATACGTGTTACTCAGCTCCTCTAATCCCCTAATGGTGGCAGCCTGGTTTATGTGGCAAGAAGAGAAAGCTTGGGTTAGGCCAGTTACAGTGTCCACACAAACCAAGGCATATTTACAACACTTACTCAGAGGGAGTGGGCCAATATAATCAATTTGCCAATCTCTCACCAGCTGAGAACTCCCAACTCCAGTAAATGGCCCCAGAGTGCTTTGACAGTTGCCTTGGACATTGTCACACAGGACATACTGTTACTGCCTTAACAAAGTCACTGTATTTCAAGGGCAATCCAACATCCTCGGTAGTACACCATCCCACTCAGGCGCTGGGGTAGGCACTTTCCTATGGACCCAATCTGTTGAATCTGCTGAAGGGTGAGTTGCTAGGGCTCCTACTGGGGCTAGGGCATTAGCTTCCTGATTGCCGGAGGGTGTCAGCACCCTACGAGCTGGCGGTGTTAAACAGTGAGGACAGCCTCAGGTTCTTGCGAGATAATCCAAATGTCTTTCCACATATCCTGATCCCACATGACCATTCAGTCCTCGCCCTCCCACTGTCCTAGCCAAAGAGTTAATCCCTTTAGAACAGTTCAACTGTCAGTGCAAAGGGTTAACAAGCAGCCAAACCACTCAGTTCAGCCCACTGGTTGCTACTGTTTGTTTCTGTTTCCATCCAGATGGTGTCAGTGTTGGGCTGAATAGCGACTGCAATCCCTGTGGGCATGTTGCCCCAACTAGACTCATCTGTATACCAAGTTATCAACGGAAATTTCCCCCACTCTGTCTCTACAGGCCACAGGAGCCACCAGAGGAATGGCAGGAAGAGGTCGTGCATTTGGAGGATGTACATACTCTATATGGTCTAGTAGCACCCACATTTCTGGGTATGTGTGTGTGTGTATTTATCCTAGTGGTAATGTTTCTCGGGAGAACCCTGACTTACACAGAGAGGTAGGGAGAGAGGCTAGCGGTTGTAGCATGAGGGATCCTAGTGATGGAACTATTTTGTATCTTGACTGTGGTGGTGCTCAGTCAATCTACACTTATGATAAAATTGTATAGAACTAAACACACACACACAAATAACTGCCTGTAAATATGGTAAAATCTGAATAAAGCTGGTAGATGATATCAACTATTCTGTTTCCTGGTTTTGATACTGTACTATATTTATGCAAAATGTTATCCTTGGGGAAAATGGCTGAAAGGTACATGGGATGTCTCTTTGTTATTTCTTTTTTTTGAGGAAAATTAGCCCTGAGCTAACTACTGCCAGTCCTCCTCTTTTTGATGAGGAAGCCTGGCCCTGAGCTAATGTCGGTGCCCATCTTCCTCTAATTTTTGTATGTGGGACACCTGCCACTGCATGGCATGCCAAGCGGTGCCATGTCCACACCTGAGATCCAAACTGGCGAACCCCGGGCCGCCGAGAAGCAGAAAGTGCGAACTTAACCGCTGCACCACTGGGCCGGCCCCTCTTTGTTATTTCTTACAACTGCATTTAGTCTATAATTATCTCAAAATTTTTTAAAGTATTTTTTAATTAAATAAATGAATAAAATGGATACCACATTTCAAGGTAAGATGCAAAGTCATCATATAGAATTTGCAGATAGCTGTCTGAAAACTAATTTTGTGACCTCAGCTGTCCATCTACCTCCAGACTATAAAAGAGATTTAAGATATGGGGTAAAGATTTAAGGTAAGAAGACGGTTGTTGGTGAGGGCTGTGGGTTGTTTCAGGTCCAAGCCCCTTCAATCACTCATAGGGGGTGACAGATGTCTGCCTCCTATCTAAAGACTGGGAAGAAACCTCAATGGGACCACTCAGAGGACCTGGTATTTGTCTACTAGAGGTTATTGGACACACAGGACCAGTGTCTATCTCAGGCTTGAATTTCACACGATAGGAATGCATGTCTGGCTTAATGCTCTGACAAAGGTACAGAGAGAGTTTGCTGCATTTGGGGCAATGCTCCAACATTCCTCGTGTTTTTGGAGTAAAGAATACCTAAGTGTTTACTATGGATATGTGTGGTACAGATGTGAGAATGAGCAGAAGATAGCTGGACCTAACACTGAATACTCAGCAGATCAAAGGGGACTCCTAAGTGACCTGCCAAAATAGAGGTACATTTGGCGACATCAAGTCAACTACAGGTGAAAGATTACCCAAGGATGAGGCAGTGTCTCCCAAACCCAGATAGTCAGCTTTAAATACGTGTCAAATCTAGGTGCTAAATCATCATTTGTGTTCATCAGTTAAGAATTTTCTATCACCCCCAACCTTCCTCTCCTGAAAATACATTGTGCTATTAGATCATTTGCCTATTGGCTCTTTGATTAGATTCTCCACCCTTGCCCAGTTCTGTTCTGTATTGCAGGAAACTTCAGTTCCCAACAATTTGTCCATTTTCATTTAGGCCTTGATGTGTACCTATTGTCATCTCACAGTAGCTATCTGTGGGAAAAGAAAAAGTGCACGTAAAGCATATACTAAAAAGCATCAAAATCTATTTACGGAAGCAGCCAAAATCCATTCAGCATAAATGAACCCAGGCACATGACAATAGATGGATTTAAATGAAAGATCCAACTCAATGGGAGCCCCTTTGCCTTTATAAATTTAACAAGATGAGTTAGTAAGAAAAGGACTGACTGGTATCAACATGTCCTTCTCCCAGTTCCCATACTGGGGTAGAAGCTAACAATGTGATTTAAAAACAATTAAATTTTAATAACCAAATAGTTATCACCTCAGTCCTTGCTTGTTTAAAAATATCACTATGAAATATATTTTGAACGTGAGCACACACAATAAATAGAAAAATAGAGACGTATCATGCTGGAGATGCATCAACTAAAGTATCTTTATCTGTTGCTTATTGTAGTAGACAAAGTTTGACACACAATTAGCATTGTTGAAAGAGCAGCCAAAGTACCTGAGAGAGTGTTGAAAACTACTAGCAAAGTAGCTTAAAGCCCTGGATGAATTACCAGAAAGTATTCACTGCTTATCTGGGAGCTAACCTTACTACAGCATTGAATTCCATTTTGATTTATCTATAGTGTTCTTGAATGTATATATTGAGATAGCGTTTTTAGCAGTTGCTTTAGGTACTACATTATATATGCAAAATTTATCACAGTCTACTTGTAGTGATTGACATTTTACCATTTCAAGTAAAGCATAGAAACATTACTCCTTCACACAACTTTACACTTGCCCATTTATAAATAATTGTCTTAAACATTTCCTCTCCCTACATTGAGAAGCACAACACACTGTGTTATAATTTTTGCTTCCACAAACCTGGAGGATCTCCGAAGAGAGGGGCATAGGGTTGCTTCTCAAATGCTGGATCCTGGGTAAGAAAACACAAGAGGTCTCACCAAATGATATGGACTGAGGAAAACATTTGGACTAAGGACATTTAGAGGGAGGAGGCCTCGACAATGATTGAAATAGAATTTTCACCTCTCTGTGCAGTTGGTTCTGGGGTCAGATTAATCAATAATTTTACTTAGAAAAAAATAATATGACTTCTATTACACCTGATTGGGAGGATTGCAAATTCATATTCAATTCAGAATTAAGTCCATGATGCTAAAATTACTTTTTAAAAATATATCATTTTACAGATTTTATGAAATTTTAAAATTTTACAGAACTATTAGTTGGCTCTTGTAGTCTCTGCACAGCTCACAATGCCCCCCACCAACCCCCAACTACCCCCGTGCCCCACAACAGAAGGCCCACTAATCATTTTCTATAATGTGATACTTGCCACCCTATCAGATAGTGGTCCTAAACATTAGCTGCTCATCAGAATCACCCAAGGAACTTAAAGATCCTGTGCCCTAGCCCCAACCTCAAGATTTTAAAATTTAATTGGATACAGTAGTTTCTAAAATTCCCCAGATGCATCTGATGTACTGCCAAGCTACCTTACTGGCATGTGCTCCGACTTGAGGCAATTAGAACTCTCAGGGAGTCTACTTAGCACAAGAAACAGAAAACCGGTTCACTTCTGTGGGTTGGTCTTATGCTTCTGAATAATAGAGGAGTCAAGAGATGAACAAGAGAAGCAAATATTTCTGCAATGAGAGGAGAAAGAAGAAGTTACTGAGAGGAACAGAAAGGTGAAGGTGGAAAAGGGACCCTGGCCCCTGGGGGCTGGCTGCATTCCTGCCTTGAGGTTCCATGTGTGTCTCTCTTGTCTTTACAACGAATTCCTTTTTCTCTTTAGCTTTGCGGGAATTTGTTTTTGTTACATCCAACCGAAGGAGTCTTAACTATCCAATAGTTCAGCTCAAAATCTCTAGCTCATTAACCTATAAATGTAAATGGATGCTGCCACTACAAACATCACTCGTTACCTGATGCCCTCATTTGGCGTTTAGGAATTTATGCTCTGTTTGAATCATATTAGGCCATTACTTACCATAGATGTATAAATGCTGGGTGATAATTAAATATTGTACATCTATACTCAATAATCTAAACACATTAGGAATTTATTGTTTGTTGATGATAAAGCTTTTGTGATTAAACAGGCTACTTACCTTAAAACAAAGTTTGTAAGCATTGGTAGGAAGAATGACGTGATTGAAATAGACTAAAAATAACATAAAAAGAATAACTAGTATGGTATTTTACCTAGGGGAAAATGTATCCATCCCTTTTCTCAACCCCTACACAATTGTCTGACTCCCAAATCATCTTGTATTACTCTCAAGAAGATGAATGTACAAAATTAGTTACTAGACTATTACTGCTTAGTGGAAAAATGTCTAAGTCAATATCCTCTTAGTACCAGCCCCACGTCCACTACAGAGTAGAAGATGCTCAATGAATCTTTTCTTGCTAAAAGTAAGCTTTCCTTTTCCAACAAAAATATAAGCTTCTCTGGAACAACAGCTGTTTTCAACTTCAGTCATTACAACACCTAGCACAGTGCTTTGTGCAGAATAGAGGCTTTATTAATGAATCTGTTAAAATGAATAAATGAGGATCAGTTTAGCTTTTATATACCAGTTTACATAATAAAGATAAATGTTAGCACCAAGCCCGCACATGAGGAAAAGTGATATTTTTACAATGCCATTTACAATAATGTTTTAATTCTATTAACATCTCTACTTCCCATATTGTAAAAATGCAATCCATATAACTTTTATTCATAATTTACTCTCCTTTAGTAATAAATAGCTTTTGTGCAGATTGTAAATTTGCTAGTTCCAATGAAATCACATGGGGAAAAACCTTAAATCATCACCAAATTCCACTGACATCCAGAGACTGTATGATGTTCGAGTTACAAGTCTTACCAACATAAACATATGATGACAGAAGACAAAAATGTGTTTGTAATGGTCACATAAACATTTTAGATTTTTATTAGGGAAAAAATCATAATTTGTTCATTCATTGAAATAATTTCTTTAGACAGAAAAAAAATCCATTTTCCATTCTCTTGGGAATGTTTAGAATATTCACAGAGATAGTAACCCAATATTTCTTCAAATGCTGCATTTTGGATTGATTAAAACGTTTATATATTATTAAAGGAGATTGGAATTTCAAAGTTTCTAAAGGCATTTTTTTCCAATGATAGAGATCAAAAGCAAAACACTGAGTTAGAGTTACAAATCTACACTCTCATAGATATGGGAATAATATATTTTGTTCCATCAACATGTCTACTTTACATTATTCAGCACAAAGCTTTGTGAAATAAGAATCATGGGAATATAAGAATATAAAGGAAAAAGGTACAAATAACAGCTTCATAAACTGAGAAATGTACATAAATAAATCATGTATATGTGGGCAGTTTGCTTAGCTGGCAAGAAACAAAATATGGAAAATCTGCTTGTTAAACAATAACTACAGAGTGTGCTTTTATGATGTTTTTCACCACAGTAATTCATATTAGAGATAGAAGCAGTTGCATGTTAAATAAAATCATTGAGCATTGTTCCCCTCGCATTGCAAAGAGCTGACTTATGTTGTTTTTAGATGCCTCCCATTAGAAAGTAAATATTCCTTCAATGCTATGCATTTCACAAAATTTAATAAAGACGAACTGTAAATAAAGTCACAGGGAGATTTCAGACAGTTTTATTAGAGATTGTTGAAAAGAAAAAGAAAATTAAATACAATAACAGTAAACGTGGTTCTCACATTGAAACCAGGCTCAAAGAACTAGGCTACCATAGAAAAATTTCCAATTTTTGTATTATGATGTAAAAACAGATTTTTGTACAGATTTTGTACAACAAAATTCGTAATAACCTTTTATCATTTTTAGAAAACTTTAAATATATAGATAAAAATAGACAATTTTCATAGGTCCTACATGAAGATGGGTATGTTCTGTTCCAAGGGCTTGCATAGAGCGCAAATGGGGTTATAATATAGAACAACTAGACATTAATATTTTTAGGATTACAAAAGCATGGAAACCATAAAATGGGCACAATTTTACTTGTTTATACCAAAAAACAAATTTCAAACCAACCTGTATAACTAAAAAAGGGGCAAAAAAACTTAAGTTACAGACTTCAAATAACATTTCATGAATTGTCATATTTACAACATGTTAGTAAGACTCTCTCTTAGCATATAGCTGATAGCTTTTTTCTTTATTCCTTGCTAAAATTTCCTTTATATCGATCCCAACACTAAAGCATTCTCAAAAGTCTTGAAAGTCTGTATTTTAAAACTATTTAACCTACTTATCAAGTGACTCTATGCAAGGAGTGGAGCAATGGCTGATTCTACTGCTGATGTAAGTTGCAGGCTTTTCAACAAATATTTCAAAAGATGTATGATTGAAAAGCTTGCCACAAATCCCTCCAATTTTAAGTGTTGTAATCCTTTAAAAACTGCATACAGGGATAAACAAGAAAGACATACAACAAAGAATAGAATCTCTCATGCTTAAACAACAAAAGATGGTTCTGGAGGAGCTATGCTTAGAAAACCAAATTTCTACAAAGCATTTACTAACAGTATTTTAAATAAAAATATTGCTCCCTTTTAAGCAAGCTAAAATAGGAACTGTATATATAACCTTTTATTGTAGTAAAAAATGGACTTGGCTGGTTAATAGAGAGCTACACAAAAGAAATATGTTCCAGTATTGCAAGGAAGACCTAAAAACTATAGAAGCTTAGTGCCGGAGTATCTATAATTTTAATTTTTTTCTTAACCAAATAATTAATACCCAATCAGAACTATCATTTTAAAACTAGTTTTCTTAGACATTTAAGGTTTTGCTGTTTACGGTAATAAATAACGTTATGATCATAATTTTAAGATGACAGCAAAATCATAACCGACTCTACTGACTGACAATATCAGTCTTTAAAGGTGTAACTCCAGGTATGGAAAAACAAAGAGAAGGTAACTTCAGCATGTAATAAGCACTGTTTGCAGCTTTACTTCCAGTTTCTGCACAAAAGTGAACGCACATACTGTAACTTTCAAAAAGACAGTGAAAATAACACGTAGGCACCCTTCCCTCTGACCAGGGTGGGAAGCACAACACATTTTAACTTTATCACTCCGCGCTACATGGTATTGGACTGATACATCAAGGGTTTGTTAGGTTTTGTTTTTCAGCAACATTAACATAATATGACATTAACATATAAAAATATTTCTGGTGTTTTGATTTACTGTTCAGCCACGATCCATTCTCAATAGTGCAGTTTGGGGCACTAACTAGGGTTCAATATACAAATAAAAGTGGCTGGCACAGAATTCTGATGTCACCAGATGCTTAAGATCTCATTCATTAATACTGTGACTCCAGACAAATATTTACATGCCTGCATGCGTTAAAACCAGAAAGGTGTCTTTCTGACCAACAGGGTGACAAAACGTATTTTCTAAAATTTTCATTTTCCTAAACTCTAGTATACTACTGCATACATAATACCTTCCTTGTATGTTTTATGTTTATATACTGTACATGTGACCAACAGTTTGAATAAGAAGCATCATTACTATTTTAATTCTATATACCACTACCAGTTTGGAATGAAAATGTTACATTTACTTCTTTTTTTAGGTAAAAAGACCTTCAGTGAAACCTCTTGGCTTATATTCAATGCTTCTTTTCAGATATGCAAAATGTAATTCACTGGGTTGTTGTCAGCATCCATTTGTTGGTCTTTTGGAAAGTATGTGAAAAAAATCTTCAGGAGAAAACCCACAATTAGAGAGTTTAAAATTGAATGTAACAGAATATTACTCTTTACTTTATTGATTTTTTAAGGAATCCTCTATGCCCTCTGCAAGTTCATTTCTAAGCGTTCTTGCTGGTTTCTGGAGGGCGTGATTCTGTAAGTCTGGGTGACCACTGCCACAAGAGTCTCCTGATGTGCTCAGATACAGAATTTTCAGAAGAGGAAAATGGTTCATTCCATTAAAAAAACAAAGCTGGGTCTTATTCAGACCTGCCTTTAACTCTGTATCCAAGTGTCCAGCAGCAAAGTTGCAGGTATTAATGGTAAGAAGTTTGACACTTGTACATTTACAAACATTCTCAGGTCTCTGGTATGAACCACAGGTGAAAATCAATGGAGGAAACTTTCTTTTTTTGTAGAATACTTAAACTTTTAAAGAACATTAATACACAAAATTGAGGAAGTTCCCTTAAAAGGACTTTATTTTTTCCAAACTTTCCAATGACGAATGTCTGACTGCAAAGTTCTTTACTATAACATGGATTTCTTCAACAGGAAAGATTCAGTACATGACAGTAGTTTTCAAATACAGTCTTCCATCTAAAAATGAACAATAAAAAATAATTAATGACATGACATTTGGGGGACAAATGTGAATGTAAAAATTACATAGGCTGATATAAAATTTGTGGGTTTTATTCTATCTTCACCTGTTTAGGAAGCAACATTTTTCACATATTCTCAAAGTTAATTTCATAATTACATTGAGTTCATGTGGTTGAAAAGAATACAGCATTTCTAGTTCTCATAAATATATATTTGCTATTTTGATATCAGTTCCACAGCACTCAGAAAATAGATAAGAGTATGCACGTGTGTTTCACTGATATGCAAGGCTAGTTGATTTCTGCTGAATGACAATTACTTCCTCCAAGCTTGCAGAACCAAATTTTCTCTGAACGCACTCAGGTGTATCTTCATCACGAAAGACTTAGCTCCCACCTTACTCCTTAGCAGTGTTGTTAAATATACCATGTAATGTAACTATTGTGCACATTTGTTGATATTTAGGTGAAAGCCACCTAGGTTATTTCATCACTCTCAATGAACTATAGCCTGTCCCCCTTCAATTGAGATTAACCAAAACAATTAAATGCTAAGTTGGAAATATATTACTCAATTTTTACCAGTTGAGAAACACACAGGGGAAAAAGAAAAGTAAATCAAATCTTGGATACATTCAATAAACCCATTCGAATAAAGCAGATAAAGGAATGATAAACTAAAAATCCAGAGGAAAAACAAAACATAAGCCTATTTCTCAAATATAACACCCTCTAAACTGTCCACTTTTTGGTGTGGTCTAAACTTTTGATGTATTTGTGTAAAATATGTCTAAATTTCAAGTTTTAACACCTATAGTAAAAGATAATGGGAAAAGGAAAGTTTTCCAAAGATTTTTAAAAAATGCATATTGCCATGTAAATGTTTGCAAAATGTCTGGTACCTTCAAGAATTAAAATATAGGGAAACAGAAATAACCTATAGTAAATTCAGGAAATAGAAAAAATAGTCTAAGTATTTGCAGATCTCACCTTCAACACAAAGTTAATTGAGTGCTTTGACATAACCTGTAGTAAATATAGTAATTAGTAAAGGTCATAAAACCAACGTTTTTTACTTTATAGAAATATTGGCTTGTCCAAATTTTATATTCCTATCACATGTTACATCGTAGCCTAATTTGTACAGTTGGAATATCATCTCCAGGATGTCATGAAGGTAATGTTTTGCTCATTGATATGTCCCAAACATCTAGTCTATGTTCAATAAATATGTGTTGAATGAATGAATGAATGAATCAGAGATAGGTTTCATGTAATTTACAAAAAGTAGATAGTGAAACATTGAAATACATTAAAATATACATATATTTAACTTATATTGTCAATATCCAAAAATCCACCACTTGCCCTCAACAACGTGGGCAGAAAAGTCGATGAGATTGGTCTCATTCTGGCTAATTTCTAATAAGGTGTGTCAAGTATTAGCTGCTCTGTAAAATTAATCCAGTTCAACTTTAAGGGTAATGATAACAATTACTTGAAAGTCTCTAAATATTCTTAGTTTTCCAGTTCAATGATCATACATCAGATTTATTCTTAATATATGAAACATCTAATAATCACAGTGAAAATCTGCTCCCCCTAAATAGCCTACACCTTTGGATATAAGATATAATCTAAGATTCACCAGTGAAAGTATATTACTAATCCTACTGAACTCTGTTTTTGAACGATGACTCAAAGGCATACAAAAACTATGCTGGATAACCACCCTACATATGTGGTCTAAAAATATTTCACCTTCTTGGCCCCTAACGATAGGCTCATTAACATTAAATATTACTAGAGCTCAGCAGTAGCTATTGTAATATTCAATAAATATACGAACTTCCTATATCAAGAATTATTCAAATATCAATATCAAAACCATATAAATTTTTTTTCTGCTTTATCTCCCCAAACCCCCCTGTACATCGTTGTGTATTTTAGTTGCAGGTTCTTCTAGTTGTGGCTTGTGGGACGCCGCCTCCATGTGGCCTGACGAGCGGTGCCATGTCCGCGCCCAGGATCTGAACCCTGGGCTGCCACAGCGGAGCGCGCGAACTTAACCACTCAGCCCAGGAGCTGGCCCCTAAAACCATATAATTTTGGTGAACATTTCTTTCTAAGTAAGGCTATGACAGTACCATATTAACATATTCTGAAATGTTTATTGCTTTTGCATGGAACATGGCATGATTTCTTCCATTTGCTTGGCTTGATTGCACCCACCTGTGGGAAAAACTATGCTTTTTCTTACTTACATTATATAAATGTACTAATATATAACTACTTCTAATTTCAGCTTAGCAGGAGTTTCAATTATTCACTTTGTAAATAAACCTAATAAACTTGATATTATAAAAATAAACTTCAATCTTTCATATACTTGGTACGATGTGGCTAAAAATAGAATCTTTTTAAAATTAATTTTGATCCTAATAATTTTTCTACATAAAGCAATGTATTTTTTTAAAAATCTAGTAAATAATAGGATCTAGAGATAACTGAAGAAGTAGAGTGCTGATAGTTTTACCAAAGTTTTCTAATTTTTAGTCTTTCATGAATTTATCCCTACTTCTCTCTGCTTTCAATTATCTCATTATTCTTATAATCTATTCAATTATGTTAAGAGTATCATTCCAATTCTTATTTTTTAAAAATAGACAATGATTCCTAGAATTGGAAACAGAGAAGAGAGATATTCTCAACTTGCTCAAAATTCAAGTTCCATTAAGTGAGATCCTTCCCAATATCTGTGGAAAAGTAATAATTTGTTCAAAACTAACATTTCAGTGCTCACTATGGATTTTTAAAATCTTTGTACATTAAAGAAAAAAATTAAAGTCTTGAAAAAATAGTTTTCTAATCTTTTGTGATGTCTACAGCATATAATGTAGAAAGAATCTAGTAGCAAAGAGTGGATATATAAAAAGAGTCCATTAAGTATGGACAATTGTTTTAAAAGATCGAGGAGCCAAATTCTTCACCAAGGTCTACAAGATGTTGCATAATTTTGTATTGATTTTCCTCTTTAATCTTAATCTATTACCACTCTCCCCTCACTCCTTGACCCTGGCTCTCCTTTGCATTCTACAGCACACCAAGCTCTGTACTGCATTGGAGTATTCAGGCCTGTTCTTCCTTCTAGAAGCCTAGAAGATAAGTACCTCCTCCCTCCTCTCTTGCTTTTCTGCTCCCTGCTATTGAACTTCTCTAAATAGAGCTCCCCTATTTATTCTCCCATACAAGCACCCTAAGAATTAACTCCATTGTACTTGTTTCACTTTGAAGTTCCATATGGGGAGCCTACTGCATGGTGAGACCCATGAAAGCAGCAGCCATATTTCTTTTCCCAACAATATTAGAATGAGAATGCTTTAGCATGATGCTTACCTTAAAAGTTTTAATATAGTCTTAAATGTTAAACTTTTGGATAGAGAAATTAATCAATATGCCCACATAAAAAATAATTAGCATGTTAGAAATTTTAATGTCTGAGATTAATTTTAAAATAAAACTATACTCATTTTAAAAATATGACAATAATTATTATTTTGTAAGTATCTTTACCATAAACCATATATAAAATATATTTATAAAAATTATATACATTATATTTATAGCTCAGTATCTGATCTGCTATAATTCCACTTTTAGTAAATGTCTGCTATTTAATTTTTGACTATTGTTCCTGACAGATGGACAAATGCATCAAGCATTAAAGATGCCAGCTATAAAACAGATCCCACCTGCTATAGTTAAGGCATTTCTGTGATTAAATAATACGTATACATCAGAGATTATCTGCCTTAGAATGAACTGGAAGCAGAAATAGACCAGGCATAGACAGATCCTAGAAGAGTCACTCTGTCTCCCTTTGTCTACAGAGCCTAACTTTCAAAGCAATTCTACTTTACAATTTTGTCATCCTTATTGAAACATACTTATAGGTAATTCAAAATCTGTAAGCAAAAAAAGTTTTATCTAATTTTACATTGTTCCAGAGAAGTTATATTGGTCCTGCAGCCCACAGCCAAGAGCCACATAACAAACCACCTAAGTGAAAGTTGAATGGCAAGGGTGCTAGGAAGGGTCTATGGGCCCATGACACAAACCGGGCTGTGTTTTTATGTTATATAATAATGATTCCAATGCTTTCCTTCCCTGATTCTTCAAACAGCAAAGCCATGGGGCCATAGAGAAGGCCCTGCGAAAACAAGCTACAGGATGGAGATCATGGAATCCCCGGAGTGTTTCTGTGGCTAAGACTTTATCAGTCAGAGGTGTGTTGTTTCCATCTGGAAGCTCAGAGGGCTTATTCACATGTTTTGTTTTAAGGGCTGTCCTTTGTGCATTGTATTTACCTTGTAACTAGATAATCTCTCACCTATCCACCACTTCTTATATCATCTTTACTTATTTCTGCATATGTTGGCCCCCTCCAAATATTTTCCCTATTTGTTCCTGATACTGAGCCGGGTTTACCAAACAATTATTCCTTGACGTCTCAAAACATTTCTTGAAAACTTTTCTTTAAGTAAAGTAGCAAAAAAGGCAAGAATGGTCATTATCAGTATAGCTAGTATTTTCTGAGGATCTGTTGTGTTCAAGGTGTTTTATAGATTTCCAGTTTGAACTTCCCAAGAACTCAGCAAAATAAGTACTCTTAGTGTCTTTTACAAATAGGCTATTAAGGCTCAAAAATATGAAGTGTCTTGCACATTTTCACAGAGCTAGCAAATGGAAACACCATGATTTGATATTTGTGTGAATCCAAATTTTGTGTCCATTCCTCTAATGTCACTTTCCTCTAATAAGCAATTGGACTATCACTAGAGGAGAAATATGTTGTCTCTGACTTGGAGAGGAAGGGACTGACTCTTGAACACCTCAATACCATCAGTCTCCCTGCTTTGTGGATCTATTCCTCGCCATCCTCCCAGAGACAGGGCCTTCCTTTTAGTGTGTAGAGTCTCAACTGAACAAAGTAAAATCAGAACTAGAATTCTGATAATTTGGTTTCAAAAGAAATATCTTCCTTTGACACAATGATTATTTGCTTTTGTAGGGAGGTTGATGTGACAGAAAAATCATCAAGCTACACGTTGTGCATGGGAGTATTTAATTAAAAAGTCTGTTCTCATTAAAAGCATTTGGGAGTAGGGATTGAGTGAAACTATTTAAATTACAAATTCTTAATAGTTCCAAAGTTCACTGTGATTTGATGCTTACAGAGATAATTTGGCATATAAGAAAGTATCTAGATCAAGGAATAGTTTATTGCAGGTGTGAATTTTTTATGCTGTTTATTGTTATTAGGCAGATTTAGATCTACAGATTATGAGTTGAAGAAAAAAATTTAAATTCCTTCTAAAAATGGACCTCGGGTTTTAATATTAAAGTTGAAACCATCAAATCAAATCATTAAGTATTAGATTCTATATGTTATTTATTTGCTATGGCTAAGGAGGGAGAAATGGGGACTCTACCAGAAAATTTCTAGCTTTGTTTTGTGTTTGAGTATTAAGTTCACTGTTTTGATTTAATGTTTTTGCAGGTATTATTATATATAGCTATTCGTTGTGTCCAATTCATATAGACAAATATATAATTTAGCTTTTGTTCCATATGTAAAACTAGAATATTAGATACCTTGATCATTTATTTTAAAAACTAATGAAATTTGCTCAAAATTAATCACATTATGTAACAAGATTTCCTATTAGAAGATGACATATAAATTAGAACAATTTCAAATTGCTTAGTTGAGTGACACCAGAAATCCAATTCTTTCATTGTATGAAAATTACATGAAATAATTAACAAGGGAGTATGCTAATGAAAGGTATCACACAATATGCAAATAGACGTATATTCCAGTTTTGAATAGAACTCTCTTGCAAACATCCACAAGGATCTCTTACATGTCTTTTGCACAAAAGGCTTAATAAATTACATTTCCTCTTAGGAAGTAGCTTTATTAAAAATGGCATCTATTTGTTCAAAACTTATATCCAGACACCTGTAATCTAACAAAGTTTGCTGCTTTCACAAAATGGCTGTATGAGCACATATCTAACTACTCCAAGAGCTGAGGAAAATATTAATATAACAGAAGGTAAACATATAAGATCATATATCTAGAAAGTTTAATATTTACTTAAAGAATATTAGGTTAATATGAAATGTAGTAGCTTTGAGCCTCTCTCCACATAATGTCTTAATCATGTGAAGAAAGGGAAACCAAAACAAACGATGAAAACAAATGTTAATGATTCATGTGATATTTGATAAGACAAGGAAAGGAAGTCAAAATAAAAGCAAACAAACAGGAACAGATGGGAAGGATCTTTGTCAAGTCATAACCCCTCTTCTAAAACCCCCAAAGGAAGAAGCTAATTAAAGAAAATATTGTTTCTTGCTTTTTTTATAATTTTATATTTAGAGTAAGAACATTCTGCTACTGCTAAAGCAAAGAAACAGAGACACAAAGTCGACATTTAACATGAGAAATATTTTAAGAGAGATTGATGTTCAGCACAGGCCCTTTTACAAGAGGATACTAAGTAAATATCATTTCTTCTCTTGAAATGCAGATAATAACAGTGTAAGTGATTTCCAGAAGTTATATTCAAGGTTGTGTCAAATACAATTAAAAAGTAAAAACTGGAAAAGTTGTGACAGATTTTGAACTTTATGTAATTCAGGGATATAGCTACAGAAGCTAAGGCCCACAGACTGGGTCAAAGTGAGAGAGGACTAGAACCAATAGCCCTTTGGAGTGCTTTCTGCATAAGTACCTGGTGCTATTCTAGACAGTGAGCACAGACTGTGTGTAAGAGAGCACAACAACAATGGTATTCTGTCTATATGATCCGAATATACTAGTACAAGCCATAGGTAATGGATTACCTTATACACTAATACAGCCCAGCTCATTTGAAATAAGAGTAGATAATATCATGTTTTATTACAAGGCTAGTATGAAATAAAGCTCTTGATTTGGCTAATATTGAAGACAAAAAAATTATAATCAAGAACTGCTGTTACATATTTTTCAGTTTTCTTCAAAGAAGAAAGTGCATACAGTCCAGTTTAAAACATGTTCTGAGAACAGAAGATCATCTAAAGCTATAATATACAGGTTGAAAGGTAACGGTGTTTTTCGACAACGACAGTGAAAGTGAATGCCTGTCCTTTCCATGGTAGGGACTTTGTATCAGACTCTAGGTAACCACAAAAATTGAGGAGAGACCAGAGCTTTGACAATTTGAAGCAGGTGGAACTAGACTTTAGGTATTGTGGAAGCAGAATGGGCAAGCTGATCTAATCACAACATTCTTTCTAAATGGGGGGCAAAACAGAGAAACCAGTAATGAAAGCTGAACTGAAGAATGTGAAGAGAAGGCATTTGAAGGTCTGCAGATGGCTATAGTTAATCTTAGCTGGCTCTGAGTTATTTAGTCAAATACAGCCCCAGGCAAAATACTCTTCCCAAAAGGTTAAACCAGCTTACAGTATCTAAGTTCCTCTGAGAAGTGACATTCTTGTTATATCTTAAAGAAAAGGCCCTTTGCCTGAATTTTAGGCTCAATACTATGACGTTGATGCTCTCTGTGAGCAAAGAGGAATTTACTACCAAAGGTTAAGATAATCCTGCTTTTGTTGCCGTTAGTGCTGTGGAGTCAATTCCCACTCCCAGCTACACTGTGGACAGCAGATGGAACCCTTCCCGGTCTTTTTGTGCCATCTTCTCAGCTTCTGGCACTATATCAGACAATGTTCTGCTGCTTCATGGGGTTTTCTTGGCCAATTTCTTGGAAGTGGGTGACTAGTTCCTTCTTCCTAGTCTGTCTTATTCTGGAAGCTCCACTGAAGCCTGTCCACCATGGGTGACCCTGCTGGTGCTTGAAATACCTGTGGCATAGCTTTCAGCACCACAGCAACATGCAGCCACTACAGTATGATGACCAACAGATGGATGATGTGGTTCCCTGACTGAGAAATGAGCCTGGGTCGCAAAGCTGAAAGCATTGAATCTTAAACACTAGACCACCAGGGCTGGCTGTACTGGGTATTCCTGTTTTGCTAGGTATTAACGATCTTTTATTCTGTAATTCAAGAATCTTCCCCAACTACACCCTATAGTTCTATGAATTGATGTCTATTTGAGAATTAAATCTTCTTAAAACCATATCTCCATAACCACAGGCAAGCAAAATTGATAAAAAAAAAAATTATCATCAATTATCTATGTTTGTCTATTGCAATAGGGAACAAGCAATTCTGTGCTTAACGTTAGGACATTAGCCCTCTGACAACACTTTTTAGTCATGAACAATCAGCCCATATTCATGAAGGCAGAGTTTGGATCCCACACATTGTATTACTGGAACTTAAGTGTTGTCACAATCACCTGTCATAGGATCCAAACTCTTGTCTCCCCCAAGTTGTTTTCACTATGCCAACACTTATAAAGCTTCACTATCCTAGAGAAATTGATTAAAGTTTGGCTATAGTTTCCTTAAGAGCAGATAACATAACATATGAGTGTGTATTTCTAGCACCTTAAATATTGTCTGGAACCTAGCAAGTTCTCAATAAAAATATACAGATGAACTATCAAAACTAACATCACAAAATGAGGGGAAGATGGGTATTATATGCCCCGGATGTTATACCCCAAGAAGAACACAACTTTACTTGTGTACTATACTGGCTTAGAATACACAAGCTAAGTCTAATCATAGGAAACATCAGCTGCAAAATGAGGAATGTTCTATTAAGACTGCATTCTTCAGAAAATGTCAATTTTATAAGCTTTTTTAACAGGCCAAGGAAATGCTTAAGATCAAAGAGACTAAAGATAAATGACAACTAAATATAATATGTGATCCTAATTTGGATTCAGTAACGCTATAAAAAATGCTTATGAAGGACATGATTGGGTCAAAGGACAAAATTAGAATTTTGATGTCAGATTAAATAAAAGTATGGTGTCAATGAAATATTTACTGAGCTGATAAATATACTGTGTTGATGCGTAAGAGAAGATCCTTATTTTTAGTAAATACCCCCTGAAATATGTATGGGTAAATATAACAGGTAAAAGACCATGATTTCTATATCTTACTGTTAAATGTTTCAGAAAACACTATGCAGAGAGAGAAAATTATAAACCATATGGGAGCAATTTATTAATGAGATGAATCTTCCTAAATGATGTATGAGAGTTTTAATTTTTTGAACATTTCTAAGTTTTTTTCAAATGCAAATTAAAAATTAAATAGTTGGGGGCCGGCCTGGTGGCACAGCAGTTAAGTTCACAGGTTCTGCTTTGGGAGCCCAGGGTTTGCCGGTTTGGATCCCGGGTGCAGACATGGCACCACTTGGCAAGCCATGTTGTGGTAGGAGTCCCACATATACAGTAGAGGAAGATGGGCATGGATGTTAGCTCAGGGACAGTCTTCCTCAGCAAAAAGAAAGAGGAGGACTGGTGGCAGATGTTAGCTCAGGGCTAATCTTCCTCAAAAAAAAAAATTAAATAGTTGGCCTAAGTGAAATAAAAATTATTTTTTTGAGGAAGATTAGCCCTGAGCTAACATCTGCCACCAATCTTCCTCTTTTTTTTGCTGAGGAAGATTGGCCCTGAGCTAACATCCATGCCCATCTTCCTCTACTTTATATGTGGGATGCCTGCCACACCATTGGTTGATAAATGGTGTGTAGGTCCTCACAGGGGATCCGAACTGGTGAACCCTAGGACGCCAAAGCACAGCATGCAAACTTAACCGCTGCATGACCAGGCTGGCCCCTGGAATAAAATTTTAATACGTCACTCATATCAGATATTTATTAATAACTGGTTAAAGCCCTACACTCTCTACTATCTACATATACTGTTTCACTGATTAAGTGGGCAGTATTCTCATGGTAAATATGTTTTCTGCCTAGCAAAAAGGCTTTTAAGAAGTCCTATTCAAGTATTGAATAGTAAGAAGATGCTTAGTGATTTGCTTAATAGACTTCTCCAGAAAAACCAGGTTCAGGTTCACGAAACTTACTGGACTGAAGGTGTGGATATAAGTTGTCTTCTGGTATATTGGCCCATTATGTTTTAATGGTAAATTTACAATTGTAAAGTTTATGAAGTCTGCTTAACTGTTACCTATTAGTTAATTAGGACTGTGTATGCTACTGTGCATTTGTTGGTATAAGGAAATTACTGTTCTGTTTAACTGTGTTTGGAACACAAGTTATCTTTTTAAAGTTTCTTAAAAACAAAAACAAAAAGCAGAGCACAGACCTCTTTAAAAGTTGGGTTTTGTTTTTGTAAATAAAGAAAAATTATATTGCTGGTAGGTCTGCTTTAGTAAAGGATTTTTGTGTGTGTGTTCTAATTAAGCATTCATTAGTAAGGAGTGAGAAACCATCAGAGTGGTTAATGTACCAGCAAGTGAGAATGGGGTACTTTGCACTTAGGTTATCTTGTCCTGATTGGAAGGTGAGACCTCCCAATTTCAGCAAAGAAAAGTACAATGAAATTTCATTACTTTCTCCACTCTTTTATTCATTTCTGGGAGAAAGAAGACTAAGACACAGAGATGGAAGGAAAAAATCCTTTGAGGGCATATCTGAACCTGAATGATGAATGGACCAATTATCTACTATGCTTAATTAAAACAAAGCATAGAAGAAAAGTGATGCCTTATTTGATAAAATAAAATATTGCAGAGGAGGGAAATAGGATCTTTCAAATCCAGCATTCCTAACCTTCAGAACTGCAATAAATAGGCAAAATCCTCGGTGAATAAATTGAGTTTTCAGAATCAATTTATATGTTATCTGTGGGGAAAAACTAAAGGGAGCAATTAGAAGGACAGCTCTTGTCAGAGCCTAGTTATTTTCTTTTAAGTTTGGAGGAAAAAATCATCATCTTTCTTTAAAAGTTTAGCATTTTCTATTTTCTATAGCATGACTAATTCAGTAATTTTAATAAAGTTATAGTTGTTTAAGGAAGTAATTGTGAGTGAATAAAGTTCTAAATCTCTAGAGCTTTATTTAACATATTTATACAATGCTGAACCTAAATGCTGGGATAGTTCTAAACTTGACAAATGACAAACTTCAATGAAACAGCTCAAATTTTTTCAACAAATTGAGAATTGTTTTATCTAAAGAAATGACTCTTTTGTGGGAAATAGCTTTTCTTTTTCTCTTACCTAATGGAATCCTCAAAAGTATGTGGATGAGGACAGTAACTGCTATACAAGAACTATTAAATAAGGTAGCCCTCTGTGCACTACACTTTAACACATAAGGGTCCAGTACAGAGATGTGCAAAGTTATATTAAAGAAACAGACTAGCAAACAGGCAAGAAAGTATATTGACTGAATTATCGTATCTAAAGAAAGAATATGAGAATCAGTAGTGTTTGTCCAGAAATATAGCCTAGAGAAAGCAAAGATAATCAGGTAAGTTTCAGCAAATGTCCTTTAAAGTACCAACCAGGGATGAGGTTACCTTTGAAGAATGAATGTGGGCATCTGGTTTACCTTTAGATATTCCTGAGTCCATAAAATATTTTAATTATATAATACTCCTTGTTCCAATCCCATTCTTGCCAGGTAACTAGACAATTTTATTTTCTACATAGCTCTCTACGGTGGGAATCCTCTAAGATGGCCAGCACTGCTCCCTGCATCCTAGTATTCACATCGTTGTGTGATGCCCGTCTCCTTTAAGTGTGAGCTGTCTCTAGTGACTTGCTTCTAATGAAGAGAACATGGCAAAAGTGATAGGAAGTCACTTCCAAGATTAGGTTATAAGAAACCGTGCCTTTCATCTTGCTGGCAGACACTCTCTCCCGATCTTTTCACTTGCTTCATCTGATGAATGGGATTGCCATGTACTTAGTTACCCTATGGGGTGTCCAAGTGGGAAGGAACTGATGATGGCTTCTGGCCAATAGCCAGGAAGGAACTGAAGCCCTCAGTCCAACACCCTTGAGGATATGAGGCATGCCAACAGCCACATGAGTGAGTTTGGAAGTAGATCCTGCCTCAGTTGACACTAGAGATGAATGAAGCCCCTGCCAACACCTTACTGCAGTCTGGGAGAGACCCCAAAGCAGAGCACCCAACTAAGCTACTTCCAGATTCCGTACATAAAGAAACTACAAGGAAATAAATGTTGTAAACCATGAAGCTTTGAAGTAATTTGTTGTGCCACAGTACATAATTAATACTCTTTCCTTTGTAAGAAAGATGCACTGGTCAATGTCACAAGAAAATATTTCAGTTCTTGTGATTTACAATGTTTTAGCATACCTTAGTTTGCTTTCTTCTGGAACACAGAAAAGATTGATAACCCCACTCTGGGTCATGTGAACTCACCAAGCCAAATGCCACTTCATGAGTTCTCTTGTAAGCTTACCTGCATTTCAGAGAAACAGCAAAACCAACCTGTATGTTTCCCAGTACAATATTTGTTATCTTACTATATTAAAATAATTTCTAAAACCCTCAATGATTTGCTACTAATGGAATAAATTATTCTAAATCACAGAATATTTCTTTTCACACTTTTAAAGGATTTGTTTTTTAATATATATATTATATACATATACATATATATTAAATATATATGTCCATGATAAGCGGAAATTACCTGTACTTGTATTACCTTGGGGTACTTTGATTCTACTGGGAATAAAAAAAATAAGTTTTCCTTAAAGATTGATGATTTTATTTCATGATATATGATGGTCCTCTCAGAAATAAAAATGATAATTGTCAATAGTCTAATCCTTATATAAACTTGTTTCAGAATAATAATGATTGTATCAGATCATTTGATGCAATATGACAGAAGTAACCATCGCAGGAAATTGTATAGCTCTGTACTGTTGAAGTTGTTACCATTTAATGAACTACCAAGAAAGACAAGAGAAGAAAAATAACCATTCTAGACTTTTCTATTGAAACTGGCTAAAAAGGTACTAGTTTGAAGAAGAAACCAATCTTTTTAACGTTCCTCAGAACTTTTGGTAGTGGTGATTGGCCACGTTCAATTTTGGTTAAATCTGGTATTTTGCAATGTATGAAACCATTGTTCATTATACCACGTTTTTCAAAGAAACAGATAATTTTTTGAAAACTGATTAGGAAAATATCAACAAAACCGCCACAAACAGTAACAAATGAAAGACACTAAACGCTTTCTAAAACGGAAAGCAATGAAAAAGAGACAAAGTGTGCTCTTACAAAAATATGCAATGCTAATAGATAACTTTGCATTTTACAAATTGTCTCTGTCTCTGTGGACACAAAGAATTTCAGGAAACATCTGAGCACTCCGGACTTAACTTGCAATTTATGCTTATTGTAAGCTCCAATTTATTCTCAGCATATATTAAATTCCATGAGATTGCCAAATTTCTTTAATACGATTTTAAAAAATAAACACAAAAACTCTACAAACAAACATTTAAAGCATATTTTAATAAATGTGCATATATTTAGAAAAAAGATAAGTGCTGATATATGTATATTTTAGGCACACTGTGAAATTCTGCCCTGGGTCACGGTAACATAGGCCACAATTTCCATTAAAATTAATAGCTTGTGGCTGTGGTTACTGTCAGTATTGCCTTATTTTCCCATCACTAGCAATTGTGACATGAATAAAATTAACTTATGTCACTATGTAGATCATTATATCCTGAATTAAGGTTAGATTTCGAGAAGCATTATGAATTTAAGGAGCTCATCTAGGCTTATGTCAAAGCCACTTTATAATAAAACCTTTATTTTCCTACCAGAGGGACTATGTACTACTTTTCCTCTGTGGGCTGGTTCACAGTTGCACTTGGACAATACTAAATTGTTCAACCAAGAGTGCCTGTTTTATCTTAAGATCCTTGATTCATTTCAATTGGACAGACTTCAGTGCCATCTCTTTTTAGGGAAACTTATTTTCATAGCTATAAGAATACTAACTTGTACATCTTGGATAATAAATACTGCCTGTTTTCCTATCAGGTCTTTGGTAGCATAATGGTGTCCATAGGAAGAGTTCACGACTTTATCAGCCCTCCTTCACTGGTCCGGTTCTTTACTAGTTCAGGGCTTGGATGAGAATTCTCTAAATGCTGCAACTCTAACCAGACCTGATGACTCTATTACTAAATGCCTTATGTATTGAAAAATCATGATGCTCTCTAAACTTAAAATATAGTGTAGAACTAGTATTATTTTCGTATAGCACACACTTTGTTGTGATAATACAGAACACTATTATCTGGGCATTTTTTCTTTACTTACCAAGACTAAAGAACAAGTGTAATTTTTACTTTCTCTTCATCAAAATAAGAATGTATTATACTGTTCAAATGATTGCAAAGAATATCTATGCATCAGAGGGAAAAGCTGACAATGAGAGTAAATTATTGTTGCTTTTTTGTTTATGAGTCTATTCAATGTAGTTTGATTACTTGAAAGGATTGGTATCCAACATATTGCCATATGAAACAATATCATGAAAAATACATGTCTCTTAATGCAAGAGTTGAATTGACAGTTTGTCACAGGTAAAATCTGCAGAATCAACAAAGATGAAAAATAAATAAGTCAAAATATGAATTATCTAATATACCACTATGTATTTTTAGCATTCTCTATTCTAATTTTATATATATAATCTAGCCCTGTAAATTTTTTTGTCCAAGTTGTATTTCACTCACTTTAATGGACAAAATTCAACACTGAGTAATCTATCCTTTCTAACTGCCATTAAAAAAAAGCTACATTATATTTCTCTATTTCTTTTTAAATTAGGTCATTCATTACAAATAAGGATGGTGTAAAATGTTACAGAAGTGTATTAAGTCATAGCCATTTGAACATACTTTGTTTCTCAACGTTGCATTTGTTACTCTTATTATTTCTTGGGTAGTGGTGGCTTGATACTCCAGCCTTTTCAGAAGAATGACAATATCAAGATTATGAAAAAAGATTCTATATTTTCAACATAAGCCTTTATTGGTGCCCAAGGTTGTTTCTCTTGTCTGGACCTCATATTCAAACCATCTCACATTCAAGCACCAGCTCCATATCCACCCAGATGCTTTCTCTACAACTCTATCCAAATGCCCCCTTGTTATATCGAACTCAGCAGCAACAAGCCAAACTCATCATCAACCCCTGTAGCCTGGATCTCTTTCCTAGATTACCTATTTCAAATTACCAATGACTGTTTTCTAAGTCCTACAATTTGATTTTCCCCTTGTATTTCAAAGGCAGCTTCCCACTTATTCCTTGCACAATACCAGAACTTGAATGCTCATTACCTCACTTCTGAATTCATTACCTTCTTCACTTCTTTATTCTCACTCTATAGCAATACCTCCTATGCAATATTTATACTGGATTTAGGATTTAGTATATCGATTTAAGATATAAAACAAGGTGGGGCCAGGTTTTCATTTTAATAGATATTATTTAGGAATCTGCCCAAAGCCATACTCAGAAGCAGCCATCACATTTATTTCTCTATTTGCAAAAATTATATAAAATCTGTTAATAATATAGCTTCTCAGAGGATTTAGACTTATACATCCAGACTTGAATGAATCTTTACCAATCACCTAACTGGAATTAATTGCTTTGTTTGTGCTGTGTAAGTACTTTGTTTACATTTCATAAGCACTAGATCAAAGTGATACTTCATTAAAGGGAATACATCTTTTACATCTTTCAGGAAAAAAATATCAAATTTTCTAAATTTCAGATTTAATCTATGAAATTAATTTTAGGCCTTGGATACATGTTCCCAATAGTGTGTTTATGAGTTCTTACAAACAACAAAGTTAAAAATGATTTCCATTGGAAAAACTTCAAAGTATGACTACCTAAAATGTTTATAGAGTGCGTTAGTTTTTGAATCTAGAGATATGCAGACACATGATATAGCCAAACTTTGATTTGTTAAAATTATTCCTGTTTCATATAAAAAATTTATTGTATAAATATTTTATATTTTTATATAAATAAAACTTGACTTATAGTACCCATCACCCCTGAACAACACCTTGACACTCACAGCTTTATCAGTAGGAATGAACTCAACATGCATTTTAACAGAATTATTTATATATCTCTATATCACACTAGATTATGAATAATTTATAAAAGATACGTCTTTTGCATTTTTTCTGGCCCCAGCACTTAAGTGTATAAATATTTGTTAAAGTCAATTGGTTACAATAGATTTACCAAGAATTGGTTACAATAAACAGTTTGCCAAAGTTCATTCCATGAGATATTATACTTTAAATTCAATAAAAATGTTTTGTAATCAGATGATTTTAAGAAATGCTAGTTTAACTTTTTAATCAAATATATCGACTTTAATGCGGGACACTGTTTAACATTAACGCGGGACTGTGGAGTGTTTAAAAGACTAAACGTGGACTTTGAAAATTCAAGAAGCTATATATATTTTCAAAAGTGACGTTCATTTCTCACAGACTGGCAATTTTAAACTTAGTTCTCCCAAACTGCTCATGAGCTGATTCTCCGAAGAGGACGTTGATAGCAGTCTAAAAGCGAAGTTGGAGGAGTGTGTCCATCTATGTTTCTCCAGTTTACACAGCAGTGAAGATTTTAAAGAAGTTGCAATGGTCAGAAGGGTTTCAGGAAGAGAGATCAGATGAAAAATATTTAATTGAAAGAAACGAATAGCAATTCTGAAGTTCGAATACAACTTAAATTCATGATTTTGGAGCTTCCAGAACTTTCCTTCATGAGATATCTTCATATTCTGTATTTATTAGGCTAACTATATGAAAACGTAGACCTCCAGTTAGTGGTTTAGAGAGCAAGAAGACAAAAATCACAGTAAAGAAGAAACTGAAATTAAAATTAAGCCCAGAGATGAGCAAAAAAGGCTAATTTATATATTTATATAATTATTTATATATTCAGATGTCTACCATATTGCTAACTTATTTTATTCAGAAATCACAAATGCTGCCAATAGTAAAAAACAATGATAAAAATCACTAGTTTCAAGTCTCTCAGAATTCTAAACAGTCCTTGATCCATTGAATATTGCTGAAATTGCACTCATACTTGTTGTTTGTTTAATATTTCATATTAAAGCACTACCACAAGTGTTAAAATATAAAAGCCCAGACATTTGGAATGATGACCTAAAATTTCACCTCTTTGTTAACTACACATATTTAACATTAAGAAAATAATTGGAAAATTGTGCATTTCCTTTGTTTTGTAAAAATAGCATGCAAAGGAGCCAAATTGTGATAATTCACAGCCTTTCTATGTGAATTGTTGGGTTTAAGTAAATGCTTGTATTCTAATTTTCTCACAAACGAATAGAATTACACATTGACATACCATTCAAAGCAAGGCAACTAAAAACTGCATTTGAGATCAAAGTAGGCAATTACCCACCAACTAAGCATTTAAACATTAATTTAGAAAATCAATTGTTAATTGACTTAAAACAAAAATACCCAAAAATCTAGTTATACTGAAATTTACAGTGTATAAATATCCTAAAAATATTCACCTAATTTTTGCATGTTTCTTAGCACTCAAGCATTAATCTTCCTAATATTTTAAGTGTGTAGATAAATGCTATCAGTATTTTGGGAATTAGTCAGTTGAGAATTTGGTTGTGGATGTGAAATTATGAGATGAGAGAATGTGGAAACTAAGCTAACCGCTATTCCCAGCTTTGGACCAACATGAAGTTTGCTTTATTGTTAACATGATAACTCATATTCTTTAGTGTCTCCACACTTCTTTCGGCTGGATGGTCTGCTAGTGTGTGAGTCATGGTTTGTTATGACCAATCCCATGTCCTGTATTTGGAAGTTACAAGGGTAACTTTTTGAGAGCCAGTGAGGAGGTTTCTGTCTAGTTTGAACTCAAATCGTTTCAGTGCAGTGGAACCACCTGCCCTCATTTCCTATATTAGAATGTGTAACAAGAAGCAATAAGTCACTAGATGAATTTTGCCTGCATTTTAAAGTCTCATTGTAAGATAATAAAATACCTGCAAATAATGGAATAATATGATATGGAGAAATAGTTTTTATAGCCACATTTTGATTCTGCTGCTTGTAACCCTTGGGAAGTTAGTGCAAATATATCACACATCTCAGAGGTCCCACCCGGAAAAGACCAGAATTATAAGAAATTTATTGCAGACGATAGACCATAAGCATGTGAGTGCCACGCCATTAACATTTTTCTTTTTATCTACCACATTTACTTCACTCTTTTCATTCATTGAGACTTGGATATGTTAACCAGAATTGATTCTGAATTCTTAGGGAAATGCAAGTGAATGAGCTATATTATATAATTAATCAACCCTTTAAAGTACCTTCTGCAATTTCTTTAAATGCTTCTCATTCTAATAACTTAAGAAGTATAATTAGAATTTGCAAAATAAAAAATTGAGCATTTTTAATCCTTTGCAATAAGTATACCACTTAAGTGCCTAACACAACGGGATTAACCTGAATTGCATAAATTTGAAGGAATATGTGGGCAAGTGGGTCTCAAAATTCTATCTCAAAAGTATGTCTGAAATGAAAGTAGTTAGGGGAAGTCATTGCTTCCATTCTAAAAAGCTCAGAGAGGAGCTGGCCCAGTGATGCAGCAGTTAAGTTCGCACGTTCCGCTTTGGTGGCGTGGGGTTCACTGGTTTGGATCCTGGGTGTGGACCTACGCACTACTTGTCAAGCCATGCTGTGGCAGGCATCCCACATATAAAGTAGAGGAAGATGGGCATGGATGTTAGCTCAGGGCTAGTCTTCCTCAAAAAAAAAAAAAAAGAAGGAAATTTTTTAAAGATTCAAAAAAATAAATAAAACTAAAAAACTTGGAGAGCTGTTTCCTTTACTTGTGATTTAATTGTTATTTTCAATTTGGTTTATGTGTTGACATAATCTGATATACTATGAGCTTTTTTGACTGAGGGAAATTTTTTCTGTCTTACTATTATCATAGTACATAAATAAACATTTATGTTCTTCAGGATTCCACAGTACTTTTAAAAATCCGTAATTTTACATAAAAATGTATATTTCTGAGTTCCCTCAGAACACAAATATGGGAGGACTGAGCTTATGGTCCCACTTGGACAGCCTTTGGCTGGAACCCAGAGCCATCTGTTGGGTTTAGAAGAGGAATGAACTTTCCATTCCTGTTGTCTTACAGCTAACCTTTTCTTATTTGTAAAATTTCTCTTCATTCCTGATCCTTTAACTAAGGATAAGGCCTAGACTGTGACATCTCAAATAACTTTGCTAGAGAAATTTATAAAAACCAGTCAAAACACTGTGATAACTTGGAACAAGGTAAACCTAAAACCAATATTAACCAATATAAGCCGTTAAGAAAAAATAAAGACATTGAAGTTATTAATACCAGTAAATTTCATTCTATCATGGAAATCAAATCATTAGCTCTTAATCTGTTAAAATGGGAATTTCATAAGTAAATGTAAAACTACAGTATGGAATCAAAGTTAAACACAGCACACCTGATTATGTATGGGAATAATTTATGGTCTACAATCTCCCCATCCAGTGTTCTTTCTCCCAGGGAGAAATAAAGAATGAGAGTCAGATCCAATAATTTGTAGCCATCACTCATCGTTTTATAGGTGTAATTAGTAAGCTTAAGTAGAACTATGTTTGAAGATTTACTATCTCTGGAGTATGATTATATATGAATTAAGAGAGTCTGCAGTTACTCCACACTACACGAAAATACAAACTATGGTAAGAGAAATTTGCCAAAAGATGATAAAAAAATTAAGAAGCTCTAACACTTCCAACCTAAAGGAGTCAAAAATAACTAGTTTATCTTTTATTTAATTTGGAAAGAGAGAAATGATTATACAGAATATGTGGCTGCAAATAAATCTTCCTGAGCCATATTGTTGAAACTGACATAAATAGTGAATTTCACATTCGGTCACGAATTTTTTAAATGGCTTGGAAAATCTGGTGAATATAATTATTTTTCAGCTTAAAACATGCTGAAATAAAAAGTTTGTGTCACATACGTATAAAAAATATTCTTTGGCTTAAAAGAACTTTTTCTAATCCAAATAACGTACGATTTTTACCAAAATGAATCTAATAGTACTATTGTAAGTACTATTACATAAACTGTGTGCATAATTGTAAAAATAGCAAATTCTTTTTAGCACTTGGCCTATAGCAGGTACCAATCTAAGTTCTTCACATCTATCAATTCACTTAATCCCCTTAGCAACTATGTGAAGTGGATATTAAGATCATTATCTGTGTTTTACAGATTAGGAACCCCCAAAATCAAAAAGTTTACTTTACACACTCAGTGTTAGACAGACAATAAAGAACAGCACAGGGATTTGAACCCAGGCAGTCTGAATCCAGAACCCATGCAACCACAATGCACCATGGACACATTACGTTTGTATGTGTGTGTGCGTGCATGTATGCGTCTATATTCATAAAAAATTAGGTGTCTTTACCATTTTGACAGGATAAAAATATCAGTAATAGAGCAGGTCTTAGCAGTTAAAGTAAGTTACCCGGGTCACAACGTTAATGAACGGTAGTGTTGACACTAGGCGATGGCTCTGACTCTACCACTGCTCTCTCAGGACTAAATTGTCTTAATGTTAACTTTAATCCTTTAGAAATCAGTTATTTAAAGAAAGTATCAATATTAATGCAAGAGAAAATCTGTATTGGCATTTATTTTGCAACTGATTAATAATTATACAAATCTATTCGTAAACCAATGGATTTCTTTTTCTTTTTATATTAGAGAAAACTTCATGAGAAATTGTAATGACAGTGTTCGCAGGGCTAAGAAATAACCATTGCCTAGTGAAAATGCCTTTATATTTGCCTCAAAATGTATCCTACAGGAAACCAAACTCAATTTATTTGATTTTATCACATTACTAAACTTTACATGGAAGGAATTATATATCTGCATTTTGAATCTTAATCCTTCTAGATTTATGCCACCCTCATTATCCAGTTTAACATTTAGCCACTCGTAGCCACTTCATAAATTAGCATGAGATGAAAAGATTGATGGGATGTAGGAGCAAGGCATACAGAGTCAAAGGGACTCAGCAGTCCTGAGTGCACAGTTTGATTCCAAGCAATTTGCTTTATGTCCATGTGCCTTAGTTTCCTCAAATATAAAACAGGCGTGCCATGAAGATCAACAAAAATAATGTGTGTGAAAAAGCTGTGCAAACTTTAAATTACTTTGGAAATGTTAACTGATGTTCTTCTTTGTCATATCCTGAATCACTGCTGCATTAAAATGAATGAATACCATTAACAGATCACCAATTTCCCTTCCCTTATGTCTGTTTAACTTCCAGGCTCTCTCCTCACACCCATCCTCACTTCTCTTGAATATACGCTATTTGGCACTTGAAACTGTGGATTTCATTCCTTCCAAGGCACGTCTCTTGGTTTTCGCTATGATCTCTTAGTTTGTGAGAGGAGAAAGCCCTGCTGCAAATCTCCAGCAGGCAGATTTAGAATAAAGTTGGAAGTTTACAGGTTCTGCAAGGAAATACTGTCAGTCAATCTAGCAGTTGTTAATAACAGCAAGTGGATTTTAATGGTCTAATCTCTTTGAACCAGCTACAATATTTTCAACCAACGAACCGTCTCCCAAACGATTAAACTTACTGATTTTTCTCATATATACCCTGTAGCTGTCCACTACTGCAGCCATGAAAATAACACTACCATTGAAAGAACTGATCCAGACTCTGTAAAACTTACTTTTAAAACTAAATACTATATTCATTTGTTCATTTACCAAATGCTTTGCCACCTTTGAGAGAGCGAATTTGGACTTTCTTTTAAGTGTAGCTGTTGTTAAAATGATACTGAATGCTAAGTAATGTGTTTGTTTTTCGGCTGTTGTAAGTCTAAAGAGATTTTTTGAATACTTCAATTATAAGAACATTTAAAACATACAAACTTGTGCAATTTTTATTTTAATGAAGATGAGAAGTTCATTAAAGAAGATAAATATTTCATTAGATGTTAAATAAAACAAAGAGATTTTTTGGCTTCTCTCAGCACAAAATTCCTTTGAAAGATTAATTAATACATGCAAATTATGCAAATTAGACCCATGCAAATATTTTATGAAGACAATTAAGGGAACCATTAATTACTGCTTTTTTTGCTTCAGTGAGATTCATTCATTTAATTTTAATTTCACTTTAACTGTTTTGATGTATAATCTTGCAGCTAAGAACTTTATCTTTCCTGGCGGGTCACTTAAACTTATAAATTTCATCAACTGAGCGCACAGAAATCTGTAAAGATATTCTCTAGACTATGTTTAGTATCAAGAGAAATTTCTGACACAATGCTCTCCCAGAAACAGGGAAACTGGAAGGGAATGTGAGCTCATTCTTGGACAAGGTTCAACTGCTGGAAAAGCAATTAATTTGCTTTGGCTGTGCTAATATAGGGGAATTAGAAAGTGTGACACAAGACAAATAGAAATAATTAGTTCTCCAAAATGATGTTCTCATTAATATGGTTCGAACAGTAGAAATAAAAAACATTATTGTGGCATGTCTGCATTCTGTCCCTAACCATGGGAGGTGCAATAATGCACTATAAGCGTTTTTACATTTATAGTCTGAATGATGATGCTTTATTTTTTTTCTAAAGGAGAATTTATAGCAAATGGTGTTATATATCTCGAATGTCTAAACATATACATGCTATCAAAATTGATGACATACTTTCCTTCCCCATGTGTTTACGTATCAATTTTTTATTTTGTTCACACAAATCCTGTAATTTAGTGAATAGAATTAAAAAATGGAGTTCTTTTCCTGTAATTGAAATATTTTCAGATCACTTTTATAACTCAAAGTATAAATAACATTTCTCAAAAAATAAAAAAATCATATTTATGCTCCATCTTAAAGAAGCTACTCTGAATATTTATTAAGGGTCCTCTCAGATGGCCAGGCTACTTTTACTGTCTAAGGATGGATGAAAACAGAGAAAACAGATTTTGTGAATATGAGTCACTAATCTATACTACTAAATGGTAATCTTTTTCAGTTTTGGTAGACATCACACACATTTTCTACTGCTACAGTCTTCAGTGAGCAAGTTAATCGAAGAGAATGCCATCAATTTTTTCCCTTGATAATAAAGGTAAAAGACGCAAAGTGAAAACCTATTTTAAATAAATTTTCCTTAAATTTTAAGATGATAATGTACTGCCTAAAAAAATAGGAAATTAATGTATTGACCATAATGAAAAACTGACTTCCTAAACTGTCTAGTTAGTCATAATAATAAAAAGCATCATCAACAATAATCTATATAAAATTACAATGATCGAGGATTATTTTCCAACCTATCCTCTGATAGTTCTCTCAGTCCTGTAGCCAGTCACTGTTGGTACAGCACTATGAAAAGTTATAAGTGGACATATATTATCGTTGATATTTGCTGAGCTTTTTAATGTTTTTTAAAAACATATTAAAATTAAATTTTCCTTCTTACAAAGGCAATCTCATTCCATTCATCCTTACATTTCTAAATTCTCTAAATTTCTTTTCCATACTCACATTGTCCACACAGATGTAGGTTATACCTTCTAAATTAGTATCATCTGTGAATTTCACTGATACACTCTGTTTAACCACTCTTCCATATCACTAATTATGATGTTAAATCCAAATGGATCTAGCATTGATCTTCAGGTCCCTCTGCTAATATCTTTCCCAATTTCCATTTATCACTATTCTTTGATTATGGTCTTCAGACAGTATTCAAGCCAAGCCAAAAACATGTTCATGAACAAGTCAATTTAATTCAATTTTTCAATTTTATCTACAGCAACCATACATTATTGTATTTTCCGTTAATAACTGCTCTGTTTCAATACTTAAAAGTAATTTAGTTATACAGTGGCCGTTTCCTCTCTCTAAATCTTCAATTCCAATTCATTATTCCTGATATCTCTATAACCCCAGACTCAGCACCTACCACCTATTGTTTTACTTTCATCAGGAAAAATGATGTCAAATGTATTACAAGCTAAGCCCAATAATTTTGCTTTAATTTACTCTGCCTAATATTTGGGCAATGGAGCAAGAACTGAAATCACATGATAAAACCTCATGATATGTCACAACTTAACACAAATATTTAATAACAACAATCATGCTTTTTTTTTTTTTCCCATAGGAACCAAGAGTTTTGAAAATTAGATCCATGGAAATAATATATTGAAAATAATTTTATGTATGTAATAATTATAATGAATTACATTTTATTACTATTTTGAGCAACTTCATACTTAACTGCCCACTATGTCCAATTTTATGTATAATTAAATTAAATTACATAAGAAGCCATTTCCAGCAAAACCTACAGGAGGGCTTCAGCATTTGGAGGTTAAGCATATCTATGTACATTCAAAAACAAGATTCACTTTTTTACATACATCTTAAAAGAATAAAAATGCTTATCCTGAAATCATAAGAAAACATTATTCTAAATTTTATAAAATATTAAAACTCATGAGTATCTCTGAGACTTTCTATTTAATAATAGTAACTGGTTGTCTAGTTAAATGAGTAGTTAACAATGACCTATGATAACTATGGCACAATAGCTTGTTTATCCGTTACTGCCTGCAATCAATATCATCTTTTGTTCAACTTAATCAATGCTGTCTTAAATTGATTAGCTGCATTGAAATGCTGCCAAACACCAGAAACCAGTGCCAAGGGACTAGAAGTAAATTTATTATTGTTTTGTTTTGTTCATAGTAATATAATTCCAATATTTATTTTTTAAAATCGAGAAAAATAGTTCGAGGTAATATCTATGGTGATTACATATTTCTAGGTGAATAAACAATAGTCAATATGCACTGCAGGCAGCCCAGAAATCAGCTTTAACCAACACTCCCCCTCCTTTTTTTTATGAAAGCCTTCCCCTTTTAAGCTAAATAAAGACATTTTAAAATATGGAAAATTAGGTTCAGGTAACAAAAAAATTCTTGTAAATTTCTGCAAACACTTTACTGTGGGAATAATTCAACATTATATTATAAGTAAAGACCAATTTTCTGAAAAAAGAAAAGTAAATTGTATATTAGAGTAATAATAGCTTCAGTGTTTACCAGTTGCTAGGCACCATAAATACTTTAACTCAAAATAATAAAATTTAACATTAACAACTAAAACTTAACTATGTGCATACTATTGCCCAGTATGTGCTAAGTGCTTTACATGGATTATTTTATTTAATCCTCAAAATAACCCTCTGAGTTTAAGCAACTACTAAAGAAAAAAGAAAATAGTGTAACAGAGATTTGAATCTAGACCTGACTCCTAGCAGTTCCTAATTACTAGTTCTGTGGAGATGACTAAATAACCTCCACTCCTACATTAAACTTAAGGGCCTTTTTTTAAGTATCAGAAATAGAAATGTTCATAAGACAACTCTACAAAAGCAAATTTAAACACTTTGAAAAAGATCTTCTAAGTGGTAAGTTGAAGTAAGGTTCAATTTAGGTCTGTTACAGAGTAAAAATCTTAGAGTATCATTTAGCAACTCTGGTCAAACATATACTGAAAAAAAATGAAGAGGTTCTCCAAAAGTCTTATATTAATTCAAAATTGGATTTGTGTTTGAATTTAAATTTATCATAAGGTCCTTGCATGCTAAGTTGTAGGGATGTGGCTAAGGCTTTTATCTAAGTAGTACAATTAATTTCTCAATTTCTTTTATTGCCATTTTATTTTCTTCACTTAAAGTGAAGTTTTCTCCAGCATGTCTAGAAGTGTCTATAAACATGGTATAGGCATAATGACTGATTTAAAAGTAAAAAACTGGAAGGGAAACACTTTTTTCCAAGTGTATAACATTCCCTAGTAGCTGTCAATAGACTGGAATTTTTTAGGTCATTAACAGGAAATGTGCTAAGTATCCTAAATGACTGGTGGAGTTGTGAGTAATTAGCCTATAAGAGAGCCATTAAGTCCAGAAGTCAGGCATGGAGGAAAGACCACGGAATTTGGAGTCATAAGTTTGGATTCAAATGTCAGTGACCCCAATAACTCATAATGCAAACGTGAGAACATTAATTAGCCACTTTGAGCTTTAGTTATCTCCCCTTTAAATTAGAATATACAGGAAAGGCTCAGTAAATATCAGCTCCTAGTCCACCTCACTATTTCAATAAGCAAATACTTCCACTTCCTATGTAAGATCCCTAGGTCTTAATGAGAGAAAGTATATTAGTAGGAAATTCATTGAGTGCTAGAATATTTGAATCACTAAGAAAGCTTGATACAGATATAAATGCCACTCATAAGAATGACATGCGTTATGGTGCTTTGGAACTGTAAGTTACTAAACAAATAACAATAGTAATATAATCATATTTTAAAAGAGAAAGGAGGGCATATTTTAACAATCCTAATCTACAAACAATCAGGAGGAAGAAAAGGGGATGTGAAAAGCACCTGGACTAAATTATATTCCCAACTCTGATTAACTCATGGGGTAACCTTTAACAAGTCATGTACCCTCGCTAAGTCTCAGTTTCCTCTTTGCAAAATGAGGAGATTTAATTGATTTTTGAAGTCCTTTCCCAGTGCTAAAGCAGTAACATCATAAAAATGTGCTTGACATATCATCAGTGTTCAATAAATATTTGTTGAATAAATGAATAATTTTTATATTCAGCATGTATCTTCAAATATCTAGGAAGTAAAAAGAAGATATTTTTAAGTTGGAGAAAAAAAAGATTGTCAATGTGAAGGCATGTCTTTCATGTCCTTTTATTGGAAGAATATTTGGTTTTCTATGATCTGAGATCAGTCAAAAAAAGAATAAAAAGCCAAACAGTTTTGATTATGGCCATTGGAAGTAAATAAAAGAGAAGTACTTTCAAGTGAACTGGAGATTTTGCAAGCATAACTTGCAGATATTCTAAGAAGTCAGAGGAACTGCGGTCCACATTCCCATTGATTTTAACAATTACTTTTTGGTTTAAAAAGACAAGTTTTACTAAGACATAAAAAACAAAAAACTGTTTTGAAAGTGAACTTTCCAGACTTTTGGGAAATTTATAAAAGATAAAACAGCACTAATCCACATTTCTCCCATGTTACAGTTCATGTCTATGTATTGATCTTCTAAACAATATATAGAGAAGATTTAATCATTTGAAATTCTAAGACACAAATCAGAAAAGAAGCAAAAGGTTAATGTGTATTAAACCAAAGAAGAAAGTGTTATTTAAGAAATGTGACTATGGTATGTGAAATTAAACATAAATTTAAAATGGAAAATTGTGTATAAGTGAATATTCACAAAATCCAAATCTTAGGTTAAATGTGCAAAGAAGAAAGTAACATTACAAATGCACACAAGAAGAATAAACACATACTGTTAATTCAGCTACGGGATATGAAAATTTGCTCTGCCAGAATTTGTAATTCTGACTTTTGTAGGCAGAGTCATAGTATCCTTTACTTCCTCCCATCAGTCTCTCCAACCAAAGTCTGAGAAATGACAGACCCATAAGGATCCTCAGCATCCACAAACTCTAACATAGGTCCTAATTCGTCAATGGTTGATACTTTCCTTCAGGGAACAAGTAGCAGGCACCAGGATGTATCAAACATTCACACTACGAATGTGGCACAAACACTTGACACAGTTGTGAATAAAATAGGCATGGTTCATGCTCTGCCTGGCTACCATCCAGGGAGAGGAAGACACTGAACGAGACACTACCAATGCACAGCATGTGATGACAGAAAAGTGAAAGGTATGGTGAGAACTTCTAAGACGTCGAACTAGACCCAGGGGCCAGGGAGGTGATGCAAGGGGGAGTGTGGAGTCTGGGAGGCGTGCCTGGAGACAGTGACTTCTAAGATGAAATTGAAAGGATGAGTAAGCCAAGCCAGGGAAGAGGAAAAAATATCCCTGGTAGGTGGAGAAAGATGTGAGCCTTTCAGGAAATGAAGAAAAAATTCCAGTATGGCAGAAGCACAGAGAGTGAGGGGAAGAGCTGTGATGGTGTGTGCAGGGCAAGGGAGGGAAATGTCGAGCTCCGTTCTCCCCTCATTATATATTAAGAAGGATATGGGATCGGCAAGATGAGGGCACCATAGGGAAGGAACACTGGACGAAGACAGGGTGCAGGGGGGTGGGGGTGAAAGAGCTTTCGATTTTGTGCACTGGGCCTTGAAGTCCCTGTGAGACAGCCAAATAAAAGTTGGATATTATCTGGAGCTCTGAGGAGATGTCTGAATGGGCTGGAGAGATATTTTCTTAAGTTGTCAAAATATTTAAGTTAAATAGACCATTTAAGTGGATGCCATTGCCTAGAGAGAGAGAATAAAAAAGAGAGTAGAACTTAGCTGAAGAAAGCTATCACATTATAGATTTGGCTGCACAGAGTGTATGGCTGTGCATTTATGTGTGTGTTGTCAGAAGTGATTTGGGAGGATATTTATTAACTAGTCCAAAAAACTGTTCAATGAGTATGTATTTGAACTCTGTCTACTCTATGTTAGCAAAAGATATTAGAAAAAGTTTTAAAGTAAGAAATTTTTCAAACTCTAACACATATCATAACATACAAATATGTAACTCAAGGCATGAGAGAGTTAATCAGCATACAATTTAAATCCTAAAACAAGTTGTTTGGGGCTGCCCCATGGCACGGGGGTTAAGTGCTCAGGTTCGGCTTCAGCGGCCAGGGTTCACCGGTTCGAATTTTGGGTGCGGACATGGCAACACTTGGCACGCCATGCTGTGGTAGGCGTCCCACATATAAAGTAGAGGAAGATGGGCATGGATGTTAGCTCTGGGCCAGCCTTCCTCAGCAAAAAGAGGAGGATTGGCAGATGTTAGCTCAGGGCTAGACTTCCTCAAAAAAAAAAAACAAACAAACTTGTTTTTGTAGTTTTTCCATGTTTACTCTATATTCATAACTCGTGAATTTTGAGTTTTCAGAAATATCAGCAACGAATAATTTATCCCTATGTAGTATGAACTGATTTATCTTACTTATTAAGACAAGGAAGTAAATTATTTAGGGCCTGTTTGCTTAGGAATATTTTCTAAACTGCTTTCTGGTTTCCTCTTCCCCTCTATAGTTTGACAAAGGTGGTGGTACTGAAATGCCAATGAGGCAATATTTAGTCTAACCTGAGGTGCTTATGTAGGGATAACTACTCGGCACTTGAGCAAGTGTCTGACTGCCAGGTAACTAACTCTTGCGCCAAGCATGGTATTTATTTATTGTCAAAATGTTATAAATAAACAAATACATGACAAGCATAAATAAACGTGAATTTCCCTTGTCTTTCCTAATTAAGTTGAGTTTATTTTGGAATAGAGAATAATTTCATTTATGATTGGAAGGGAAGCAAGAAAGAATACAAGACACCAGAGAGAGAAAATGAAGGGAGCAAGGGGTTGTCTTTGCATCATTCGTGTTTTTTACTCTTTAATTATTTTTTTGAGGTCATATTGGCTTATAACATTGTGTAAAGTTCAGACGTCATTCTTGAATTGTGAAACAACAGGTGCTCATGGCTCCCAAAATGCATGACAGACCATCTCACAAATTAGTAATGAGTTCTGGTTCTTTTTCTTTGCCTTTCCCATTCTTCTGCTTAGACTTAGAATTTAACCAAATAGCCTTTTATATTTGATTTCTTTTGTTCACAGGTAATTTTGTTCTGTTTGTTAGCTTACAATGTACTAATTTAGTTTGAAGTTTAAAAAAAAAACTTCAACAGACTAAATGAGTTAATTTAGTGAGGTTAGAGTAGCAAAAAATGGTCTCTTTGCTCCAGTATCTTAAAAGTCTCAGGTAGTTCAACTGCTGGTGAAATACCTTTTTAGCAACTAACATACAGAAACACAGATTTAACTACAGTGGTTTTTTAAAATTACATTTAAAAAATCATTTAATTCAAATCATAAATAGTAGTTGTTTTATTGAAAACTGTGCATTTTGAAGAATATAACAAAATCATTAAATCTGAGTATGCAAAAAGTAGAATATCACTGATTATTCACATTAGAATAGAGGAAGACATCTTCTTAATCGACTGGTTGAAAGAATGAATGAAGTGAATGAATATGAATGAAGATTTCATATTACAATTAAACCAAAGCATTAAATCACCCCATAATCATTTATATTTGACTTTAAGTTACTATGTATAATTGTTGTTCAAATGCTTTGTTTCCTTAATTATAAAGTTGTTTGGGTCGGTTTTCTGTGTTACCCAACTCACAGCATTCTGGATAGCAAAAGCAAAGCAATTTATGATTAAAAGTTTCATTCAGAATAAACAAATCACAATAGAAATTGAGAGTTGTCAATATTTCAACCTTATAAGCAAGACTTTATCCATTTTAAAGTGTATATTTTAATATATATGAATTTTACAAATTCAAATAAAAATAACTAATCTTTATTGGTTAGTAAAATATTACTAATAGCAAACTCATGGAATACATATTATGTCAACTATGCACAAATCTTTAATCATTGCCTAATCACTTCTAAATATCAATGACAAATTTCCTATTTGTATGCAGGAATATGTTGTCTATAATTTTTCTTGGATTGAGTTCTGACCATCTTGAGGATTCCGTTGATACAAGATAATTTATATATCACATCTACCTGGAGACTCATGTGCTTTGTTAGACCACTTTGGACATTAGCTAAAGTTAGTGCATGAGTGGTCCCTGTACACACAAACCAGCGCTGATATTTAGATTGACCTTATTGAGGTTATTGTCCCTGATGATGAGGATAGGCTTTGTTATTAGTAATTTGTTAATATGTGTATGCAATTTTTAGAAGAGAGACACAACAGAAATCGTATGATTTTAATAATATTATATGCACACACACATATATAATTTTGCTGAAATACATAATGACTGAAAAAATGAAGTTTTTCCTACATCTGCAACTGCATATGTATCTAAAGAGATGTCTCTCATAATAACATATGGTTCAAGCCCTTGGATTTAAAAAGTAATTACCATAGTCTCAGGTAAAATAAATTTAGGCAAAAAACAGTCTCCAGGAATGTTTCTTCAAGTTTCTGATTCTTACTTATTGCATACATGATACTTTACAAAAGTTTATTTCCTTTACACTAAACCAAGAATGACACTTTTGGAGCTGATTAAGTAACACCATTAATGCTAACAAATTTTCCAAAACTCATTGAGCTTAAAATGCAAAATGAAAGCAATTGGAAGGATTTGAGTAGTTAATCATTTTAGGCTTCCCCTTGAAGAACCACCTTCATCTAAAACAGAAAACAAATGCTCTTTTTACTGTTTAGTATTCATGTTGTCAGATTGAGTTTATTGTCTAGAATAGATGTTAGACTATAAATGCTACCTTCAGATTTTATTCTTTCCTAATAGTGTGGTCTTGGAAATATACATGTTTAGCTCTTCTGAGTGTTTAATACAACTCCCTTTAGTATTCTATGTATGATTTTGCTCAGCAGATTTGTGTTATTAAAATGTATATAATGGCATACAGAACATTTGGAAAATTCACATAGGACAAAACAATCTTGTTTATTGTTAACATTCAACTAGTCTATTTTGCATATACCTTGCAGTATCTATCACAAAAACAACAAGAAATTTTTAAATTTTAAGAGCCACTTATTTGATTAACCCATGCTTTTCTTTATAAAGAATAGAACTTATAAATTCTTCTTGCATTAGATTGGGCTTCAACCATTCAATAAAACACATTTACTGTGTCCAGGATTAAATCATACATTGTTTAAAATTAATTATTCCTTTTTAATTGCATTGTATAAACAGAAATGACCTGTTAATTTAAAGAAAATCTATCAGCACAAAATGAATTCACTCATATAAACAAGCAAGATGAACTTGACCTTGTTTGAACTTGTTTTGATGTGGCCCAGATGGTAGGCTACATGCTTGAATAGCAGGCTAAAGCTGAGGAAAAACTCATATAGCAAGATCTAGATTTATAGCCTTTTGCAAATTCCTACCTTGTATTGTCCTTTCAGCATCTGTTCTGCCGCCACTGCGGTCAGCTTCTATCTCTGGGGTCAGAGAGTCTAAAAGCACAGAGAGGTAAGAGTGACACATATTTCATTTGATTCCTATTGTCCTTTAAAAAAAAAGCAACCTGTTACTTTGGTGCTGAATTAAAATTACATAAATCTTTGTCATCTTTTAAAGGTTGAACAAAGACTATAACCATAAGAATTATCGAAAGATTTGAATAGATAAATAAGTAATGGAAAATTGTTCATAAAATGGGATGGGGGTTGGGAAGTTCTCAGATTAATATTTTATCACGTTTCGGTAGAGACCGATTTAGTTAAACAGAGAAGCAATGTCAGGTCCCAGATACTGGAGTTAAGTAACAAACTGTGGAAGCACCTATGAAATAAAGCTTTTCCCCAACACACGTGGTTATTCTTCCCACTATGCTTTCAGCTACAAACACAGTTTAATGAATCACAAGACCTAGAAATATATAAACCACAAACACATGTCTAAATTGTCTTTTGAGAGTTAAAAACGAAAGTTAGTCAGCCAGGCATAAAGAGGCACCCTCTTACCATTTAAGACCCTGAGACTATCTGTAGAAGCTGCCTGTTTTAGCGTTTGTTCTGCTTGCTCACGCCGTTTTGTCTCAAATTCAAGTGCTTCCTGCAATTTTCTCTTTGCCTTCTTCTCCTTCTTTAGCCTCTTTTGAACTATGGCTAGAAGAAAGTGTAAGTACATCATTTTAAAGAAAATTTTTGCAACGTTAAAACTTACAAATGACCTACATTTTTTATAAAATTCATTTTCTTTTCTGCTGGACCGAGGCTACCTATGCAGAGGAAGTTCAAAACAACTCCACCTTTACCTAAAATAAATCCCAGTGAAATGTCCAAGGAGGCCAATTTTCATTTAGCCTTGAACTATTACATTACAAGTATGCCTTTAATTGTCATATGTGGGAACAGAGTTAATGGGAAACTAATTTTAGTAAATATTTATATTCACTGATAAAGGAAGTCTGATTAAATGAATTTTGTGCTTTAGACTCTGCCCTTGAATCAGAATAGTGCAGAGTAGTTTGCATAGTGCAAACCTCCATAAGTATGCCTCCCATCTCTTTATAAGGTGCCAATTTTGAATAGCAAAGGGAGTATTTCCCCTACACTTTGCAAAACCATGTTACACCAATTAGGTTTTTAATAATTCTTTCTTAAAGTTTTAGAAAATGCAATAAATATTATTGTTTCTGAGGAGCTAAATACTCTTCATTATTGTTAACACATATAAGCAGAATTTTTTTGGATGAAGCTATTGTAATTTTCTTGGAGATATGAATAATTTCTTCACAGAAGATTTATATGCACTATAACATATTTTAAGAAAATTATATTTTTACTCTGCAGGAATCCAATAGAATATAAAACTTCACTGCTAATAATAATGGGCTACTGCTAACATTAATGTGCTATTTATATTTTAAAAAGTAGATTATTATAGAAAAAGTTGATTATGATGCATTTTTCTCCTACTGGACAGTTTATATCTTTATATATGATATATTGTCAATAAATAATAACAAATAAAAATGTTCTTCACAAAATCTATGTTAACTCTACTTTCAGAATGATAATTATTTTAATTTGTACAATACTTCATATAATGTAAGCAATCAACATATGGGAAGCATACATGTATTTTTCTCTGAAATAATTTTTTTGATAGTTGATAAACATTGTGGATGTGAATGTGACAGAATCAGTATGGGAAATCCTTCTGCTCAAGTTAGTCATAAGGAGTAATCATTCCAAGTCTATTATTTGATTTCTTACTACAGATTAAAGAACAAAAACATTTTTATTTACCACACTAGTCAAAATATGAAATAAGGTAATAATGGTTCAAGTCAGAATTTTAGTTTCAATTTCTAATTTCCACATCCCGTTTTTATAATTATTAATATTGTTAAGATGACAGATCAATAATTTGTTGGGTTTATTGTTGCTAGTATCATCAAAAAACAGAAACTGTTTTTTCTTCTTCAAAATGTACATTGGCTACAGTCTTATGAGAAAAAAACTAGTTTCAAATAAATGCTAATTTACTTTGTTTAATAGTGTGAAAATCATAGCTTGTCTTAACAAAATTACTGGCCTACTATTTCTCTTTCCAAAGATGATTGTTTATAAGTCTCTATGAAAAGAAACAGTAATTTCTGAATTATTTATTTGGATTGTAAATTTCCGTTACACTAAAAACTCAATACCCAATGCCTTGCCATTGACCACTCGTTGTTTCCTCCCATGTGATTGAACCAAATAGGATTGCCATGTTGTCTCTTCAGGGTAACACACTGCTTCAATAGACACATTCATAACAGATAATTATTGGTAGTTATTACCTTTAATTTATTTTTCACAATTAATTAAATGGGAGGTTCATGGTGTATCTGTGAAATGTTTTGCCCTCTAGTGGTTAAAGAGATGAAACAGAATGCAAATCCTCCAAACATGTTTTAACCAATAAAATTTTGAAGGCTTCTCAAACAACCAAAAAGCTACTTTATGAATTCAAGGGTCTGCCTCATGTTTTCTAATAAAAACACTTCTCTAGGTGAAAACAAAATCAAGACATGGCTATCTCGTGGAAGATGGTTCATATAATGAACTTTGACCAATCTTCATTATTCACTTAGAACATCCCATTATCAATGTTTATATCATTTTATTTTAGTACCTAAACCTATGTGAATCTACATTATTTAGAACTGTGCTATACACCATGGGTGACAGCTTCCTAAATCAACCTCATCCCGCAAACCCACTAGCTGTTGCTTTGGACTAAATGAAAAAATCTACTAATTCCTGCCAGTTTTAAGAGCAAAACAAAAACAATGATTCTCAAATGACCATGTCAAACATATAAAAGGAGAACATGTGGAATATTTATGTTGGATACTTATTAAATGACAGAATAGGAGCTCTCCTTCTACAATACTTAGAAGAATCTAATAGTTGAGGCAAAGCGGAAGCTGGTTGTAAGGAAAATACTCTTCAACCTCAAACATAATTAAACACACAAATATGAATGACCTTCAAAATTATCCATACATGCACTGTAAAGTGTGTTAAAAGAAGCAATTCACAGATTGATAATATCATTATTTTTACCCAATAAAAATTCATATCGGTTTCTACCCTAATGTGTACTTGACCTTGTTGGATGAAAATGAGGCATTCAGAAAGAAAATTATACAAACACTCAACTTTGGTCATTTGTTCAGATATTCATCAGTCTTCAATTTCAGTTGATAAATATCTTACTAAATCTGTTTCGCTTGAATAATCAGTATTTTCTATTTTAGCTTTATGACTTTAACTCAAGTTTTTTCAAAGGGCGATTGTGAATGAATATAAAATTTTTCTTCGTGGCTGTCACCTTATCAGAGTTCATTCTTATCTTAAAATTATGAATTTGTTAAACTCTATAAGCAATAAAAATTATGTGATTAATGATATAATGGATATATTTCAATTCCCTGAGGTATGAACAAAAGAGAAACCATGTACTTTGGAGATGAAGAAACACAGTGAGTCCAGGATTCAGATCCTTCTCTGAGCTTTAGCTACAAGTAAATTAACAAAAAAGCTACAGTCTCACAGTAAATCATCAAACATAGCATTCTTATGTTGAATGTTTTATGTAAAGTATTAAACTTATTTGGAAGTTTGAAAATACCTCTATTCTTTTGTTCCATAGCCAACTGCTTCTCAAGTGTTTCCCTCAGTTCTCTTTCCCTTAAAAAATCCATCTTCAGCTCTGTTTTTTCCAGTTGGACCTGTTTTTCTTGAGCTCTGGCATTATCTATGGCAACTTTCAAGAGCCCCTGTACAAAGAAGGTATTCAGAATTGTAATATTTTGGTACAAAGCACATTTCACTCATTACTTAAAAGCATTTTAAAAGAGAGTAACCCACTTATCAAATTCTTTAATTTTTGTTGTGCATTCACTCTGTACTCACTAGGACAAATAGTATATCTAAAGTACAAACCTTCTAAATCTAATTAAACTATTTTAGGCAAACAAATATTCTTGACATTCAGGTTCAGTTGCTTCTAATTAGAATATCTAGATTTAAAGCTAAATGAGAGCAGCATATAAGCCTGTCTAAAAAATAAGAACTGAAAAGAAAATTAGGCTGAAACTCTTCCACAAGTAATTATCTGACATAGTTTATACAACCCCACAGGATCCTGGCAGTACCCACCTATCTCTGAGAGCTCATTCTCTACCACTCCCTACCGAGATTATACTAGACACAATGGTCGTCTCTTCATTCCTCAAGGCACCAATTTGTTTCTGCACCAGAGACTTTGCCCTTTCTGTTACCCTCCTGAATGCTTTTCCTCCCAATTTTTGTATGGCTCATGCCCTCATTTTATTTCACCACTCAGTCACCACTCAAGAAAGGCCTTCTCTTCCCACCCTATCTGGAAGAGCCCTCCAAACCCACCTCGTTATTCCCTCCTTAAAATTCTTCACAGCATTTATTATTACGTAACATTGTTATATATTTATTTGTTTACTGCTTTATGTTGTGTCTCCCCATTAAAATGTAAGCTCTCTGAGGCAGAGACATTTTCTCTTATCGGTACTATGCTCCCAGGGCCCAAAGAGTGCCTACCATATAGTAGATTTTAAACATTTGATGAATAGAAATCATATTACTGGTATATATTTCTAGAGATATATAATATATTTAAGGAATCCAAAACTTAGCGGCCTAATAATGAGCTAATTTTAAAAAATCATTCAAAATGGTTATGATAAATAGAGCATAACCTTTAGGGGACTATTTGACAGCATAATAATTTAAGATCATATGGTAAAAGCAACGTTTATTTATACACCTGATTAAGGAATCTTTTACGTATATAATTTGATTTACTGTATGCTAATTAAAAAATTTAGTAGTATTCTGTGATTTCTGAAAATGAGATGATGAGAAGGTGTAAAACATTTACAAAGCATTCTGCCTGTGTTGTCTCCTAAGATACTTTAGAAAATTATTAGTGAAATTATTAGTAAAACTTGGAGCTAAAATTTCTATCCTTATCAACTCAGCAATACCAAATGCGATTTGGAAGTAAAAGATATTTTGCCTTGGTCCATGAACATCACACTGAAATTTTCAACTGAAATTGTAAATCAAATGGAAGTTGGTGCCATACCAACACAAGAGACAATGTAAGTAGTTTAAATTAGGAATTTGAAATCCAGGTTGACTTGTGAAAGGTAGTGATGTACCCTTAGTTCAGCCCACCAGTGTAGCATTGTCGTAACACATTTTTATTCTCTTTTCAAACACATATAAATTATTTCATGTTTGTTGTACCTGACCCTGAATTTCCCAATATAATTTTTGCAATATGAAACAAGCTGGAGGATTTCTACCTGGCAGTTTGCTCCTCCCTACTCTTTAGTTTTTAACAATAGCTCCTAAGGAAACTGCCATCTTAACTCAATTCAGCAACATTCCTGTGTATGTTTCTTCTTCATCAGGAACAAACAATTAGTAACAAATGAAAGAGATCATTACATCAAGTGCCCTTTTAGATCACCCCAATTAAAACTTTAGTTTAGCTGTATTTTAATTCTAAGATACCAAATTCTAATTTTCTGCTCTGATTGCTCTTGTTGACTTATCTTTGAAAGATGTACTCTCTGTGCAATGTCTAGAGATTATTTAGCAAGATGCCAATGTTGGCACCACTTAATGTGTTGATTGGTTGTATTATCAGTAGCTGTTTAAAATAAATTACTATTAAACTATTATTGTCCTTGGCTGACAAAACACAATATTTTGGTGTTCGTTAAATATGAAACAATCATTATGAATAAACATGTTGAATAATGTTAAACTGCAACTCTAATTTGTATAATTTTATATTAATATTTGTTGTAAACTATGAAGTTGCTAAGATCATTTATGTTTACTGTTTCTTTTTGTTACAGTTGCTGCTAATGTCACCAATGGTAATACATTACCTATTCCTGCTGATTATGTCGGAAAAATATTAGCTTTTAGGATCCAATACCCTCTAGGGACTAGTTATAAGCTATATAAAATTAAGTTTCATTTTTAGACTTTAAATCAGTTCACATCAGTAGGAGTCCAGTGTGAACAAAAATCTGCATTCGAGCCAAACTGATGCATATGCAAAAGTACGTTATTGCCCATGACAGCTCTGCTGCAAAAATTACAGAAAACCGATTAAATTTCAGTGCAGCAGGGGGCTGGGAAAAGCAATATTAAGTAGTCTTCACAACATCTATAAATCAATAGGACACGTTTTTAATCATCAGCAATAATAGTACTTTCAGATTTGTGTAACTTCTGTAAATTTTCCAGGTAGGTCATATGCCAAAGGTCACACACTAAATGCTGAGTCTCAAGTGGACATAGAGTATGGAGCAAACTTCTGTGATGACAACGTGAGTTACAGTAAAAGATACGAGCTTTAAAACATGAATCTACTCCAAGGGGAGGTCAGTTCTCATGGATCTTGAAGTTAGATGACGATAATTCTAAAGAAATGCATTTTAAGCTTACTTTATGGCACAGCAGTTACAGGAGATAATTGTTGTTTGGTCTCAAATTTCTTTTCCTTTAGTAAGGCATAATGGTTGTGATAATATATAAATATTTTTGCTGTTTAAAATGATCTATTTTGTAAATTATTTTTCAGGGAATAAGTATATCTTGCTTTTCAAAGGGGCACTGTAATTGATCTGGCAATGTTTCAACTATTTCTACAGCCTCAAAAGTCCAAATACCTGCTCGTGTAAGAGGACTTAAAGTAATGCTGTTGTGAGAGAAACATTTCTTAACATGCTAGTTAGATCCCAGGGGAAAAGCTTACTTGGTCCATGTTGGTATTTTATACAAATTTATTTCAGAATCAGATGATGAGTAAGGTTCCTTGAGTATCATTAAACTCACGTGACAAGATTTGTGCTCAATAATGTGTTGCTTCTAATAAGAGTAAATACCCTAGTTGAGGGGATTTCAATGGTTACCCACTCTAACTAAAACCTTTTAAAGATGAGAAAACCAAGGTCATCAGAAGGATCAAGTAACTTGTCCAAGATCTCAGACTAGTGAGTTGACTAACCCTAGATCAGAACTCCCCAGGTTATTTAACTTTGTTTTCTTTGAATGTTTCTTTCCAGGATGAGAAGGAATAGTGTCCCTTGAAACCAGAAACATTCGTAGGCAGAAAAAAATGTGATAGAACAGTATCAACTAAGGCATTTTCAGAGAAGCTCTTGTAATGAAAAAGATACAATATACTTGATTTAATGTTATGGTCACTGTTCTCCAAAGTTGAGCAATGATAGGCTCGCCATCCAAAGCACCTCCAGGTATAAACTCATCTTAGGATTCATACGATCATGTATGACAATATGGCAACATGGGCTCTGCAATTAGCCTGCCTATGTTTAAATCCAGACTCTACCACCATTGTGTGCTTGATCAAATGGTTTATCTGCCTCCATTTTCTCATCTGTAAAATGGGGATAACAATGAAATCTACTGTATAAGGTTGTAAAGAGGATTCAATATAATATTGTATATAATTAGCATACAGACTGACTGTGATACTGTGATTTATAATGAGAAATATGTATTTGGTCTTCCTCCCAATTCCGGCACAGAGATCCTACAAATGGGTGGAATTTCCTCAGTGTTAAGAACAATAAAGGGGAAATTGCTATCTTTTGCTATTCATAATAAGACTCTTTCAACTACACCTGAGTTTATGTTAATAAGGTGACTTTTGGAAAGCTCCTAAGGATGGATGCTGGTTGTCAGAGGAACCAACTGTCATTAGAGGGTTTGAACTTTCAGCCCCACTCCCCTGACCTCCAGGGAGGACAGAGGGGTAGAGGTTGAATTAATCACCAATGGTGAATAATTTAATCAATCATGCCTACATAATGAAACCTCCATGAAAACAAGGAAAGATGGGGTTTGGAGAACTTCTGGGTTGGTCAGGTTGTGGAGGTACTGGGTGGGTGGCATGCTCAGAGAAAGCAAGGAAGCTCTGCACCCCTTCCCATATACCTTGCCCCACGCATTTCTTCCATCTGGCCGTTCCTGCGTTATATACTTTTACAATAAACTGAGAACTTAGCAGGTAAAACGTTTTCCTGAGTTCTGTGAGCTGCTCTAGCAAATTAACTGAACCTGAGGAGGGGGTGGTGGGAACCTCCCCCTATGTATCTATATCTGTATCTATACCTGGTTGGTGAGAAGCACAGATTACAATTGGATTTGGAATTGGCATCTAAAGTGGGGGCAAGGGGCAGTCTTATGGGACAGAACTCTTAACCTATGGGGTCTGATGCTATTTCCAGGTAGATAGTGTCAGAATTGAGTTAAATTGTAGGCATCCAGCCAGTGTTGTAGAATTGCTTGGTGTGGGAAAAACTACCAGACATTTGGTGATCAGAAGTATCAGAAGTGAAGAAGTGTTTAGTAGAGTATTGAGAGTAGAGGAGACACACAGGAGTATTTTTCTTGTATAATGACACACTAAGATGGTTCAATAAATATTATATTTTACTATTATTGTATTTTTTGTTGTATAAAACATAAATTTGTAAATATAGTGTATAGTCCAGATTTTTAAGAGACAAATGCTATTCTTTGCATCATAGTAAACTGTGTTTAGAATATTGGATATGTTTTACTGGTTTTTTTAAATGATCTCTTCACAAATTGGTAATGGGAACAAAGAGGAGAAGACATAATATATAATTATAATTAAAGATAAAATGTAATGTACGAGCAATATGTCTGATGTTAGTCTCCCCATATTTTGAAGCCAGTGTCCTATTTTTTTGTTCATCTTTTTGAAGTTTCTTCCTAATACTTTAGTCTAACTCTGTTACAAGTAAAATTGCGTATTAATGACACAAATAAAAAAATTATTAATTTAATTTAAAATGTATAAAATATAACATTATTGGCCATGACATTGGAAATGTAAAGCCTAGAAAATGTATAATCACAGTATTTTGGTCTTAGTACTAAGTCAAATTCTTTTCCATTTTCTTTCCTGAAATGCAGAAGTAGAGAATACTACTTAAATACCACAGTTGGCTTGTGTTTACGTATTAGACTATCGTGAATCAATCTGGGACTGTCATTTATTGTGGTTTTAACATCCTTTTATTGTGGTTTAATCCCTATATAGACAAACCATAATGAACCAAAATCCTATCATATATCCCCTTATGGCATACATCTTCAATGCTAAATTCATCCCTAACTAACTTTTATATTCTCTACTTGTTTTGCCTTTCTACTTTTTACTTATTTATCCATTCTTATTTTAATATTTGTAAGTCTTTTAAAATAAATCTTGTAATGAGATAAGCAATGTAAATTATTTGTTCCCAATCCTACATACAAATAGATCCAAAGCTCTCCTTGAGAATCATGGGTAAAAGTCTCCTCTGAATGTGTTCAATGATAGCCAGTGAGTGAAGGTGTCACATCCAGTGAATTGACACTAAATTCTACTTTCCTCACCTAAAATCTCACAGGGAGTTCTCCACGGACATATTTGAATAAGGAAGCCATAATAAAAGACTGCTCACATTGTAAAAAAACAAGTAGAATTCCACATAAAGTAAATTTTTAAAAATCCCAAAAATCAAACTCTGGAATGAATTTGTCTCTCTCACTAAAGTGAAATTACTGTTCTTTATTGTAGATATTTTTATCCAGGATTACTTTTAAATTCTAAAACAATCAAGTTTCAACAAAGCACAGTAGAGTCTCAGGAGTTAACAAAAGTCTGGTGCCCAAAGATATATTAAAAAGTATATATAATAAATATATTTTACATTTTATATTATATACAGTACATATATTTTCTATGCTACATATAGTATGTATATTTTTCTATAGTATATCTAGTATGCATAGTATATTTAAAAATATTAGCATATCGTATTTTTCTACAGGTACTCTTTTAAAGCGCAAAGAAATAACATTTATGAAAATTCAATTTTGATAATGTGTCACGGATGGGACATCTTGTAGCAACCATCACAAGTTTTAAAATTGAGAACTATCAAATTATAGAATATCATAAAATTAAATTATTGGATATTAGAACAATATCTCCTTAAACACATTATTTTGAAGAGTTTTTTGGTCATTAATTCTAAGAAAAAATAGACTTTATGTAGATTAAATTTAAATATAACTCAATGTCTTAGGTTTAATTAAATAGGAAATATACATAATAAATCTTTAATTTCAGATGTGAAATTGTATACATTGGAAAATGTAAACATTTTCAACTCAATTCTTTTTCATTACTATCCTGATAAAATATCTCCAAAGGAAATACGGAGCTTTAAACTTACTGCACAAAAAGTACGTTACCATTTTGAAATAGAAATCAGAGAACCCCATTATATATAATTGAAATTGCAGAGGAAATTGAGGTAGGCAGAATGTAATTACCCAAATTAGAATTTGGACAGCAAACACATTTATACTGTATGCCCAGTAAGTCAGGGTCATGACTGTTTAAACATTCTATACCATTCCTAGGATATTACTACAACTCAATAAATGTGGCAATAATAAAAGAACTAGCATCTATAATTTTTTGCAAAATTATGTGAAACTATTACTGAACATAAATCCAGTATGTATGTGTGTGTATATGTGTACAGGTATATATGTATAATGTATGTATTATGTGTGTGTATTACTGTGCATGGAACACTAAAATTTTTAATCTTTGTTTTACCTTCTATATACATACGCACATGCATATATACATGCATATATATGTATTAAGCACATACAAATAAATATATAATACATACATCTATATCACACATACATATATGTAAGGCTGAAGTGGACAAGCATAATTTATTTTTAATGAAGTATTCTTACTATAGGTGTTCTGACTTTATCAAAGCCAGATCTCTAAGATTTGGGATTAGAAATAAATAATTTAGTTTGCCTTGACTATCACCCTATCATCAACTCTTGCTGAAACATATCCTCAAGGCTGGTTGGAAGGTTGAAAAGGAGAGTATATTAAATCTAGAAATATCTTCAATAAAATAAATTATTTGTGTAAAATCTGTACATTTTAAACTGGGTTTTCTTTCTCTTTCTCTCTCTTCTTTAAAGAAACGATTACAGTTTGAAGTAATGCAAATAACATTTCTAGTCTAGGTATTACCGGTCTGGGGTGGGTGGATAAATACTCCCAAACCGATAGTATTTGACTTAGAGATACGGTGTTCACATGCAACGCAAGAATCCAGCTGTAAACCCACTCTTCAGATTAGCAAGCTTGTTTACACTGATGAAACCCAGAAATGTTTTCTCTGCTGAAAGTGAAATTAAATTACCCCTTCCCTGGTTAAAGAATTTTAGTTAGTGAAGATACATACAAACAGATCAAGAATTTTAAGTAAATGCTTAGCTTTTTCTTTACTTCATATGGAGTTGTATACATAAGAAAATGAATTGTTCCATTACTTTTCAGAGTGTAAATTCAGAAATGTTGAAGGATACTTTCTGAGAGCATTTAATTTAACAAAAGAGAAATTCATTAAAAACTCTACCTCATAGAAAACAGTAATATGGGTCAAATTTAGAAAAAAATGAGCCTTATGTTTATTTTAAAATATAATCAATTATTTGGCCTTGATTAAGTTTAGGCTAGATTGATGATTTATTTCAATTACTGAGATATAAAACCTTAAAGTTGAATACAGTTCTTGAGACTCTAATTACAATAGTATTAAAAATGCCATATTAATAGATGAGAAGATATGTTACATTAAAGGCCTTCTGTTATGTCCTTGGAGAGGTAAATAAAATTAATTACATTTCTACTGGGAGAAAGTTTAATAGGATAGGAAATGTGCACAGAAAAATATCACTAAGGCTAGAGTGCTAGAGTAAAAACTAAAAAATATAAAATTACCAGGACAGTATCTGTAAGCACGTACTTACTACTAGCTACTCCAAATACAGAGAAGGATATGGCAAAAAATCCCCATCTGGGTTCCACATGATCACTTCATGTGTGGGCAAGAAAATTATGCTTTCTTTTATCCCAAACACTCTTATTATTTTGGCTCCATGCTCTATGTTATTGTTAACTGTAAGTATTTTTGATTCATAATGTACTGTACGTAAAATATACATCCTGAGGACTACATAGGAAATCCGTGGAGAGTTTTGGATGGCTTTTTGAAGTCTATTCTTTGAAGAAATCCCATTAACTGGAACAAACTTATTTACAAAAAAGAAGACTTTTTTTGATTCTTTTATATTAGGCATATTTTAAATGACCAAACATATCACGTCCTCATTGGAAGGCCAGCAGTTTAAAAATAACTAAATATTTATTAGAATTGGTGTGCCATCATTTAGCAAATCAGACAAACTTAAACAGTTAGATTCCTCCCATTAGTCGGCAATAAGGAGAGCATTTAGGCAGAATGATTTTTAAAATGCCCAGATCATTTTCATTTAAGTTTTTATTAAGGCTTAATAAACATATTTGAGTATTTCTAGACCAATTTGATTACTGTAGGAAGTTTAAAATCTTAAATTGCTAGAAAAAGTTCAATACCACAGTTCAGTCAATCTCATGAATTAAGTTGGAATTGTATGAATTTGGGAAAAATCTACAACTGGGTCTTCCGTGTTCCTTTCTTCCAGATTGCAAAAAGGCCTACCTGTATGTTAGTCAGAAGGGTCTCTATGGAAGACAGTCCATCAGGAAACAGAAAAGGAGATGGGAAACCTGGAGGTAGTGGTTGTCCATGCCCAGCTAGAGAAAGTTTGTCAAGGCTGTCTCTTGCGGTTGGTGTGGAAAGCGGGGTCTCATCTGTATGTGATTGAAACAAAAATATAGAACAAGTTACGCTTGTCTGTTTTTATTAGACCTCAGTAATGGCTTCCCTAGTGGTTTCCAGAACATTTATTGCAAATTGGTTCCTGCTATCAGGAGAAAATGCTTTCTGCTGAATTTTCTTTAATGAAAAAGCTGTGGAGATACAAGATAACATTAATGAGTAACTTTATAAGCCTTTTAAATGCAGTCTCTAATGAGACTGAGTTTACAGTGCCATAGAATCTTTTTAAAACAAATATTATCTCATATATAGTTGTGATAATATATTCAGGCTGACTTTATGGGCACCTTCCCAATTATCTCATTTTAGTCTGTTCTGTTTGGATTGACAATAGAATATTTCCAGAGCTTCATATAAACGTTTTGTATATTAGTATGTTTCTTCCTCAATTAACCCTTCCCTTTATATCAATGATTTTTTCAAATATATTCTCAAGAAATCTACAAAAGAATGTAAAATTAAAATCTTTAATTCCACATCTTAAAAGAAGAGCCAGAAACAAATACAGTTTTTCTAAATTATAATTTAATTGTTCAATATTATTAAAACTAAAGATCTAATTCTTTTGATCTTGAACACCTTTCACCTTCATATTGAAAAACTAGCTTTTTATACATAAAAAAGAGGTCTAAAGAAAGGGTAATAAAATACAACTTCCTTAACAATATTTAGAAAATCAAATATAAAATCCTCTAAGATAAATTAGCCTTTAATTTATTTATTGAATATTCTTCAACATTTTAAGCAACTTATAGTAGTGCCCCAAGACAGATTCTTTTTACTCTCACAGTGAAATCTTTTTATTCAGTTCTTTATTATTTAAAGATTTTTACAGTTTCATATAAGATAGATACAAGTTACAGCTTATTTTAATTTATTATATCACAGAGAAAATTTTATTCATGGCAAGTTTCTCAATTTTATAAATATTTTCATATTTCACCCCAGGAAAATTAATCAGAGCAATGTATTTGCACAGTCCTGATAGTATCTCTCAATTTTGCAAGTGGCTAAAAACTTCAGCACACTTGCCTTTATGCTGATAATTTGATTCCACTGTTCTCCTCAATCATTTCTTTATTTTTCATTACAACAGCTAACCACACAACACGTTTTCCAATTACTTCTCTCTGGGACAGAAATATGGAAGTCACCGCACTTCGCCATCTCTAACTAATGTCAGAACAAGTTAAATTCATCTCCCTCACCTTTCCACATTTCTTGTTAATGAACCAAAAAGGAAGAAAGGTTGGGGAGGGGAGTGATGGACACAAGCCCTTCTATTAGCTACACTCCTCTCACACACAGTCACTCACTCCTCTGCAGTTTCTCCTCCCACTCCCTCCTCTGTTAACTCACTGACAGATGATCTGAGGCTCCAGGTACTAGAAGAAGAAACAGAGTAAGCAGCTGAAATAGGACTCACTGTGTTGTTATTTTTTTTTATCACACGTGTCACCAGGGTTAAAGAAAGACTTTAGTGCGGGGTAAGGCTGCTGCATGGCTAATGCGATCAAGGTGATCTTGGACACCATTTACCTAGCTGTCATAAATTACTCCTCCAGACCAAGGCTGCTAGTGTTTTCTCATAACAGCTCTGAAAAGCCACTTGTTAAACATCTATGTGCATGTGAAATTGTTTAAGAATGGAGAGCAATATTTTTCGATCAGCATCACCTTAGTTGTCACATGCTAAAGAAAATGTGGCTTAATAGATCATGGGGATAATAATTGCTTGTCTCTTGAAGAAAGGCACAGAACCAGATGACCACCTGAGTTTGCTTTCAGGTTTAGAGTCTATGACTCCACAGTTCTTAGAGGTTGTCCGAGAAAAAGCATCATGTGTATGTATGCAAACACATACAAACATACACATTTGATTATAAGTTCCATCATCCCCATGGCTATTTGATTTAACTTCAATACATTTATGCACGACTATGTTTGGCTGTCGTGTGAATTAATTCATTAAATCATGTATGATACATATATTTATGTAGCCAATATTTACTTAACATAAACAATGTGCTAGATGCTTAATAAAAACAATCTGCAAGCCTCAAGAAGCATTTCTAGACTAGAGTGATCCATCCCAATTGTTAAGCAGCTAACTACTATAACTAGTAAAACATTTGGGCTTCCATCATTATTCTGTTAGCCAGTCCATTTTTCTCAGTATAAGATCAAAATTGTTCCATGTATATGTGTAAGTGTGTGCATGTGTGTGTGCCTGTGTCATGTTTTATTCTGCAGTTGCTTCAGTGGAATGCTCATCTGGGTCCTCATGGTTTCAGTTATATGTGAATAGACTATCATTTGATATATACTTACTTGATTGGATTCATTCATTCATCATTTTACATAATGGAAATATGTATAAGGCCACTTTAACTCAATACGTAGGTATGAAACAATCAAATTTAGGGCAGAATGACTGCTTAAGAAATGAAAAAAAGGGCTAGTGTTCTTTGAATCAATATATGTTTTTGAAAAGAAGAAAAACTAATCAAAGATCAAATAAACAAAACAAAAATATTCCTTTGGGCTTTAAGACTGAGAAAAAGTTGTCATCTTGTGGCAATTAACATCATAGAAAGTCTCATCTAGTCTTCCTACAAAGATAGTAAAATTGGGAACATAGTTCTTCCTTTTGAAATAAAAGTGACCTTTGATATCCTAAATGTTCTAAGAAGATTAAAGCAAAAGTTTGAGAGACCAGACAATGTGAAAGCGAGTTTTGACATCACATAATCTACACTGACTTCAAACAGTGAATGATGAAGCACAAATTCACAAAACACCTTATTCCAATTTGATATATCTGTACATATTTTTTAAAGTTTTACCTTTAAAAGGAAGTTGCCTTGTCAGATGCTATGATCTTTGGATTATTATAGAATTTGACAACACAATCTCTGTTTTTTGTTCTCTAATACTTTGAAATAATTTTAAACTTATGGAAAAATTGGAAGAATTGCAGAAAGATTTCCTATATAGCCCTGTGGTGGATTGAATGGTAGCCACTCAAAATATACATCCATGCCTAATCTCCGGAGCCTAGCAATGCTAGCTTGTTGAGAAAAAGCGTTTTCACAGATGTAATTTAGTTAACAATCTTGAGACAAGGAGATCCTCTAGGTTTAGAATGGGCCCTAAATCCAATGATAAGTGTCCTTATAAAAGAAGGGCAGAGACAGATTTGAGAGAGATGGAAGAGAAGCTACAGAAAGGGAGGAAGCAATGTGAAGACAGAGCTCAGCATTTTGTGGCCATAGTCAAGAAATGCTGACAGCCACCAGAAATTAGAAGGGATAAAGAATGGATTCTTCCTTATAGCCTCTTGGAGGCAGCTTAGCAATGCTGATACCTTGATTTTAGATTCTTGGACTCCAGAACTCTGAGAAAATAAATTTCTGCTCCTTTAAGCCACCAAGCTTGGGGTAGTGTGTTACGCTGGCCCTCAGAAATGAATTCAACTCCTTACCCAAATTCCCCAATGTTTACATTTTGCCACATTTGCTATTGTTTTTTTAAATATTGGCACCTGTGCTAACATCTGTTGCCAATCTTTTTCTTTTTTCTCCTTCTTCTTCTTTTTCTCCCCAAAGCCCCCCAGTACATGGTTGTATATTCTAGTTACAGGTCCTAGGTCCGCGCCCAGAATGGGACCCACGAAACCCTGAGCCGCCAAAGCAGAGAGCGTGGACTTGACCACTTGGCCATGGGGCTGGCTCCCCCCCATTTACTTTTTAATTATCTCTCTCTCTCATTCTTTGAGTGTGTACATATGTTTGAACCATTTTCTTCTTTTAATCCTTAAGACTTCAGCACATATTCGTTAAGTATAAGGACATACTCTTCCATAACCACAGCATAAAATCAGCAAGAATAACATACACAGAATACTATCGTTTAACCCAGAGTCCATATTCCAATTTTATTATCATGAGGTGTTTTACCATAAAGAGCTAAATAATAAATAAATATTTAATTTACTTGACAAGTACTTGGGGAGTATTTTCTCTGGGCATGTAGTAGCCTCTAAGATGGCCTCTGATGACTCCTCCCTCCTGCTATTCACATCCTGTCTAGAACCTCTCCTTAGTCTTAGTTAGAGCTAACAAATAAAATACAACAAATGTGATGGGATGTCACTTTCGAGATTCAGTGATAAAAAGTATGTAGTTTCCATTTCTCTCTTTCTCCTGCATTTCTTGCCCTGGGAGGGGGGGGAATCAGCTGTCATGTCATGAGATAGCCCCATGGAGGTACACATGACGAAGGACTGAGGCCTGCCAAAAACCATGTAAGGTAGCTTGAAAGCAGATTCCTTCTGCCCAGTTGAGCCTTTAGATGAGGCTGCAGCCCCGAATGATAGCATAACTGCAATCTCATGAGAGGCCTTAAACCAGAGGCTCCCAGCTAAGTTGCACCCAGTTTCTTGATCCAAAGAAACTGTGAGATTTAAATGTTTGATGGTTTAAGCCACTAAATTTTGATGTAATTTGTTATATAGCTATAGATAACTAAAATAGTTCATAACATTTTTTTTAATACTTTGAGATATATAAAGAAAATGACTTAGTGTCCAGTTAGTGTTAGCTACTTTGGACATATAATAACTTCTTCAGGCTTCAGGTTCCTCAATTTAAAAACAACTAGCAGGTTGAATGAGACAAATTCTAGTATCATTCAAATCTAAAATTTCATAGTCTCTATTATTTCTTATAAAAATTCATAAAAACTAGTTAAGTGGAGATGTCACCTATATATTGACTGGAAAGTGCTAATGCATCAGTTTGGAATCAGAATTTCAATATCTTCTTAATTACAAATTCCAAGAGTTATGGATGTCTATATAACATCTGAAAAAGCAGGAGTCACACAAACACAACAGTTCAGAGCAAGCTATTGATTACTTAGGCTTACAAACTCCATTTTACAAGCATTCTTTAATTACTTTGCTTCATTTTATCAAATTGGGAAATAGTTCAACCATCTATAAGACAGGCATTCCCAATACCTGGGATGGAAAATCAGATGCCTTGACGGGTGCATCTTCCTAGGAATAAAATAAGCACTTTTGAAAGCTGCTTTAACTAGAGTACAACTTTTTTTTTAAGTACTCCACATCCCAGGGGACTAGTATTTAAGCCAGTTCTCAACAGAGTTCTTCCCATTTTAAAATTCCTAAGAGAGACTGGTTATTAACTTTAAGGTATTCTTGTATTTTAATTCAGTTACAGGGAGCTACAGTGGTTTTCTAAAGGAAAATAGAAGATGACATGCTACAATACTACAATCGAACAAATGATTTCATCTTTTGACCAAAAAAAACCTAACGATTAACATTTTAATAATTCTATAATAAATATAATGACAATTATAACAAGATATAATCAATAAACATCATTTAGAAAATAATGGACAATATAAAGAGAAAGCAGAAACGGAAGATAAGAAATATTCTTAAAAGTCCAAAATCAACAAAGTATGAAAAAATATTTCATTCTTCTCATCACTTCATCTCATGATTCTACTTATATTTTAAGTAACTTATCAATAAGTGAGCATCAGTAAGATTGATGCCTCTGTAAGACAAGCTTTTTCCCTCCAATCTTATCACACATAGCAATTGAGCAGGATATCCTAAGGAACAATGTTGTTTAAAAAATAATGGGCCTCTACTTTTAAAATGTTTTCTTTCCTGTTAATAAAATCTAACTCAGTTATTATTTTCATAACTAATCCCTTATATTCTCTTTTGAGTTCTTGTGTGTATGTGTGTCTTTGTCTCTCATGTCTTTTATTACATCATAAATTCCAAGTAGAAAAATACTCACTCACTTTTAGAAAACCACACATTCCAAGGGGATTCACATTTATTCATCTTTATGTGAAGTAGATAGCAACATTAAAATGGAAAATTCTCCATGTTTAATATTTACAATAGATCTGGAAGTTTGCAAGAAGACTTTACATTTCTATACTGGCAAAGTGAAAAAAAAAGTTGACAGAAATTCTTGAGAATATAGTACTTTCTATACAGATGTAAATAATTATTTATAAAAATATGAAGTTTTCTTTGTCATTTTGATAAATTTCCATCATAACTGCATATAAAGTTATATTTATTGGTGTTTTTATAAACTCATCAGCTACATTACTCAACTGGAGCACAGGCATAAATAATCTAAAAAGTTAAGGATTGGTGTTTAAAAAAATTTGAAACTTATATCCAGACATAAAATATAGTCATTTAAATTGAGTTCAATCATAACCTCAATTCTGGCTCATTCCTCCTCTAGGAACTCTGGCTTTAATTTGGCAATAGAAACTAATAATAAAGTTGAATAATGTGATCCCAGAATGTAATTTTAAGTCTGAAAATGGTCATGTAAATTTTTTTCTTTCCATTTTTCATCTCACAAAATAAGAATTCCAAAATATCACATGAAAATTTATTTGCGTGACTTTCATGTATCTATTTCAATTCTTATTATTATCCAGCAGTATCATGGAATAGTTCTATTTCCTATATTTAATTTTAAGTGCATTTTTCAAATTCTGGATTTAAAATTACTTCAGAAATTTTTGTAAAATTGTTACCATAACGTGATGTTGCTATCGTAAAATGAAAAGCAAACCAGCCTAAATTCAGAAAGTATGAGAGAAAGTCCTGCCTCTACCAAGTATTAGCAAATAATAGAGCAAAGACTCCATCTTTTATACTCTGTTAGACTCACTTATTTATTAAAAAGCTGATTACAAACTCAAAGGACCACAGCTTAAATCCAATTAGATTATGTATATGAAAGTGCTTTGTATAATATAAAATGCTAATAAATATAAACCATTAATAATTAACAAATAACTTACTCTATTACAAATTTCCTTTTGTAAACTTAGCTTCAATATGCCATGGGGAGAATTCCGGTCTTGTACCATAAGTCTGTGGTTTCTATATTATTTCTCTCTAATGAGGCTTGTGATGATGAAGTATCATGTTGATAATAAAATTATCACTAGATATTATTATGGTTGCCTTATACAAACTAACCCTGCATTAGTTCAGTGAACAGTTAAAATTAACTATGATAGAAAAAACTTGAGAAAGGGCAAAAGGATATGAACTAGTTTATCAATTTCTCTTTAGGCAGCAGGACCTAGAGGAAATGGACAAGTTGACTTACACAAAAAAGAAAACAGTACGTATTTTATAGAAATAGACTGTAAGGAGCACAAAAACACTTCAGGACTGGCCCCGTTGCGCAGTGGTTAAGTTCACATGCTCTGCTTCTGCGGACCCTGGTTTGCAGGTTTGGATCCCGGGTGCAGACCTATACATTGTTCATCATTCACACTGCGGAGGCATCCCACATACAAAATAGAGGAAGACTGGCACAGATGTTGGCTCATGGACAATCTTCCTCACCGCCAAAAAAAAAGAAAGAAAGAAAAAAGAAACCCACATCAGAGGTTCCTTCGGTATGCTTGAAGCAGTATTAGAACTCTGGATATCAAGTTTGAGTGGCCAAAGGAAAAGATTTAACATGAGAAGGAGATCATTGTAAGTGCATGTTTGGCAGGATGCTGGAAGTATGCTAAAAAATGCATCAATCTCACAGTTTTGCCTAATTAATGCATAAAGTATTCATTAAGCACATATGTAACTATCATCTTTATCAGTAGTTCTTAACTTTTGGGTAGTTCACCTTTGAGATGCTGATGAAAGATAGGGACCACTCCATAAAGGAAGAAATAGGATATGTAGTCTCAGCTCCCTAATACAGAGTAAGCACTTAGTAATGTTTGTTGAAAGAGTATGTGAATGAGACAAAGTGAGGCAAAAGCTGGAGGAGTACAGTATGCACAAATAAGAAGGATATAGTCTCTTGCTTACCCTGAGGTCATTCCACATCCACGATAGTAAAACTAAAAATACCCTCTTTTGGAAAACCACTCTATTGATTACAAGGCAATTTCATAGACATTATCTTGGGTTAGGAGGAAGCTCTAGGAAGAAGATTAAAAAAAATGCATGCAATTATAATCTCAATAAGGTTATGTGCCAAAAGATGGATTCAAATGGCACCAAGTGTTTATTTAGAAAAAGGAGAGATTATATTTAGATGATGCAAGTTGAGAGCTGAGTGAGGAAAAATGAAATCTTGATGGCAAGGTACATTAGAAATGGGCATTCAATACTGGGAAAGATTTAAACAGGGGAAGGTCAATGGGTTGTGTGAGGAAACCAGGCAGGGATAACAGTTCAAGGAAAGCAGGGATCCTAAGTACCCTGATGAAACTTCGTGTATTTATTTTATTTATTTTTTTATTTTTTCTTTTTTTCTGAGGAAGATTAGCCCTGAGCTAACATCTGACAATCCTCCTCTTTTCTGAGGAAGACTGACTCTGAGCTAACATCCGTGCCCATCTTCTTCTACTTTATATGTGGGACACCTACCACAGCATGGCTTGCCATTTGGCGTGATGTCCTCACGCGGGATCCGAACCGGCGAACCCCGGGCCACGGAATCAGAACATGCGCATTTAACCACTGCACCACTGGGCCGGCCCTAAAACTTTGCATTTTTAAGGGGAAATCCTATTTTCTACTATTATTCTCAAAAGCGAGTCTTTAATTTCTGGCTATTCTGCATTTGTCTTTCAAAAATCTATATATGGAGAAAACTCTAAATCGAGCTGTGTGTTAATATTTCCAAACGTGGCCTTTACAGCAAACTCATCACTATCTTTGGCAACTAGAAGATGGAGCCAAAGTACTCATATATCTGTAAATAGATCTTCTTCCTCTCACAACTTGGAATTTCTTGGCAAAAATGGAATGGTACCAAGCATTAAACAGACACATACACACACACATGCACACACACACACACTGATTTAACTTTTAAACATTTTGGGTGGCTTTCACCCCTGCTTGTTTCTTAAAGTCATAAGTCACAAGTGTTTATGAAAGAGATGGCGTAGCTTATGCTGAAAAGATCCACTTAATTCACCTTTCTGTCTTTTCCATGACCCCGTAGGTTTAACCTCACTGCTGATACTGCAAGTGGATATGGGAAAGCATTTATTGAAAGCTACATAACAGACCCGGTTATATTTCCTAGGTTGATGTTTTGCATATCTGCACAGTAGGGCCATTAAGGGTTCTAAGAGCACAACGGAAATAATCATAACATTTGTTTTTAGATGACTGACTCAGGACATGTACACCAGGCTTTATATAGAAACTGTTTTTGTTTTATTAAGGGACTGTTTGCCTGTTAGTGATAACATCATTAAAAATAAATGAAAGGGGGCTGGTAAAATGCTTCCCAAAAGCAGAAACCTAATTAAAGGTGATATGCCTGCTACGAGGCTTTTTCCAGGACTCAGAAATAGAACAAGGTTAGTTCTTTCTTATTTTATAAGGCCCAAAGAAGACCTCACAGTAAAACATCACTTCTGATTTAATTTTCTATTTCTGTATACTTTAATAATCTACTTTACAGTCTGCGATTGCCCATAGAAAGTGAACTAGTTTTGTTCCTGCAGACAGCTTCTTCATCATGTCATACTGCGTGAAAAGAAAATCTGATGGTTCGGCTCAAACAAAAAAGGCACTCTCCTTTTAAAGCAAATTGTATAGGTTGTAATCTATGCAGTAATAGTTGTTGAAATAATGCACACACAAACGTTTCAGAGTCTTAAAAGGCCACTTTTGAGAGCCTGAGTTAATGGTAAAAAACATTTCCAAATCATGGTTTATAATTCAGAAGAAAAAAAAGAAAGTAGACCCTTTCATTTTAAGGGGTGGAGTTACTCTAATTTCATGGATGGTGGAAAAAGCAGGAAACTGCATTCCCTTGATAACTCTGCCCTTATTGTGCTGTGACCTTGGCCAATTTACTTAAATTTACATCTGCCAAAAATGAGTTTCTGAAATGTGCTTTGAGAATTTTCAGGGGGTGGGGGGAAGGAGTTGTCACATAAATCCAAGGCCTTTTCAAAATTAATATTACTTTAGAAATAAAGAGAAATAGAAGGGACACACCAGGCACCTTTACACTGTGCCATAGCTTGATGTCCTGGTCTCTTCTTGTCATCTCTGCACGGTTCTGTTTCATTTATGAGTCTCTGAACTGAAAACGAATGGTATTGCTAAGAGAATAAAACAGAACGATTCCCAAATTATTCCCCTATAAAATTATTCCCCTATAAAATAGCTCTGGCAATGTGGATTATCCAAACTCTGATTTGCACATGGGTTTTAGACTAAAATTACCGTGGAATTATAAAAAGTGGGGAATATCTTTGGAAATCACTTGGTATAAATTCTTCATTTTTCAGATGAAACAATTCCAAAAGTGATTGACCCAAAATTTTCAAACCCAAGTCTGCAAATTCTCGTTTCTTTTTCACTAAAAGTTATACCCATGTTCTACCCAGGCAATTCAGAGGAAACACAGGGGAAGAAAGACATTTTGAATGATTCCAAGGATACGCATACCCACAAACATACACACATATATGATAATTGGTGAAAGTGAAACTTGGCAGGATATTTAATAAATATTAAGGGATTTTAGAAGTGAAAATGATAATGTGATTGTGATTTAAGGAAAAGAGTCTTTATCATTACTACACACTGAAAATAAATAAAGGAAAATATTGACCTAGTAAATAAAATACGTTTGGGATTGGCTTTAAAGTTCTTTGAAGGAGAGGAGTTGGATGGGGAAACTTCTGAAAGAAGTCTAGGCTTGAGATGATCATTGTCAAACCTGAATATGGGTAGGTATATAGGGGGGTTCATTACCCTATTCTAATTTTATGCTTGTTTGAAATTTTCTATAATAAAAAGTTTTTAACGTAAAAATAATGCTACCAGTAAAAATTCTATTAGCTCATGCTTCTTTCAAAAAGTCAGAGGCATTGGTATAATGATGATGATGATGATCATCAAAATAACTAGCATATACTGAGTGCTTTCTATATATGCAAAACAATGTACTAAGCACTTTGCATGCATTAACTTATTTAATCCTTACAATGCTTCTGTTAGATTATTACTAATGTTATACTCATTTTATGCATGAGTAGAGAGAGGTAAAAATAAGTTGATTAACTTGCCAAGATAACTCAGCTAGTAAGGAAAGGGGCCAAATTCAAACTCAAGTTATCTTGCTCCAGAACCGATGTTCTTTAAACACCCAAGGGGTAAAATGTATATTATCTACAAGAATTTTAAAAATGTATTGAATATATGTGTTCAAATATGTAAAGAAACACACACTTCAAAAAAGAAAATTTTATAATTATTTTATCTCCGAGCAGAAGGAAAACAGACATTTCTATTTGACTCTCCATGCTTAATCAAGAATTGATTTACTTCTTAAAACCCAGCCAACGGTTATCCTAAGCAGCCAAGAGTCCCCCAAATTGACTACTACTACTGTCACACTTATGATTATTCATTTTGGAAGCAAAGATATCTATCTTAGAAATGAAACTCCAAATTCTCCCCACATGAGATGAGAGAGAATTCCAACCGTGAGTGTAATATACATTTAATATCAACTAGAACTTACGTAGCCCACACAGGCACCTCCCCGCAAATTTCTCCACTCTACACCTTTACAAATGCCAACCATACTAACAAGGTCCATACTTTCCTCGTGAGAAATATTTAACCACAAAAGTATTGCTTTTGAATGGACACACGCATATCATTGGGTAAACAAACAAGGGCTACTTAAAGATTCTTAAGACAACAAAATGATCGTCCAAGAGATTCACTTCAGTAGGAGCAGGTCCCTTGCCTGACTCTTTTATCAACTACAATTAAACCCTGCACATTGCCACAAATTGTCTCCTGCACTTGTTCTAATTTAACTTCTCCTGAATTTCCTCCCTGTGTAACCCTAGCCATGAAATTGCCTCACTTTCCACCAGAGAACTTTAATGTAAGTCTGGTAATTTCCTAAGCATAATCTCTCCTTCCAAGCCACAGCTTTGTTTTAATAATTCCCCGCGCTCCCACCTCCCCATGCCACAATCTCTTGAGACAGAGAGCATGGCATGCAACTGTGAAAAGTCTCCTGAAGTGATGCCTCACAGCTCTATACCTTCAGCTTCACTGTCTTGAAACAATTAATTTTTCCCCTTCCAGCCATAACAACCAATTACTAATACATCTTACCAGGACTATTTCAAATGGTCAAATTCATTGAAAATTATGATCAAACAAATTTCTTCACAGGTTTGTTCTTTAAGTGTGTTTAACATAAAAACCTGTGAGGGAAGGAGCTCTGTCCATCTTATTTACCTGTGTTACTTCAGTGTCTGACATGTAACACATTTTTATTATTGAGTGGTTGAATGTCTGCTTTAATTTATTTCCCAAACTAGTTAACTTGTTAAGCCTTTCGTTGCTATGGTAATAAAGATAAATTTTAGCTGAGGTTACTTTACATTTTAAATTAGTTGAGTCTGAATGAACGACAAGGTGTATAATAAATGGTTTCAGTTTGGGTTGCCTTTTTAGAAACATGAATCTAGCACATAAAAATTATTTATAATATTAATAATTCTAAATTTTAAAATTCCAATTTTTAAAAATTGATTAAATATATTTGTGGCTACCCGGTGCAGGAAAGGGACTAGTGAGTATGTGTAGAAAACAGTAGGATTTGATTCATCTATGGAAAAATGCCATTGGCTGCTCTGGGCAAGAGTAGCTTTGCCAGGACAGAGAGTGTCTGTGCAAAGGATGACAAGCATCCTGTCAGGAATATTATAGAAACTATTCCCCAGACAATAATAGGAGGTTAAACTAAGTGACCTTTATATCCCTTCACCTATTGAGATTTTATGACTTCTTCCTTTAAAACTGACTGCTTTCTCATACGCTCATATAAAAATGCAAAGGAGAGCACTAATTTTTAGGATTTAGGGAAATATAAAAAGTTAAGAGTGTATGTTTATGTCATTGTCAGCATTCTTCTCTTGGCGAGAAGGGGATTCTTGAACAGCACAGCTGCTCTCTTGCAACTCTCAGAGCATAAAAACATAATGCAAATTCCTGGACTTTTACTGTATATAAGTTTTTAAAAATTGATTTCCAATTTATAACTGTTTGTTCTTTGTAGCAAAGAAAAAAGATGACATTGTCAGATTCATAAAATTGTTGTTACTAGCTTTTTAATGTGCTATATTTAAGAAAAATATAACTGTTGGCTCAAAAAAAATGTCAAAAAATTGAATACAGAAATGAGAAATCTTACTTAAGTTTTCCTACTTGTAATTTTACCTACTTGTAATATTAATTTGAAAAACTAATTGTTTGGAATTTTTTAATTACTTTAAAAATTCAAATTTAAAAAAACCCATCAAGCACTTTTTTTCCATTAAAGTATTTCCTGTTATCTTCTGCTTTATATTCTACATGTCTCATAGCATGGATGCCTTGGATTCATTCTGAGGAATTTCATTTTTAAATCATGAAGAATTAATGCATTCAAATTAGAAGACATAGCATAGATCAAGCATCTTAGCTGGAAAGAGAACATATTTTAGGGGAACTGAGGAACAGCTGTGTAGATGAGACCCAACAAGTGTGAGGAGAGTGACTAATGTAGACATTACAAAAATAAGGGGGCCAGATGTGGTTGACCTCTTGTAGGTCTGCACATGAAGTTGCGGCCTGCAACGCTCAGGAGCAGGTTGGATATGGCTGATCATCTAGCAGAAATGGCACTCCTGTCTAGTCGTGTATGTCTCCGGAGAATGTAGAACTATTTTATCCTATGTGACCATGTGACTGTTCATTCCCCTGGCATGTTCAATTCAAATCAAGCTAAGATTATTGCTACTTGATATCTTCTTGTATATTTCTTTATTGTTTGTCTCCTCTAATGACAATGTAAGCTTCTTTCTTAAAAAATTATTTTATTGAGGGCATATTGGCTTGTAACGTTGTATACCTTTCAGGTGTACATTATTATATGTCAGTTTCTGTATAGACTGCATCGTGCTCACAACCAATAGTCTAGTTTTTATCCATCACCATACATATATTTCCCTTTACCCCTTTCGCCCTCTCCCCATCCCTTTTCCTCTCTGGTAACCACTAATCCATTCTTCTTATCCATGTGTTTGTTTCAATGCAACATTCTGAAGAACAAAATCCCTCTGTATTTATGGCCATCGTTCCCCCTGTACCTTAAAAGATGACTTGCACCTACTAGGCTTTCAAGAAATATGTGCAGAGTGAATAAATATATGTTTAAAAAGGATATCGAAATGAAATAAATTAATTTCTCAAGCTACTTCTGTGCATTTAGTTTCAGAAATATCAAATTTACAAACATAAATATTAATCAAAGAATCTTCTAAATAGCACATTAAGAAAGATTTAGATAATTATATTACTATAGATAAAATAACCCTTTTAGATCAAATGTATTTGAAAGAAACACAAGAAAAGCATATCATATGTATGTATATGTGTATACAAATGGCTGTAGACACAAACACACATAGTTATTTAAGTTCATAAGTATATATGTATCTCTATAGGTATATAGGTATGCAGAACTCTTCTATAGTCATTCAATAACTATTCTATGTTTAGATTATTAATTTACTTTAAAAACTATCACCAAAAGCTTTAGGCAAATACATAATAAGTTTATTATTTGACATAATAAATTATCTTTCATTATTTATTCCTTCTCCCCATATAGTAAGATTTCACAAGAATGCAAAATCCAGGTAGAACCTGGAAGATTTACTATTGCTTTCTCTTTTAGCCCATGTACTTTAAGATTAACAAATTATAAGTAGGATATACATTGAAAGACAATTTCATAAGTAACTTAATACTGACTGAAAATCTGAAAGCAATTAAAGTATCCAACTTTATTAGAAAGTGCATGTTTGAACAAGCAAACAAAACATGCAGGTTTTACTCCTACACTCTCTCAATAAACATGAAAAACTCACATTGCCTTTTGATGTTATTTTCCATTAGAAACTTAAAGAAATACCATGACAAAGATAACAGCGAAAAACAGTATATTTATATACATTTTCAAACTCACACATAGCTTTAAATTCTAATATGTCCTCCACATACCTTGGCCCGGGACAGTAGTCATGGGAGAAAATTTATACTGGGGTCTTTCTCTTTTAGTTGGGAATCATGACAAATATACTGTCCTCATTGTTTCTCTTATAATCTATTCTAAACTTTGTTCTTTAACTTTTTTTTTATAGCATACAAATTCTCCATGGAGCTTTGAATATAGTGCTTAGTATAACAATAGCTTCAAAAGTGTTATGATACTCTTAAGGAAGTTGTTATTTCCTTCACTAACAAAATTATTTTCACAACTGTTAAATTTAATCATAAATTCCATAAGAGAGCTTTTAGGAAACCAAATTAACCCTGAAATATGAATACATTTTATTTTGCCAATTGGTTCAGCTAGCACTCTTAACAAAGATAAGAACATAAGAATATCAGAGCAAGTAAGGATATTTAATTCATTCTTGGACTTCCTGGTGGAGGAGAAATCCAGGTTCAGAATGCAGAATGATCAGCATAAAAGCCTTATGGCATGACTAAAACCTCGAACTATGGAGAGAAGAAGTAATTTTGAAGAAAAAGCTAATTTATTTTCTCAAACCGTATGTCAAGGTTCTAAACCCTCCTCCCACTTTAGATTCAGTCTTTCAAATGTCAATATGTTTTTCTCTGTCATCTAGTTATTGTTAACAATTAAACATAAAAATCATTATCTATAATGTTCACTGAAATCTCTTCATCCTAATATTCCCACATTGCCCTGATAGGCAAAGAAATGAGGCTACATTGAAAGACGTTTTCCTAGTGAGTTCATGCCAGTCCTAGTAATCACCATCCTGTTTTCCAAGAAATTCTTTTACAGAATGATTTTAGAATCTCCCTCAGGGTCATCGTCAAGGTGTTCCTTACACTGTATGTGAAATGTGCCTGTATATTTTTCTCAAAAAATCATAATTGCATTAGCTTGTTTACTCATTGATCACCTCTCTTGCCTGTGGACCAGCAAGTTCAGCTGTAAATTTAGTCCAAATATCTTAGAACATAATTCACGTGGCCTGAATTCATTTAGAATAGTCAAGACTTTTCTTCCCATCTCTTCACCTGTCTTGGGCTTCATCTTTCTCGGGCTCTCATGATGCTTATTCTCGCTATTTTTATTTTCTCTTAGAAAGATAATGAAAGCAAAAGAATAACATTGTATCTTTGTATCTCTTCAGATGCAACTATATATACTTAAAGAGAGATTGTGCTAAAAATTATGTCATTACTTGATTACCTGACAATCTGAGTTAATCTTCATCCTGAACATGGAGTTTCAAAATTGGAGCAGAAGAATTGGTTTCTGCTTTCTCTACGTTTTTCAATCTGGATTCTAGATTCTGCATTTCCAAAAATTACTGATGATACTGAGTAAGTCCTTCTCTTGTCTCAAGTTTACTACATAATTAGGATATCACTCCTGCAACTGTGCCCTCTCTTTATAGATTTTTGCCCTCTTTGCTGAATAATTCTAATTGCATATTGCATTTTGTAATATATTTATTCTAATCTAAGGAAGAAAATCTCCCCTGATACTATCCTTCCCTACAATTACTGTCTCAGTTTTCTATATCCTTTTTCAAGGGTTTCTATACTCTCTGTAACCTCGCAGTCTTCCCATAATTTAATCTCGAACCCACTCTAGCCAGTTTTTTATTCCTCTCTCCTATAAAACTATGTTTATCAAAATTAACTGTGTCATCCATATTGCCAAATCTGAGAGTCAATTCTCAGACTTCCCCATGCTTGATTTATCAGCAGCCCTTGACATGTTGGTTATTCTTTCGTTCTTGAAACTCTTTCTTCACTTGGTTTCCAGGACACCATGCTTACTTCTTCGCCCAAAACCTCGGTGACAGCTTCTTCTTAGTCTCTTTATTGCTTTTCTTTTTTATCTAATCTTTTCCAGCTCAAAACATTACAGGGTACCTTCTGACCCTTTCTCTTTGCTATACACATTTCCTCATGATCTCATTCAGACCCATGCCTTTAAATACCATCTATATGCTGATGGCTCCAAAATTTATATCTTTAGTGCAGACCTTGTGCCTGAACTGCCCTCATCTTTGGACTCACATCTCCACTGGGATATCTAATAGACATCTTGAAACTCACATGTCCAAAAAACGAACACTTAATTACCCAATTCCACAGCTGCTCCTTCTATCATCTTGTTAATCTCAGTCCCATTCCATTCCTTTTCTTCTGAGAGTCAACTAAAATGATGAACATGTAGTGTTTCATTCTAGTTCATATAGCTACAGATAATATAGAGATATATAGAGCTAGACATATCCATATTTGTGGGTAAGATAAGTGACATTTAACATATTTGGGGGTTAAATTTACATAAATGGTATTCTACTGTTAATATCTTTTTACAACTTTTATGTTTCTGAGACTTATCTAAGTTGGTTCATATAGATCTATTTATTCTTTTGAAGTTCTGTACGGAATTACATTATACAACTATGCTATATTTTGTTATTTATTCATTTCTCCATTCAGTTGGTTCCAAACTGTTTGCTGTTATAAAGAATTTTTCAGTAAAATGCTTTTATTTTTATCTGTGTACTAGACCTTTGAATGTATTAATTTATATGATTCTCACAAAACATCATATTATCTTTGTTCACCATAAACAAAACTGAATTTTAAGGAGAAAGAGTAATTTTCCTAAGGTCCCACAGTTAGTCAAAGACAGAGCCAGAACTGAAATCGCATTTATGTCATTTCGTCACTCAGGGTTTTTTCCTACTGTACTACCTCATCTGGGTCTAAATCCCATGAAACTCTTGTAGGAATAATGCTGACAGTAACAGGGAACAATGAAAAAGGCCCATTATCACCCCTAATTCAGTGAGAATTCTAGAAAATCATGAGTGGGCAATGAGAGCATGTGAGTATGGATGAAATATGAGTATAGTAGTGGCAGCTTATTTAGAAAACTACAATTTAAAACCTTGTTATCAACTGATTAGGCACTCCAGTTCTAGAGATATTGACAAGAAATTCACAGGAATTGTTTACTATAAACTGTGGAACAAGGAAGAAGTAGATGTTAAACAGAAGATCTCAGTTTGCATGCTTGAGAGTCAGGAAAACGTAGTGACATTAAGTAAATTGGGGAAATTAGAAAGAAGATCCTCTGGGACCAACAAGGTATAGGATGGAGAGAATATAAGTGCTTGATGATGTTCCCATTAAGATGAAGATTTGTTTTACTTACCAAAGACTTTGAGCCAAGAATTCCTACTTGCTTTCTAAATAAGAAAAAGATTGAAAAACAAAAAACAAATGGAAAGAAGAAAAGGAACAAATGTTGTCTAGAGACAAATCTAGAATTGCTATGATTGCGTTCTCTTTTTTCCCTTGCCTCCCATGCACAAGCTATTTAGCTCTCAACTAGAGATTGAAAAGCCAGCAATCACTGAAACCAGTTTTTAGCATCAGCAGAAGGAGTACAATAAAGCACATCAAACTAGGAGGTTAAACAAACAAAAACTAAGTATCAATTTGTCTTTACTGATCTGCTCTGGCCTTGGGCCCTGCTTCTAGTAATTGCATTCCTGTCTTGCTTCCCTACAGGATTTATTTCTAATACTATAACTGGAGCCCATCCCATACCAGAACCTGTGCCTTGGTGCCATACTCAATATATTGGTTTCCCTTGGCCTGTAGTTCTTATGTTTTCCATCTCAGCATTTCTATTTTTGGAGATACAACCCAGAACCCAATTCTCTACAGTCAAGTGTCCCCCAATTCATTCAGATATCACTTGGTTTTTGGAACTTTACTTTTCCCTACCACTTACAGACCTTCACTTGCTACCTATCACCTGCCAGAACTTTCTTGCCACCCATCTGCTTGGGCATCCTGTCTATTGCCTAGCCTTCTTTGCATCATGTTCCTCATAGGTATAGATTCTTTGAAGTTGGAGTACTATGATTTTGCTTGGTTTACCACATGAATTAACAACCATCCATTATGTAGAGAGAGAAAAATTATTGGAATAGAGGAAGAAGCTCTGGAGAGACAGGAGGAAAACTAACATAGAAGAAAAGAAGAATACCAAAACAGAGAGGAGAAAGTCAAATGTTAACTATGAGGATGGAGTAAAGACTGCTGAAGTTGGCAGGAAACATAAATATTTGGTCTACTAGACCCAGAAAGTCCAAAGATTGGATAATTTTGTTCTCTGACAAACTTTTCTTGTATCCCAAAGTGTAAATAAACAATCTAATGCTATCAGATCCTGATCATATCAAAATCCTGTATGAATGTTAATGTTTTCATGTGTGAATTGGCCATAAAGAATTACATAGAACAACTTGAAATATAATTTCAAATGTATCCACATATGCCAAAATGTTGTGTTTCTGAATTGATTCCTATATGCCTTTTGTTGTTTCAATTATAAAAACTCAATTTAAGAAACCCACAAAAGAATCGTTATGCCTTTAAGGAAAAACTAGAAAGGTAATCTTTTTTTTTTTTTTAAGGATTATACATCTTAACAAAAACAGAGACATAGATGCTTTGGAAAATAAAGTCAGATAGCAATTAGTGGAAATAGCTAGGCTTAAATTCAACAAAAATATAAGAAATAGAACACTGCAAAGAAATATGCACAGACTTAGAAGCATATACAGTAATTGGAACCATCTGCTAACAAATACAGGTAGTACAAGACCTGTTTCAAAGACTAAATTAGACTCATTTGTTATTAGCAGTAGATATTTGCATTCAATTAATGTGCTAAAATCCTTTAAAAGTATGCTCTCTTAAGTGGGTTAAACATGCTCATTGTAATCTTGTTTATACTAATAATTGGCTTAGCAAATCTTTTCTTTATATCTAGTACAAAGGTAAACTTTATCAAACCCAAGCTAAATTATCATAAATTCCATATGAGCAGAAACCAAATTAATGAGGTTTGATTGTACCGAGAAAATTGCTTTTGCCATTTGCTTATTTTAATCTGCTCTATATAATAACAAAAATTTCAAGTGATAGAAGCGGTAGATAATTCAGTATCTGCAAAAATATTAGTGGATGCAAGGCAAACTTTCAGAAAGTCTCATTTAGTGTTATATTTATTTGTTTAGGTTCAGCGTGTAATATAATGTTAAGTATATTACCGTACCATGCTATTATGGAACAGATGTTAAATGCAATGTAAAAATGTCAGGGGTAAATGATTGATGATCCTCTTTGCCATTTCAAAGTAAACTATGATTATTTATATGCTCTGGACATTGCTTGAAAGCATCATATTAAATCTAAACAATTGATCCATTTTCAAGGGTTTTTCTATAATGTATTATTTATGTTTTTTATTCTTTTGTGAAAATACCCTAGTATAAGTAAGTATTTAGATTCTCAAGTGCTCCACCCAGTCCATATGGTAGATTTGTTCTCTGTGTAATACTTACTTTTTCCCTCTAGGCCCATATGGCAAGTCCATAGGCTGCCCAGGCCCCTCTGTCCTCCACAGGGGCCATATGGCAAGTTCACTGAGCACTCATTTACCTTGTATTAATATTTTATCTGCCTCAGACAGAAAAAGAGATCAGTTTAAGTAAAGTCAGCCCCTGAAAATGGTTTAGCCATATAATCAATACTGAGTGTCAATGTGGTATGAGATATGGGTTCTGTTATTTCATTTATATTAAAAATAGCAAATCCATTTGAATAATTTATCAAATAATTTCATAAGCTCTTTTGATCACTTGATATACATTGACAGCATACTGTTTAATTATGCTAATCATCTGGACAGTATTAACACATGATAGTATGAGCTTATAAAGTTTAGAGCTGTTTTAAACATATAGGCTTTGATATATCCAAAAAGATAAGATGGAATCTAAATTATAATCTATATTACCATAGTAATTGTTCTAAAATTAATTCATCGTTATAACATTTGCAGCTATAGCCTAAACTTTTGCTGTCAACTTAAAGTGATTAACTCTTAGCACTTTATTTACAATTACAATTTATATAAAAAATATGGAATAAATTAAAATGCTCCATTTTGGCAGCTTCTACTGCCACTACAAATTCATATAAAGTTACCAAATGAATGGATTTCATGGGGTAATTTATCTTACTGTAAATTCGTTCAGTTGAAGCGTTACTAGTTTTATAACTTTGTTAACTTTTAAGCTATAGATATCATCTCTATGTTTTCTTTTTAACACCTGATAGTATTGATATATATATGGATATGATAACATATTTCATAATCAAATTACTATTCCAAGCACTTAACAACTGTTCAAGAATGTGCACAAAAACATGCATATCCTTTATGCTAGACACAGTTATCTGTGTACATTTCTTTCATCTCCTTCAATAAAAAGATACTTGCCTCATTTGTAAAAACATCTTGACTATTAATAACCAGAGCTCAGTTATTCGAAATGAACAAAAACGACAATGCAGCCCACCACACTTACAGCGATTTATTTTTGTTAGACCTCAGAATTCTTGTCAGCTTATGTATAAAATCTAATGTGAGAATGTTCAGAAGAGGGAGTTCATGCTTTGATGCTTGGTTCTTTCCTTAATACATATACAGTGTTTACTTCCTGGACATGTCTTTTAATCAGTCAATGCTTTCTCCACAAAACAATTATGAATAGTTGTCTTTTTTTCATTTTATTTCACAGAATGCACATATCCTATTATCCTGTTTTGCCCACATTTCCTCTGAGTCCCCGAATCTGTAATCATAGTTGTTGTGATCTCTGTCCAGAATACACTTGCCAGGCCAATGTAAATTCCGAGTTCATATCACATAGGCGATGTGGAACAGATTCTGAAGTCATTTGAAATTTTAAAATGATAATATTGAAATAAAAATGTTAATGTGTTTAGGTTTGTCACCTATAAGTGCAACTAAAGCCATAATTAAAATATAGAGACAACGTCAGGATCTCTGACAGCTTATTTTAGTCTTGTATATATAGAAACATATTTTAATGAAAATATAAAAGTTTAATTTTATGCACTGAATATTTCCACGGAGTCAGCACTTTGCTATTTTGTGATAACATGTTAAAATTAATGGGATGTCTTAACTAAGTTCTTTCTGCATATATACATATAAAAAAGGGAAAGCTCCAAACCTGACTTCATAAATAACATTCAGTGTGATTTTGTTAAAGTTTCGATGTGTGGATTTGTATTTGAAATCCTCAGAAGGTTACAGGGTGCAACCCTCCAACAATATCTCTGAGTCTTCAGGGACAAAATCCCATTATGTGGAGTTCAGTGAAGGGGGTAAACACCACCATAAAGAAATACAAATTGCACATATTTCCCATTTAGCTCGTGTCACCAAAGTTCACCATTTAGAATTCTAACCAGTTAGGACTTATTCTTGGAGGTCAAGTACCTTGTGAACCTTGTCATTTCATTGATGACATCATATCCCATCCATCAATTCTTTCAGGAGCACACTTGCCATCTGCTCAGCACACGTTGTAATAACTTATTAGACAAATTCACAGGGTAACAATCTGTACAATGACACTGTTATCTTAATGCTGGCACATACTGAGATAACAACCACTGTTTCTCTGTCAGAGCACAATGATTCTGCCCTCGAACTTTAAAAAAAAGTTAGGAGCCCATTTAAACTCCTTAAGTCTTATGGAAACTATCAGGATATGGGCAGAAGCATTTTTCTCCATTGTAGGATCACAAACAAAACTCTCCTCACAAGAAATCATTCCAAAGGACGATCCCCACTTAGAATTTTTTGTTTCATGAGGGAATCAGATAAATAAGAAGTATACCAGAGTATCCTGTAGAAACTTAAAAATAATAACATTCATAATCACCAAGCAACAAAATCCGGTATCTCCTTTCTATTTTCTAAAATAACATAATTAAAATAATTTCCCAGCCTGTTCCAGATGACTACAATCTCCCTTATTTTGTTTTCTAAAGGCACTTAATTAGCAGAAAGAGTCTCAAACATCTAGCTGACACTGCATACCTGCAACTCTAATAGGTCCTTCAGAAAAACCAAGGACAGTGTCTAGGATCACATACCTGTATTTTAGCAGCTTTTTTATTTGCAGCATAGAATTATCGGGCCTGTTTAACCTAGCAACTATCAAAGGCCTTGTGACTCGACGAAGTCCGGCACAACAGTCTCTCTATCTCTTAGCTTTAAAAATTATATATTTTTAGAGAAGATGGCATTTATTTTGCATTACATGGAATTCATCCTCTGTTCCTTCTTTTGGCTTGTCATTTATTCCAGCTTACACTGTGATCAACATTGTACTAAAATAAAGTCAAGTACAACAGCCGCTCCCTGCCCATCAAAACGCACAGACGTCTGCCAAGCACTTGTAACAGCTGGTGTTACATTAATTAGTTTAAACTATTTATTTCATCCATCTCCAGAGCAGATTGAGCAAAAACATTAGAGATTATTCTAGCATCTGTAAGTGCCCTGCAAACATTAACCAAGGAAAGTTAGAATATTCATCAGTATCATATATACACAAATATCTATTTATATTTATTTACATGATTTAAGAGTCTGGACAGTCATTATAAATATGAGAGTAAACTCTACCATATACTTAGTAAGGAGATGTCTTATTAAGTGTCTTTACAAATATAAGTTTTCAACTTTTGTTCATTTTTGTGTCCACAAAGTTTCTCACTTTAAAAATTATCACTAGAAAGAGATAATAATTCCTGGCAGCATGGGCCATTAAACAATATATGACAGGGACTGGGTGACTCAGTGGATTAGTCACAGATTTTATGGCCACTGTTGGAATCCTGCCCTAACTACAGTGATCAAAACACTGTTATCAAATGGTTGTAAAAATCTCAATTAAAATTACTTCTATGGCCTCCATTGGTTCTTTGCAAAATACATCCCATAACATGAATCTACATGTCATTGACAAAATTAACTCAACTGCTACTTTTTGGCTTAAGAGAACTTAGAAATTAACTATCTAACTGAGTCTTCAAGTAATGGTTGTCAACAGGGGTTTGATTATAAATGTGCGTCCATTAAACACCTGTCAGTCTATCTTTTTTGTAGGGCTTCTAGATTTTCAAGAGGATATTACCTTTTGCCATGTCTCTTCTTGAAACCAAATACATATGGATTAAATTAACATGAAATGTATCTTCTTACAAAAAGTAAAAACATTCCAAAATACCTGAAGACTAATTCACCAGAGTAGTGGTGGAGAACAATCAGGACTTAAAATTTTTTGTAGAATATCAAAATAGCTCTATGTGAACTCCCTCAAGGTTGATGATTCCCAAAGCAATCTGTTTTACTCCACCAAAAGCAATGCCATGAATATAATTTGACACATGACTTAATCAACTAAAGGCAAACAAAAGGTCTACATGATAAATAGCAAACAAACATTTAGGAAATAAATAATCTGATCTTCAGTGAGGAAAAATAATAAGGAGTAGAGGGCATTAGGGAAAACAATACTGTATACCTTGGCAAAAGTTTTCTGGGTAAACACAGCCAGAAGTCCTGAAGTACTACTCGTTATTCCTAGAGTTAAAAGCTTTTGCTGTTTTAACCTTACTCATAGGTCAAAAATCAATCTCTATAAAGCAAATTAATTTTACTCCTTGGCTCTTTATTTCCCTATACCAAATGCAAAAGAAAATTAGTACAACAAAAATTCAGTGTAATATAATTCTATGTGGAGGTATCTCAGATTGAAATAACCCAGATATTGAATTTTGAGACTAAGGAAGCTATGATAAAATGCATCCATATGCTAACGCTGCCTATCCTCTATGTTCGACTTTACTCTGTCTTATATCTAAAAGGATTTAGCTTGGTCACCTCCCTTGGTTTATGAGCAATTTAATCATCAATATGTGACTGTTATGGACTGCATTGTATCTCCCCAAAATTTGTCTGATGAAGCCCTAATCTCCAATGTGACTGTATTTTGAGATAGGGCCTTTAAGGAGGCAATTAAGGTTAAATGAGGTCTTAAGAGTGGGGTCCTGAAGAGGAAGAGGCGCCAGGGATGCCAGCACACAAAGTGAAGTGCCAGGCCATGTGAAGACACAGTGCCAAGGAGGTGTCTTCAAGCTAGGGAGAGGGGCCTCAGGAAAAACCAAAACTGCCATGCCTTGATTTGGGACTTCTGGCCTCTAGAACTCTGAGAAAATAGAATTCTGTTGTTTAAGCCACCCAGTTTTTGTTTTTTTGTTCTAGCAGCCCTAGGAAACTAATACAGGGACCCAGAGCACCAACACTGAAAACTGTCATCTAGTGAGGTACCTGTATCTCACAATTCTCCTACAGTGCTCCCTAATTTAAGATCACTTAAAATACTATTTCGTTTGTTCCTTACAGCAAGTTTGTCAGGTATGAGATTATTTCCCGTGCTTTCAGCAGTGAGAAGTCTGGGCTGGGAGTGTTGAACTATCTTGCACTAAAGCGAAACACAGTTAAGTTGGAATGGGAGTCTTGTACCCAGATTTCCGACGCAAGGTCCGAGTTATCAACACTCTGTCCTAGTCCACGTGTATTCCAACTTTTCGTGAAAACAATCAATTTTCAATTTTTACAATCTTTAGATCTCTGAAAGATGAAAAGCTGACAAAGGTGACGGGAGTAAAATAATTTAGGGAAAAAGTTCAGAAGATACAAAATCATATTTCAGATCAGAGGTAGGCAAACTATGGACTGTAGGCTGAATCTAGCCCACCACCTGTTTTTGTAGAGCCTGCGAGCAGATGATGGTTTTTTCATTTTGAAATGATTGAAAAAAAAAATAAAAAGAGAAATAATATTTTGTGACACCTAAAAATTATATGAAATTCAAATTTCAATGTCCATAAAGTTTCATTGGACCAAAGCCACAATCATTCATTTATATATAATCTATGGCTGCTTTCTCGCTACAAAGCGGAGTTAAGTAGTGTAACAGAGACCACATGGCCCCAAAAGCCTGAAATATTTGCTATCTGGCCCTTTACAGAGAAAGTTTGCTGACTCCTGTTTTATACAATAGGATTAGTAGCATCCTTTATTATAATTGTTTCAAATAGTCTAACTCTGGTTTTTCCAGGGAGCCTATTTAAGCTGTAACAAATTTATAGAGTATCACTAATGAGCTGATAGTGTTCTTTCAATTAGCTCTAACCTATATTTATGATGCTGTTCTATGGGGGAAAAGGGTGTTGCAACTTTCAAATAACTCACAAGTGAATTTTTGGAACATAACCTGTTGGTCAATTTGTGGCTACCTGTTTCAGAGATGATTAATGATAATGAAAGTTGATAGGAACAATAGTTACCCGTGTCTATACATTATTCAATTATTCTTACAACTTCTCCCTAAAGTAGGTATTTATTATTCCCATTTTTCACATCTGGAAAATGAGGATTAATGTAGCTAAGCAACCATCACAATTTAATAGCATACTCACTATGACATGGAGTGGCGTGGAGTGGAATCTAAGTTTCCCTGAATCTAGAGCTCATGCTCTCATTATGCCCTATTGCATAATGATTATGCAATCATTATGCTCTATTGTCTACAGTAATTTTGCTTAGGTAAATATTATTTCTGTTCATATTTTAATATTTTTATTAACAAGCTGTTTTAAAAATAATATAAGTACAGAACAATGAATTTTAAAATTTTCATTAAAGAAATACCAATTACATTCACCATTGATAAAAGCAATACTTCTGAAGACTATAACTTTTTACCACTAACGTTTCAGATAATTTATTGTTCAAATGTTTGGGTCCTAACCAACATAGAATACATGTATGTGCAGGATTACACATTTGAACAGGCATTGATATAGCCCTAAACAAGCAGATTTATATGGCCACCACATCACCATTACTTATCTCTTCTAATATTTCCGTGTAAGAAAAGGATTTTAGCAATAAATTGAAATAAAGCCAAACGTAGTATAAGGCAGTATAGGGAGAAAAGGCTCTAGAAGAGGCCAAACTTGGTTTTCTTCCTGATTATGCCATTCTCAAACTCTCAGTCTCCGACAATCTATTAATCCTTTCTAAACCTCAATTTCCTCACCATTAGAATAGAGATAAAATGGTACCAGCTTCAGAAGATTATTGTAAGGATTAAGTTTGATAATGCCATGCTCTTGCCACCAATCACAACCTCATGGGGATGAAGGAACAAATTGATTCATAGGGTTTTTGTAAAATAGCTCATTGCAATTATTTCAGACTACCAGGTTGGAAGACACAGTAAGTTGATGCTTATACTCAAAACTGTGAACACGAGTTTAGGAAAGGTGAAATAAAAAAGACTTTTGAGGGAAAATTAAAGGAGATAATCATATATAAGTTCAAAAGGACAAGTTAACAGGGTTCTGGGAATCTAGCTGAACATGAAAAAAGAAAATGTGAACAAATTACATAGGTATATAATCAATTATAACAAAAATAACTAGTTTAAATGCAGAAAGTAAAGATTGGACTACATACACAGAAAAACTATGTTAAACAATTATATATAATTTCAGAGAATAGTTCATCCAAAGGAGATAGTTGCATTTAAAAGGAAATTTGGCTAACAATAGGAGAATTTGTCTCTGATATCAGGAAGCATATAAAACTACAGAGATCTACACACTTGGAGAAAGTAAGGAGGGAAATTCAAAATCAACATTAACATAATGTTAGTTCTCACAATATCATAACATTAAGGCAGTTAGGTAAGGAATTAAATTGGCAGGCAGATATATAGACAAAAATGCTATTTGTAGATGTATATCTGTACATACTATATTTCCCACTTGTAAAGCATACATACATTTAAGTTAATTCGCTTCCAAGCTCCAGGCTCTATGGGCCCAGAGAACACGTCTGTCTTAGTCATTATGTTAAATGAATGGCACCATAATTAAAAGCATGGACTCTGGAGCCAAACTGCTGGGACTCAATTCCCAGACCTGTCTGTTATCTAGTAGTCACATGACCTTAGGTTCTGCCTTGTTATCCTCATCTGTAAAATGGAGATCATAATAGTAATGCAGCTGTCTCAAAAGTTGCCATGAGGCAGTTATTGTACGTCTAAGTATTTAGAATAGAGCTTGGCATATGGTGTGTGCTATGCAAACGTTTGCTGTGATTAGTAAATCTTTGTATGCAAATGGAGGGCAGGGATGACATTTTTCTTTCTGTTCCTTTCATAATGGATTATCTTTTTCCCGTATTAAATATACATGGATATGAATACGAATATATAGAATAGATGATAGACATAGATATCTCAATACCCATGGACTTATTATAGCTCTTAATCTCATTAAAATTTGATACAAGTTCAATGGGAGTTAAAAATATTAAACCTATTTTAAAACACATTTTAAAGTCACCTCTTGAAAAAAAACTAAATGATGATCTTTTAATCTTTCAAACTCAAGGAAAACTGTTGTTCGTATATGCTCTCTGCTAAGCAGACACACAACAATTGTTGACATTCTGAAGCCATAATCCATCATTTTCATCTCTTCATGGTTGACTCCTCGTGTCTTTTCTTCACCCAGAAAGTTAAGTAATCATCTGATGCCAAAGTATCAGATAAAAAGGCCAAATAACACAGGGGGTTAGCTTCTGGAGGATACCTCACCTCACTTCCCCCTCAGACGGCCTTCAGAAGAGCCTCACACTTACACTGAACAGTCTACTAAGCTACCATACTGTCCTTACTAATAATAATCAAATCTATGTAAGACATAAAAAATACATATTAATACTTTAATTTCAAGACAGCCTGAAGTTCACCTTTTCTTCTCATGTCAAAAGTCATTGTTTTGTAGGTATTTATAGCACAATAGAGTTTGTCACGTGACATTTCCAGGAAACTGCAAACTACTACAGGTTAACAACCAAAACCAAATTGTTCTACTATGTGGAAAAATCTGGATTGTTCTAAATAACTGACGGAATATAAAGCATATTGACCAAAGAATTTTAGTAAATATATACAGTATTCATAAGCAGGGTACTTTCAAGCTTTGATAACATAAATGATGATTTGTTTCACAGGCAACATTCTTTACAAAGCAGGTGGGTATGAGAACACTCCGGGAGACGTCCTGGGAGCTTTTCTAGACTGTTACCTCCACATTGAAAGAGGAATGTCAGAAGCACCTGGAGAGCAGGGGTGAGGTCTGTGGATTGCAATTCAAAAACGTGCTTCAAGTTCCCTTACCGCCCTTCCCATGGCTTGCCCGCATTCCCACCCTTTGAGAATCACTCACTAACTATTTTGATGAGAGTACTACTTTAGCCCCCAATAATGCATCACGTTGCTTTTAAAACTGAAGCTCCAACACAAACATACTGATTTCTTATAACTTACCAAATAAATACATAAGATCTTTACCTTATTAATTGAATTTCATTGTAATCTCTTTTTCACGGCACGGTACCCTTAAAAGATTAGTAATAACCACATTTTCATTATTCTTTTATTCCGCCATGAAATAACTTGCTCTGGTATGGTGTTTAACCCATTTTGACATTCATACAGATGAAAAGCTAATTCCAAAGGTGGAATGGATTTTCTTCTAAAACTGTATACTATTTCACTTTCTGATGGAATTGTCTTCTGACCTGAAATTCTTCTTTCTCTTATACCGAAAAGTTAACTGTTAAACTTTGCTACGAAACCCTTTGTTCTTGCTGAAGTCACTTTGCTTGTCTCTCCTACTGTAAGGACACCAAATCCTAAAAGCTGGCAAGAATGCATATGTTTATTTCACCATTGCTCTGCAATTACTGAATGCCACTTAATTATAGCAACAGATGCTCGAGTGTAGGAACCAGAAAAATCAAACGCCTCATTTCCAGGTTATTTTTTTCCATTGCTTCTGCCAACAGCAGATGTGTGAGCCCCTTGTGCTCTGGCGTAAATACTTATCAAATCCTAACAGGTCACCTATGTCACAAACAACATTTCAGATGCAACTGTTTCACCTGATAATAGGCTCTGAAAATAAAACTGTGAGCTGTAAATACAATGTATTCAGAATGAAATGCCATAATGTGAAATTGCTTTTTCTCCAGCTACAACTGAAGTCCTTGACAGTTTTTGGCAGTGATAAATCACCCTCCCATTAATTGTCTTCTCTCTCATTGTGAGGTGAGCTGCTAAAAGGGGCAGTCAACAAAAATGACTTAAAGGACAAATTTTGGCAAAAAGACAATGAAGAAATCTGTCATTGCTCAGCCTCCAGTAAACTGTCATGAAACAATCAAAATATATGTAGCTGAAGTGTTTATGTCTTTGTTAGGAAGATTATAGAATGATAAGTTTACTGTTGGAAGAGAGGAAGGAGCCAGAGAAACCTAAATTGTGGATCCTTGACACCCTCTTCCAAGTGATTTTTCTCCTACAAGACACATTACTGTCTCTTAGATTTGAACAGTTATCTCATTTATTCCGAGTCACTCTGACCTAGAATAAATGAAAAGCCCCCCAATGTGTGATCACAACTTATAAAATCTTGTTAATGTAATTTTCAATTGAGTGTAAATTTAATTTTTAAAAATTAATTTCAGAAATTCTCAAGTAACATTTTGCCATAAAAAGGGAAAAGAACTCAAACAATTCTACATCCAAAAGTGTGTTTGCCATCAGTAGACAATTTAATATTATCATATGCAGTATGACAAAATTATATGTTACTACAGTGCCTGTCAAATGCATCATTTACATTTTAGTTTATATTCAGCAGTAGTAACTACAGACGCATAAAAACTGGACCCATTGCTTTTCTTACATTAAAAATGCTCACTTTTTCTTCATGTAATTAATGTATTGCTTAAACTGCTGAATCTTAAGTCTAATTGAACAAGAACTCTAAATCTAAACTGCGCCATTTTCTGGAATGTACCCAGTCAATCCTCTTCAAATGTCAACAACATATTTGAAAGAGATACAGAGGACCACAATTACTACACAGGTAAAATAATTCAAATAAAGCAAAAACTGTAAGAGGAAAGCATGCTTTCAGGAAGCCTAATGGGATACAATCTAATGTCCTGAAGCACGATTGGTATAGCATTATGTCAACAATTTTTTTCTAGAAGAATTTGAAAGAACTTTAAAAATAATTTATGGGTATTTGAATTAATACAGGAAATCACTGAGTCAGTAACTCTAAAAGGAATGGTTCAATATATCAACAAAGTGTTTTTGCTAATAGATAAGTGTCTCTGGTTTGCATTAAATGGCGTGAGATAAAGAAGTGGTATTTTGGTGCTTCAACACTGAAACTCAATAAGGAGCCTAAATTAAATAAGGAAAACTTAAAATTACCCCAAGTCCAGTTTTGTAGCTCAAATGGAATGTTATCTGAATATTAATAAATATAGTTTATAGACTATGACATTAAAATATCTTTTGAATGACAGAAATAAAAATCCAAGGATTGATTTTTTTTTTTTCTCTTTTGGTGATGCGCCAGTTTGAGAGCTTACTGAGAGCATATGGAGATAGCATATTTGCAAGTCCATCTCTAGAGGATTGCAAAAGGCCCTTAGCTTGTGAAAAACAGCAATGTTATTTTTTTTTTAACGTTCCCTATATTTAGAGATTAAATCGCTCACTGCACAAACCCATTTGGAACAGGCGAGAAGGTGAAAAGGATAATCAGTACAGTCACTGGTCCGTGTTTCCTAAACGCTTTTGAAAACATTACTGTGCGCAGGCATAAAATTAGCGGCAGGACCTTAAAAAGGCTGGCATTTAGCATGACTTTTTGGAAAGTGACACCCTCATTTTTTTCTTGTAGGATATCATTAAATTTCAATCGCCCTATGGCAGTGCCTTTCCATTAATAACCAATTCACTGTGTCACTTTGGCTCTCCTTTGAAATAATGAGCCTTTGCTTCGCTTTAATAAATTTAAACATATTCTCAAGGCCAGGGAAGATAGGAAACCGCAGATGGGCTGAGAAAAACACGATTCATAAATCCTTAACTGCCTGAGATCGTTGAGAGCAAAACAAAGTAACACTCGTAAAATATTAAACAATCCCAGCTGTATGAGGGAAGCTTCATTAACAAAAATGGACTATTTACTGCCTTGCTCAGTGCCCGTGGGTGGAGAGAGTCAAAGAAATCTTTTTAAAAAACACTGCCATTTCTGGTGATTCTTTAACCAACTAATGGAACAATAAAAATATTATCTGGAAAGTCCAGTTATTGTCAAGAATTAATAAATATTATTTAAAATACTATAAATTATTTTCCCACTGACATATTTTATTTTAAAAGTAACAAATGAAAGTCTGCTAATATTTTTTCTTGAAACTATTTCCATAAGCATGGCAAAGATACTGAAGACATGAGGACTACCTAAGAACTCAAAACAAAATGATGATGATAAGCATTGTGAACATCCTTGTACAAATGGTTTCTGAAGTATACGTCAGTCAGTCTAGAGCCGATGACTTTCTTTTGCTTTTGCATACATATTTTATTATCCACTTAATTGGCTCTTAATATCTAGGAAATGTTCTAACGTTGAGCTTATCAAAACTCTAAGATTGATAGTATCTTTGGAATCATACTTAAAGGTTGCAAACTCAATGCAAACATCCTAGCATAATAGATGGAAATTATGAGATATCATTATCAAGGGTATCATTTTAAATGCCCTGCATCAAATTCAAGTTCTGCTTGCTGGTGGTATATAAGTTTGAAGAACCAAGAGATCAATGTCAGTCTGTTAAATGCTAAGAACTTAGAAACTCTAACCTTAAAGACAAGCTGACAATTTAGTGGACAGAATGTCAATACTTCTAAACATTTCAAGGGCAAAAATATTGCTTTATACAATCTGTGTCACATTTATTGCAAGAAGAGAATTTAGATTATTCTTCTGCTTTCTGTCAGCACTTTTCCTTTTATTATACAGAGACACATAATTAAGGAGTTCAATATGGAATAAATGCAGAAGCTGACCCTTTTAACAATACATAGCTAGTCTTGTGATATTACATGCTAAAATGCAAGAAAAATGCAAATATATTCATCCTTTTTCAAGCACTATATATTTTACCAACTGAGCCTTTATATGGATAAAATTTCAGGGAATGCGATAGAGCATTCGAATATATATGTAAAGTCTTTTCTATCATCATTAGCAGTTCCATTTTCTTACCACAGTATAATGGAAGCAAATAATTGTTGACATATTTCCCAAAAGAAAACCTAAGTTGAAAAGTAATATCAGACTCAGTTTAAGATCACAAATATTGACTCCAGAGGCTTTCTGCACCTTTGTTTCTTAATCTGTAAAACGAGAAAAATAATATTACCTATTTCTAAAAGTAATTTTAGGACTAAACAAGTTAGTACATGTCAACTAGTACCTAGTCCATAACAAGCAGCATATACAGGTTAGATTATGATTTAGTTTTAAATGCAATAGTTTTGAAAGAAGTATTGTTCTACCATGATCATGTAAATATGTATAATGGCTATTACAAAAAATACTTAAACATTTACCACTATGTACGAACAGGGTGGTTTGTACTAGGATTACAAAGCTATTTGTTGGCAATCCTTGTCAGACATTTAAGACTTCCTTTGAATCAAAATCGTGTCTTCTCAGTGAAGTCTTCTGGGGCTAGCTATAACTTTCAGGTGTAGAATCTGCCTAAGGCTCAATTCTTACATGGAAAGCTTAAACTTTGACTATCACATTCATCTGGGATTAGATCTGTTATTAAGATCTATGAGATTCTTCATGAGATACTGAAACACTCTCCTTCAATCATACTTCTAAACAGTAAATATCTATTTAATAATTACAAGTAAATATTCAAGTGTATTTAACACTGTTCCCTTTTTTTGAGAATGTGAGCTACCTTCAACTATGCTTGTAAAATCCATTTAATATAGATCCATAAATAAAGAAGATTAAAACACCTTTGCTTACTATTGAATGCATCACTCAACTAAATTTGTAGAAAGAGGTTAAAATGTTGAAAGTAGTAATCTAAGCGTATATTTGTACACTACACATAATTATTAAAGTAAGACTTTTAAGTTGCCATTAAATATCTTGTTGTTACAAATTACTGAAACCAAACATTTCCTTTTTTGATTTGCAACTTCAGAGTACCTTGAAAAGTTACAGATTATATTTTCTCAGAACTGGGATATAAAAGTTGAAAGACCTTTGATAACTTAGAAGGCATGAGGATGCCACAGCAAATCAGAGGTGAAAATAGCATCTTATTTGAGTCTAAGTGACTAGTCCCTGAAAAGCTGGTATTTTCTTCCCTAACAGTTCTTCATCGCTGAATACGGGGAAGCAATTACAATGAGAGGCATGTGAGCACAGTCTTTGCCACTGGGCCCTCATAAATCTTGCCAGTTCCCAGAGAACAACACCAAATATTTGCAGCTGAGAAACATTTGGTCTGGCTTAAATTAACATATCTCAGCAGTCAGAAGTCATTAAGCTTTGCCAATGATTTGAAACAATTTTTCCATTTCAAAAGGAAGATTGGCTTTTACTTATTTTTCTGGATGAAGTAGGTAGTGAAAACTGAAACAAATGACATGAAAATGGAAGTTACTAATGAAAAAAAATGATAAAGGTCTTTGAACTGCCTTTAGTAAATTTGTTTATACTTTCCAAAAGAATCCCTTAGCTCTTACGCATATAATCAAATAATTCAATATGATGCCTATCAATTTTATGGCAAACCATGATTCAACTATAAAAATGTAGATACGGTTTACTATTAATTTTTTTGTGAACTTAGGCATTATAAATTGTAAAGCTGATAAAAAATTTATGAGAAAGAATAACCCAACATTTTCAATTAAAGTTTCAAGGAAATTAAACACAGAAAGAAAAATATGCTGGTGTGTTTTCCAAAGATTAGTTCTGATATAGAGTTCACTCAGACACAAGAACATGAGCAAATTGTTTAGAGCAATTCAATGATTATACCAGAAAATATTTTAAGTATAAAAAATAAAGTGAATAGATTCAGATGATGAGAGTGGGATTTAGAATTCAAATCAATACACTCACCTATTTGTGTTAATCTCATCAACTGTGTAGTATGTCCTTTCTTCAAGGAATAAAATTGTTCTGGGAAAAGGCAAGTTTTAGAAACAGAATATGTGATTCCAATTCATTTCCCTGCAGGACAGTTGTGCCAACCTGAACAAGTCCTTTACCTCCCAGAGTCTCATGAGTAAAGTACGGATAATAACATTCACCTTGCAAGTCACCGTGAGGATGAGAGATGACATACAAAACTCAGTGACTGTCCCACACTAAGTGTTCTATAAACAATGGTTACTAATACTAATATTTAAAAAATAGTCAAATTTGTGTCATTAGTGTCAGCATGTACATTCTTAAATATTCTCACACCTAGTGAATTTTATTAATTGGCAACCTGACAACTAATAGACCTTTTATGATATTTGATAACTGATAATAGAAATTTATATGCTTACCAGAAGTAAAACTGAGAATATGGAAACACAGGGTGAGGAATAAATAAAGCACTTACCACGTGCCAAAAGCTGTGCTGATTTTATTATTAAGTGATTTCATGTAGTGCTTCAAACAATATTTCGACTTGGGTATTCTCATTGATCTATTAATATACCGCTCATAGGTGCAGCAATTCAGATTAAGAGCCAGGTCCACCTGCCTCCAGATCTGTGTGCTCTCTCCTATGCTATGCTGCTGGAAAATGACTTCAGAAAATATTTACTAAAGACTTCAGATAACTTTATGATATTTTATTTTGTCAAAGTGTATAACCTAGCTGCATCTTGTATATCCCCATTCATTTTAAATGTAAACTCAGCCAATCACGATTCCTTAAAACACATTAATTGGGATTATAAAGTTTCAAACAGTCTGAATTCTGCTTGTAAATATTTTACATTCTTTCCAAAGATAAAATCCAAACTAAATGATACTGTAGAAAACAAACATTTTGTAAAACAAAATTTGAGGTCTAGTATTTTAGCAAAGTGGCATTAGAGAGTAAGCAAATAGAGTCACAATAATAAATTTCAATTTATAAATATTCAAAGAAAAAGATTTGCATATATGAATCTTTTCTGTCGCATTACTAAGGTAGTAATTAAAGACAATATATGCATTATGTTAGCTTTTTCTCTGTTGTAGATTTTTGAAAGATCTTTTAAATAAAATTGAAGTATACTATAAGAGATAAATACAAAGCAACGAGGGGCCGGCCCGGTGGCGCAGCAGTTAAGTTCGCACGTTCCGCTTCTCGGCGGCCCAGGGTTCGCTGGTTTGGATCCCGGATGCGGACATGGCACTGCTTGGCAGCCATGCTGTGGTAGGCGTCCCACGTATAAACTAGAGGAAGATGGGCACAGATGCTAGCTCAGAGCCAGGCTTCCTCAGCAAAAAGAGGAGGACTGGCAGTAGTTAGCTGAGGGCTAATCTTCCTCCAAAAAAAAAAACAAAAACAAAATACAAAGCAACGAAATATTGCAGATGGAAAAACAAAGTAGTAAAAGTTAGAATGAACAACACAACAAAATCATTAAAAACATGTAACGTGGGCCAGCCCTGGTGGCCTAGTGGTTAATTTTGGCACACTCCACTTCTGCAACCTGGGTTCAGATCCTGAGCGTGGACCTATACCACTCATCAGCGGCCATGCTGTGACAGCAACCCACATAAAACAAAGAAAAAAAGAGGAAGATTGGCAACAGATGTTAGCTCAGGGGGAATCTTCCTCAGCAAAAAAAAGATTAAAAAAGTAATGCTTTTTCAATCTCTATACCTTGGAACACTGAGTTAAAGTTAATATTATGTGTTTTACTACTTAAAGAAGGGCCTGGAACAACAAACAAAGCTTTCTTAGTCATACATATCAATTCTAGGGTGTGCTGCACTTGTATAAAGGAAAAACTATGTTTTGATCTTTGCTTCTACATTCTCTTTGTTGCTTGTTCTATAATTTTCTAACTTCTGTGGTAATGATTGTTTTAAAACATATATTATTTTATTCTCTTCTTTATTAACACTGGAAAGTTGCCCTACATTCTTTGACAACAGGAGACGTCAAATATGGCAGAGGCAAATAGATTTTTTAAAAGTTACTTAAACTTTTTTTTTTCTTTTTAAAGATTGGCACCTGGGCTAACAACTGTTGCCAATCTTTTTCTTTTTTTTTTCTGCTTTTATCTCCCCAAACCCCCCCTGTACACAGTTGTATATCTTAGTTGCATGTCCTTCTAGTTGTGGGATGTGGGACGCTGCCTCAACGTGGCCTGACGAGCAGTGCCATGTCCGCGCCCAGCATCAGAACCCTGGGCCGCCACAGCAGAGCGAGAGAACTTAACCACTCGGCCATGGAGCCAGCCCCCAGAAGTTACTTAAACTTTTAAAAGAGGTACAATATTGTTCTATTTAGAAAAGGAAAAAGGATTGGCAGAGAAACTCTAGGAGAAGAGGTCAGCTTGAAGCCCCTTTTTCTTTTTTTTTTTTTTTTTTTTAAAGATTTTATTTTTTTCCTTTTTCTCCCCAAAGCCCCCCGGTACATAGTTGTATATTCTTCGTTGTCGGTCCTTCTAGTTGTGGCATGTGGGACGCTGCCTCAGCGTGGTTTGATGAGTAGTGCCATGTCCGCGCCCAGGATTCGAACCAACGAAACACTGGGCCGCCTGCAGCGGAGCGCGCGAACTTAACCACTCAGCCACGGGGCCAGCCCCTTGAAGCCCCTTTTTAAGGTAGTCAATTTTCTGTAGATTGGCTACTTGACCTACCTTCTCATCTCATGTTTCTTGTTTCTTTTGGTAATTTACAGATCTCTAATTCTTTCATAGAGAGAAGAGAAAAGAGATGACAAAGAGATCATACTTCCTGTTCATCTTGTGGTAGAAAAAAGAATAAAATCCTTAATATTAGAAACTAATATTTAGCATCACAATATGCCAAATAATTGATGCTTAATAAACATTTTGGAATGAGTAAATGTAGAAAATCAGATCTTAAATCAGATCTTTCATTTGTAAAAATAATTTTCACTTTATTTCCATCTAAGTGAAAGGAAAGGATTTCTGAAAATAATTTCTAGGTTTGCCTTAGCTGATAATTTCTAGTTCTTTTTCTTCCTTACTTATGGTCAAGATGAGGCGTGGAAGACAGATGAAAGTGGTAGGAGGTGGAAGGTGAGCTAGGAAAAGTATATAATAACAAATCCAAAAAGAAGATAATTATGTTTAGGTAAATTTTACAATTTAAGTAGGTATCTTCCTCTTGTTAGATTATAAATAACAGGTGTCCTGTTTATATGAACATTTAGACATCTCTTAATCAGGAGGGCAATGCTTCTATAGCTTTTCAGGAAGAATTATTTAATTTAACAAAGAATAATTTTATTTAGATTTTATGTCTTATTAAATGTTATATTTATTATGCATTATAAATATAAATTGTTGAGCTCATTCAAATTATTTCAGAACATAACTGAATTTAAAATACATTGTGTTTATATACTCCTAATGAAGAAAGTTCTAGAAATGGGTTCATAACTTTGTAAACAGAGAAGAGATGTTTGTCCTTGCCTAAACACAGGGAATTGAAGAAAAACTTGAACAGCAAATCACTAAGAGTAATAAAACTAGGGATGAAGATCTCTGGAAGGAATTCAGAAACTCTGTAATCTCATATGAGATGAACAAAGAAAAACTCTGTTTCATAAATTTAATTTGCATAATGAAATCATCGTTTCTTTTTAAAAAAATGAACTCATAAATAAGACTCAGCCTAACTCATGAAATATTAAAACATGTGAAGAAAGGAATGGATAAAAAATCAGCCCCTGAGAAATATATGCAAAACTAACATTATAGGAAAATATTTGTTAAATTTCTAATAGTTTTAAGTAACTTTGTTATTATTGTTGCCATTTTGTGGGCTTGTTTGTTCTCAGAGGTACTCAAAACAGGATGGTAAAATGGAAGACACAGGTTCATGAGTCAAAGACTTCCTTCAAATGCCTGTTCCATCACACTGAGTTTTAGGCCTGACTGTTAAAATGAATATAATATATTTTTATATAGTTGTTTTGAGGAAGAACCATATCCATATACGTATAAATGCATACTGTGTCTGGCACCTAGTAGGCACTCAATAAATTCTTGCTATTATTACAATGTTCATCCTCCTCTTTTATTCAGAAAGCAGAAGATAAACTCATTGTATTAGTCAATTTTTATAAGACCTATGATAACCAAATAATGATAAAGTCCTCGGTTTGAACATGGACAATTGTTAAACCTTTAGATTTTTGCCATTTTGTGAAGATATTTAGCTGGCCATAGTTCCCTAGAGTTTTCAATTATATTGCATTATGAAACTAGTATTCAGTCTAACCGTGCAGGAGAGTTTCAGAAAAAGATACATTTCTTTTCTGTTTAAGAATTTGTCTTGATTTTAGAAATACTGGAGAGAGAGGAAGAAAGAGTAAAGGAAAATATTGGTGAAATTTGTAAATCAGATAATTTTTCAGATGCTCATGCCCCATCTTTTAACATTTACTATTTACATGTTAAACTGTTGCACCAAAAGCAACCTAGGAGGGCTTCTCCAACATGAACACAAAAGTAATTGGGAGATCTTTACCAAAATAAAAACTAATAAATCTATTCCTGACAGGAGTTAATTGTGAAAAGTTATACCACTGATGAAGAACAAGATATTCAGGAGAGGCAAATGGAAAAGAAAAGATCTAACATGTTCATATGTTTAAAGATTCCTGGCATATATGGTAGGCATTCAGCAAATACCCTCAACTTCCTTCTGCTTCCCATTATTGACTGAATCATGAGAATAATAATAGCTTCAGGAAAAAATTCTGCTGTCTTAATAATCCATGACAATAGCCCTAATTGTCTCTTCCAGTTTGTATTTGCTGTAGTATTTTAAAATAATTGCAATACTCGTGATGGTAGTCAGTCATATATGAATATATTTCTCTGTTAATTTTGTTTTTATGAGTCAAATGGAATTTTCAGGATAACAAATGTGCAAGGCTATGCCTAACTTCAAATAATACAATACGTTGCCTACTTATGGGATACATGATGTTTAGAAAAATTAGTGACAAGTGAGTCCAAGAAATACTGAGGGATATTTTTACCCTACTAGAAACAACGTATTTAGAAATGACCTACTTCTGCCAGTAAAACACTGTTTTTAGAGCAACTGATCAGAAAAGCTGTTTAAAATATTTTTTTGAAAAAAAACACAAGTGCTATCGTTAACATTTTTTTAAATGGTTAGGAGAAAATAAAGGAAACTGTGAGTCACGGAGGAGCTCTCAAAGCACATCTTATAAAGTTGTTTTTTGTGTGTATTTTCCATTAATTGCAGACAGAGCAATTTTTCCTCGGTTTCCCTCATCAGCCCATTTGGAGGTCAGTTTTCAAAAGCAAAAAAAGTCTCAAATGTAATTCCTTTTATTTCAAATCTAAAAATCATCGTGAGAAAAGGAAAAGAAATATTGTAGTGAAACTTAAATCTGTTAAGAGAACAATCCAAGCTTGGCCATTACTTATTTGCCAAATTTTTCTCAGTGTTTTAAATTAGGCTTAAACACTATGATACTGAAATCATTACAAAACCTTGAACACAATTCTCTGCGGCCTATATTAAATTCTAATATGTCATTTAAAATAATCTCATTAACATTATTTTAACAGTCTTTACAACACTTTCTCAACATTTTATAGAAGAAAAGGTTTTACTTTCTCTCTCTCTCTCTAATACTAAGAAATTCTTCATGGTCATGTACTTATTAGGTCTCTGTCTCTCTCCCTCTCTCCTCCTCACTCACACATTTTTAAAAATCTGTTGGTATCCAGAATAAAAGAGTACTGAAGAAGAGCGTCAGCCTGTGTAGTTTTTATTAGCATTTCAACAAGAACCCCTTCTCTCTTTCTCCTCCCCCTACCCCCAGTGGCCAGAGCCAGAGACTCACATAAACACAGGAGAAGCTTGGTCAGGAAATTAGACATCTTATCTTTGGGTTTGCTAAATAAGGACCAATAACCTAAGCCTGTGGCACTCTTCATGATAACTGCCTTTACAAAATGAAATTTTGACTTCTTCACAGCTTAGCTACAAGAAGACAGTATCAGTAAACCTGCATTTCTGTGCAATATGAGGGGTAGTAAAAGATTTCAACATCTGACAGGGGAAAATGAACAACTGATAAAAAATCTTTGAAATGTTCCCTCAAAGCAAGGCAATATTTTTGATGTTGATTTACATTTTCTTATTGTTTACTTTCTTGACAGACTGAAGGTACACTAAACTTGGAGGACATAAAGGAAAAATACAAACATAACAGCATAAAAGAAAGGACCAGAATCTTTAAAAAAAAATAGTTATTTGTTTTTAAGATTTAATTATCCTTGTTAATTTAACTGTTTGTTTACTTTGATGAGGATTTGGAATCATTAAGCAATATTTATTACCTTAATAATATCTACGTAAAGCCTAAAGAAAAGGAAAAAGATCTTGAATTATATAGAATTTCTACTTCTGAAATTAACTAAAACATCAACACCAGATCTTTTAGCTTCTAAGGTGTAAAGAATATTTTGATGGTCCCCAAAGTCAGGATGGCAGCTGTGTGGAAGGAAAGGAAATGAAGACACAGCATCTAGAATTTAAAATAAAATATGAAATAGCATTCTAAATCTCAGATTAGAAAAAAAAAATTTCTAAAAGAGACAGAAGATGACTGAAGAGGTAGTATTTACAGTGATAAAAACTATAAATTCCATTGTCATATATCATGAAAATATTAAAATTATAACTCATTTGTAGTGGTGTATATACTATTTGAAAGGATTTGAAAAAGTTTAAATTTATCATTAAAGGACTCAATAAAATGAAATTACGCCTTTAGTTTTGTTCCTGTCTATGCTATGCCTAAATGAGTTTTTCAATACAAATAATGCTGCTGAAATTCTCAATAAATTATCTAGATATATTCTAGATAACTTTCTTCTCATCTAAAAGAGATGAGGAACAACAAGCTAAAAATCAGTTGGAAGAAGAATTTGACTCCTTAACTCTCAGAATAATACTTGACGTATTTGAGCATCTCTATGTTACTTAAAACTATGGTAGTAAGTATAAAATAGTTTTGTAATTCAGTTAATTTCACAATGTAGAAAAATGATATTCAGAAAACTAAGCTTTCCATTATCAATATATTGGTATTTTGTTATTATAGTCATAAGAATGCATAATGCATAAAACTGATTAAAATTTGGTATAAGAAAACCTTAAAGAGGTTTTCTTATAGACACTGATTGTACTTTTAGACATTATAGACATAATAATGGGCACATATCATGTGACTTTTCTTGACAAAATTAAAACTCCCAAATGGATTGGAGCATGCTTAAGAACTTCAAAATAACATGTTACAAAGATTTTCTATTAAAATTTGGAAAGTTTTTATTAACTAAGTAATCAAAAATAAGGATTGAAAGTATCAAATTTTGACGATGAAATAACGAGACAGATTTAGCAAATATCATCCAGAAACTAGCACAGTAAATTTGCCCTATTTTAAAGACATAGTAAATCCCTTCACAGATTCTATGGATTACAAAAGGTTAAAACCAAGTCAGATGAATATCTTTTTTCCCAAAGTCAGTGCTTTGATGCTAAATATAGTTTTCATAAAAATATTTATTAGGAACATTTGTCTTGCCTAGCTTGTCCATGCACTTGCTTAATTTACCGTATTAAAGTCAAGATCACCAGTATTGACTTTATATGCTTTTGATAATTTCCCAAAATACATAAAACAATGACACTTTATGACAATTAAAAATATTTTTATAAATATTCTGAAGATTCAATAAGATATCTCAAGATGTTTTTAAAAATGTTTTGAACAATGGCTTGATATTGTCTCTCAAGTTGACTAAACTAAATGGAGCAATGCATTTAAATGTACACATTTTAGTTTGTTTGATGGTTTCTTTGGGTAATACCAAGTAAAAATTCTACATCAAAATTGGAGTAGAATGGATAAACATAGTCATTAAAGCATTTTCTTTGAATAACTAATGCTTGTTATTTGTTTTATTTGATGAAGTTTATTTACTCTCATTTCAAGAGTAAATGATTAAGATGAATGCATTCATTTGATTCTCCTAAACTTTATTCTAGTAAAATTTTAACAAATATAGATCTAACTAAACTTATCATCCCTTAAAAAAATAGTACAATCGAGAGTCTAATTTAAATAACTTTTTAAAATTAATAAATATACTCAGAAATGTCAAGATTTAAAGCACTTAAAATTTAGATATAAAATTATATTTCTATGTAAAACTTGCTCATTGCAAGAGAAACCTTTTTTCAAGTGCAATTTTATTCCTAAAGATTTAGGCAGAGTTACTTTGGTTAAAGGATTAGCCCATGACAAGCTGTGATCTAACCTCCCCAAAGCCCCTAGTGAAATTTCTTGAGACATCCTCTCCTCTCAAAACCCTAGGGCTTAATGTAAATACTTAGAAGACTACCAACCTGGAGGCAGTGTGCTCTAGGAAAAAGGGCATAATGGAGAGAGGAAAGATATTTCTCAATAACTAATTTTACTTTTGCTGTGCTGTGATTGCATCTTCTGCCAACTGGCTATGTGTATAAGTATTTTACCTTTACTGTAATGGTGTGACTAACTTCATTCTTCAAATCAGGTGTAAGCATTATGGTATGCATTCACTCAACAAACACTTGGAGTGTTTTGTCTCTGTGGGCACTAAACTGCATGGTGGGCCGAAAGTGGTACCCATGATGGACTTCACAAATTATTCATACCTCAGTGTATGAAACATCATGATTTTTCTTTTTCTATCACCCTTCTCTCCATTAGCAAATCCACTCAGCACCACTCCAAGCAATCCATTTCTCTCCATGTTAAATGCCAACATTCTAATCAAAGCTACCATCCTTTCTCACCTACATTCTTTAATAACCACTTAACTAGTTTCTTCTTCAATTCTAGCTCTCCATGAATACACTTGCAACACAAAAGCCAATCAAAATTATATTCCCCTGGTTAAAATCCTGAGTGTATACTCATAAAATACAAACTTCTTATCACAGAGTACAAAGACGTCCATCATCTGGTCTCTCCCTACCTCCATGACTTCTTACCAGGTTGTCTGCCTAATCTTTATGCTCCAGCCACTAAGTTTCATGTCAGAATCATTCCTGCTTCAGGGCTGTGGACTTGCAGGTTCCTTTACTTAAAATGTCCTTCCCCCACCCCGAGACTTCCCATGGCTGCCTCAGTCTTGTCATTCAGGCCTCAGTTCAAATGCTACCCTGGAGAGACCTCTTGAGGCCATCTTATTTTATGATGCCCTGCCCTGTTCCCATCACATTACCCCATTTTGTATGGCTCATAGCACAAAACATCATCATCATGTGTTGGCTTCTCTATTTATTACTTGTTTATTGTTGATCTCTGTGATAAGAATATAAACCCCACAAGAACAGAGACTTTGTTTCATCTTCTTCAGCACTATGTCCCAGCTGCTAGAACAATATCTTGTCCTCAGGTTTCAATGAATAGTTCTTGGGGAAAAAGGTGGGAAGAGGGAGAAGGAAAATAATTTCAGGGATGTCTACACGATCACAATGTCTAGTTCTAAAGAGAGACAGAATAAAGTCTTCAATGGCTCCCTCACACTTAATTATTCCTTCTTTGAGGCCACCTTGAATATATTGGGATTTGAATATATTGTAGATTCATCACACTACACTTTATTTTTGTCTCATATTTGTTTTCCTTATTAGAAATTGTGCTCCTTGAGGTGCCCTGTTCTTCTTTGTATCTGGTCTGATGCCTGATCCAGAGTAGCTGCTCAATGAAAATTTGCTGTTTTCTAGAAATGCATAAAAAAGTAAATATACATATATTTGATATATATGATATTCTTTTTCCACAAAGTTCTTTCTATTGAAATCAAAAATACATCAGTTATACTGACATTTCCCTATGAGTTTAAATATAACCCACAAAAAATCTAATATTTTATGCATCAGAAATGCCAGCTTTTGAATTTTCACTGAACCTTCTCCTACTTCTCTAGATCTGCAAATATAATCACGCATAAACTGGATCTCACATTTCACTATTGTTTCTTGACCTTTAAAGCTAGATGCCCCACCCCAGGCCACTGCTTTTAGACATTGCACATCGATTGTTTCTCAAGGCCAGAGTATAGAAGAAATCAAAATAATCCTAAGGTTAAAAATCTAATTTTTTGAACTTGTAAGATGAAATGTCTAAGGTCATCTTTAATTTCATGATTTTATTAGGAAGGTGATACGTGAGTGTAGTTCTATAAGTTTTTGTTTGTGTTGTTTGGTTTGTTTTCCTCCAAGGAGAATTACTTCACGCAAAAGTGATTTTGTTTATAGTGTTTGAAGAAGCAGAAGTGGTAAAAGAAACTATGGAAGGTCTTCCCTACTTATATAAGAATTCTGAGCAAGGAAAAGTTTTAGGCAGAGCACAGGAAGAAATCGGGAATTTGGAGGGAAACACTGACTCTCCATTTACACAGAATCATGTAATTCCTTTGGTAAGTTAGAGACTTCCAAGCTTTATTTACCATTTGAAGTGACTAAAGGACATTGTGGTTTAGTTTGAATGGTAATAGCATTAATACATTTCTCACTATGTTAGCCTCTATTCCTCTGAAGTTATTAAATAAGAACAATGTAATTCCATAAGGCCACAGGGCCATCTGTAAACCTACAGTGGGTTAAAGAGAACTCTAATGTCCAGACAGAGTGAATGTAGCTCCTAAAGACCTAACAAAAGAGGTACTCAAAAAGATGGAAGAATTGGCACCATGTGGCAGCTTTTTTTTTTTTAACATCTGTGGAAAAAATGGATTCTCAAGTGTTAATAAAATCAACGGTCTGAAATAGTCAAGCCTTCACATGAATTTCCCTAGGGGAGTACTGAACATCAACCTGCAGGAGTTTCTGAAGAGTTTTAGGACATGCAAGCAACACCGTATATTTATTTCTCTGAAAAAATCTTTAAGAGTGGCTGCAGTTTCAAATGTTTGGCACCTATCTTACCTACAGAAGCCTACTTTTCATTTTTTTAAAAAAATCAAGATTTCAGGGTCAGGTAAAACATGTATTTGTTGCATATCAATTTTTTTTAATCTTTCCTGTCCTTTTTGGTTTTTTTTTTTTTTTTGAGGAAGATTAGCCCTGAGCTAACATTCATGCCCACCTTCCTCTACTTTATATGTGGGACGCCTGCCACAGCATGGCTTGATAAGCAATGCATAGGTCTGTGACTGGGATCCGAACCAGTGAACCCTGGGCTGACAAAGTGGGGCACGCAAACTTAACCACTATGCCACTGGGCCAGCCCCTCTTTCCTGTCCTTTTAAAAGGAGGGACTAACATTGTCAACAGGGAAACTAAAACGTTTAAATTATTTTAGACAGAGATTTCTGTTTATCATCACACTACAATTCATTTCTCTTTCCTCAATATTGAACAGTGGATTATATTTTATTTTGCAATCTATTGAATAGAATTAAAATGTTTAATATCTATATAGTCAAAGCACAAATGTAGCTGAAATTGTTATGTTTCTGTCATACTCACTCAGTTCTATTTATTAAGATGAAAGCAATGGTGGAAATCATTTTCTCATTCACTGTTCTGTAAAAACATTCTCACACTGGGTCTAGCTGTTATTATTTTTTTCAGTCAACTCCTGGTTTCCTCTTGTCTCTTGAACTCGTATGTTCTACGGCCCGTAGTGATATTCGTCGATGGGTGCCCCTGATATTCAGAAAAATGCTTTTTTTTTGCCTCTTTACCAGAAAGTTCAGTGGTGACATCAGAGATTAGGTTGTGTGTGCCCTTTTAGTTATGGATTACAAGAAATATTTGCTTTGAAAGACTCACCAGAAAAAAGCAAATCTCTGAGAAATAACTTCAAAATTAACTATTTTATTCTCAGCCATGAATCTATAAAATGTTTGGCTAACAGACGCCTATGACCTGCAATATTTTCATAAACTCTTTGAAAATCCTAATAATAGGAACCTCTATCAATATAAGAATTTACAATGATGGATGTAATCTATATGGACAAATTCTCCATGTATTTTGATTTCCTAAATAAAGTTTGTGTTTCTGTCCATCTTAAGACATTGTTTTACACATTTTTTTTTTAATGAATTAAATTTGGGCAAAATAGATAAAGAAAAATTACACCAAGCTCTACTCCTTCTCGTGCATTTTTCAACTCAATAAGAACTAAAAATGTTATGGAAGTTCTACAGTTAATCATTGTATTTATAAGAGAAAGCATCAAAAGAAGTTAGAACTGGCAAAGAAAGAGCATTAAAAATATATAACTGTAAAAGAACTGAATCTACTTTCAAGTATCTATTTTTTAGTTTGTTTTAAAATATGTAAAATAAAATAAACATGATTTAAAAGTTCATAGTCCTAATTACATCCAAAAATATTAGAAATTTCAGTATCAACAAAATAATTCACCATCCATATAAGATAAGCTTTATGAATTTCTGCTTCCATGATGTTTATTCTATACGGTATAGCCAATGCTTATTTATAATACGAATTCACAAGGCAATATAATTGGGAAATATTTCCAATTAGATTCAGTATTATGGCCCTAAAATGGATGCATTTATGTTAATATAAAAGTATACCTGGTACGTTTTATCATGCATTAGAGATTTTAATCAGGTAATCTACACAGCATCTGGAAACCTAAGCAGAGGCAAAGTCTGCTATAACAAAGGCACTGTAACAGTTCACCTTCAGTGAAGAACAATAATGCATTATTAAATTCACTTTCCTGCTCAGTGGTTACACTTAGCTGACCACAGCAAATTTGCTCTCTGCCTGGTCCTCACAAGTTGGCAGAAAAATAGATTCTGTCACATTTAACGGGTTTAGAAAATGACAGGATGCCTCTTTTGTTTTAACTATAAACCATAATCTTTCAGAAGTAAATATAATTACAAATGCCTTTGGTCATGTCATTCTTAGGACAGATATTATATGTGGGTTATCACAGAAGCATATATCACCATAACTATCATTAATAAATGGAACTGATACTACATATCAAAAATTCCAGATTTTTTATGGTGCTTTCATTCTATATAACATCATAATTCTTATGATATAATAAAAATCATTTTCAAATCTTATAGAGCAACTGTAACTTGTAGGATTTTGCTTTATTTAAATTTGTTACTCACAAATTAGAATATTTGGTCTACCATAAAAGTATTATATTTAGCAAACTCACTAATCAACTTCTAGACTATCACCTAAGCTAAAATTGCAAGAATTTTTAAGTCATCAACTAAATGATCAACAACATGAATAAAAATCTTTATGATTGGTTATCTATTAATCTCATAAACCCCTTCTTTACATACATGCATGTCCTATTAATACATTAATCATCAAGGAAACACCATGTTCCTTATTTTAAGTTCTGTTAAATATAAAGTATTATGTTTCATAGCATTTTTCATGAAGTATGAAAGAAATAATATTCTGTAATTACAAACTGCTGTATTTCCCTGGAAATATTTTTAAGTAATAAGTGCAAATTAGGATGTAAATATTTGTGGATAATGAACTTTATTGACAATGTGACTTTTTTAAAGACCTGATATCTAACGGTTCCATAGATATTTGACTTTAGAATGCTTTGAAACTAGGTACAAAGGATTTACAAGCTTACACTATTTTAAGCAAATAAAGACTGCTTCCATAGGTGACAGTGAGTATCAGTTACTCAAGAAAGTATTTTTAGGGTTTCCTTAATGACTTCTTACTGGTTCTTAAACTTTCTTTTATGGCTGACTTAATTTCTCTTAATGATTATTACTTTTAAAAAACTAGCATGGCTTAACTTAATATTTAATTATGCAAAGAAACTATAAGCTACCTTCAATAAAAAGGTAAAGGTTGGAAAATATCAGTTAAAGAAAATAAATGCATACTCGACTAAGATCTGAATTAATTGTTTTCTTTACAAGAAGCATACTGGGTTTGCAATCTGTATTCATATCTTACTCTATAGATCACATTTTCGATATTTGTTAAGCTGTAGAGTCTATTCTGACTCCTCGCGACCCTGTGTACAGCACAGCGGAACCCTGCCCGGTCTTTTTGCACCATCCTCTCACCTTCCAGTGCTGTATCAGACAATGCTCCACTGCTGTTCATAGGGGTTTCAGGGACAATTTTTTCAGAAGTGGGTGGCCAGGCCCTTCTTCCTACTCTGTCTAGTCTGGAAGTTCCACTGAAACCTGTCCACTGTGGGTGACCCTGCTGATATTTGAAATACTAGTGGCACAGCTTTCAGCATCACAGCAACATGCAGCCACCACAGTATGATGTCCCTGTTGGGGAAACAATCCTGGCGGCAGTGGTGAGAACACAGAATCTTAACCACTAGACCACTAGTTTATTCAATACGCTAGTTTATTTATAGCATTTTACTTTACATTGCTATTGATAATGCCATATGAATTATTCACTATTATTAAACAGAGGTCTTCTGCTATAATTAAATGAAAACAATGTAAAAACATAAAATTTCAACTTAGAATTTCAGTGACATTTTTACATGGTATGGGGTTAAATTTTTTTATTAAAAAAATACCCTGTAAAATTTGCTTTGCAATTGATCCTAATTATGTTGATTCTATGGGTTCTAAAAATGAGTCAGTGCAGTATTCCATGGAATTTTTTAAGCATTTAATATAATTCAGCTTAATACCCTATTAACAACTTGTTGACATTAATGGCAAAATCACTAATCTTTTCCTACTTCTTTTTGTTCACATTGCAAATTGTACATGAAGTATAAAAAATGCATTATTATACAGAGATAAACCTATTATATGACAATGAGAAAATATAGCCTATGTTTAATCATCTGAGTTAATTTTATATATGATGTAAATTTTTTCATTTGGTGCTGGAGACTTTAAGTTATTAACTACAAATAATTGGTAGAAAGAGGGAAATACATGTGTTGATAGTTTCCTATTGACTGTTGATAATGTCATTATCATGATTCTGAACTTCTGTCTTCCCTGATAAATAAATCTCTCTCTTTTAGGGATGGTCTATACCAATGAGAGTAGGAATATTTTATCTCCAACCACTGCCATGATTCCTGGAACATTGACAATGGTCAATCCAAGAGTATTTCATATATAAATGTTGTAGGAAGACAAATTTTTGTTCAGAGACAATACAAACTCCAATCTAAATTCTAACTTTAGAGTTTCTCATGATACCTTCTACACGCTATAGAGAAAAAGAAATAATCATAAGCCAATCTACCACTAATAAGAAAGCCTAGAGCTTTGGCTACTTGAAGCAAAAAGTAGGATTCAATTTAGACAATAAGTGGGCACTTTGAGCAGATTAAAAGCTCAGCTATTTGTATCATTAGCAACTTTGCCAAGCCTACGAAGGCTCTCAGGATAACAGGGATCATAACATAAATAGAATAAAACGTATATATGAAATAAAAGATTGGAGACCCTTGAGGAATGGGAATTAACGATAAAAAAGAAATTGTCTCCAATATTATTCAAATAGACTTCTCTCTCCTTTCACCTGCTGGCCAAACTTGAATATTGTATTAAGTTGGGATATAGTATGGACTGTGATTATGTTGGAATCTGAAGGACTTAGGTTCACAAATAGAAACTCAAAAGCAACACAAGAAAAATATAATTGCATTTTTGCCCTCTGTCTCTGAGTAACGTTTGGAGGATGTGCTGGAATCAGCACACATCCCTCATCTGAGTCTTTTATAGATTTATAATCCAATGTTGTTGTTTCATCAAATTCGATCCTAGTAAAGATCATTTGAACTGAAAAATCACAATACTTAGATAATTAAAACAAAACAAAGAAACAAAAAACTTCAAGAACACATGAATAAATTGCAATTTTGAGGAAAACTACAAAAAAACCCTTGACTTGCATAATGGTTCTATGTCCATGTATAAATAGAGACATAGTTAAATTCCTGATTTATTCCTCAGAAAACAAAAGGAACCAACATTCTTGAGCAGATAACTCTGTGCCAAATACTTTCCTAAGTGATGCATAGAGTATCTAATTTAAATCTCATGAGATAAGGAGATACATTACCCTTATATTGCCCACCTGCCTTGATTTGGATTTTCTTTTAGATAAGAATAAGGGAGGAGAATACTGACTTGGAGAATGTAGCACTATTTGTCTTCAAAAATTGCTCCCCTTGATTGCAAGACTTAATTTATGACATTGATCATGTCCAGTCTTCTGTCCTATCTGTAAGCGATAGCAAAACTCAGAAAAGTATTTCATCCTCAGCTCTAGTTTTAAACAGACTATTACTGCTAAGGGTCCCCAAGAAGTGTCACATTCTCTCTCATCATGAGAGATAAAATGATACCATCCCTTAACAAGATAGGAATTTGCTGCATATCTTTTCTCTAGAATTGTTTCAATATTACCAGTACAGGAATGCATACAACTGCCTATGACAATTCTCAATCTAGCTGCAGGTGTAGAACTACACGTATAACATGGCCGTAGAGGAGGTAGAATGGAAATCTTCCTGTGTAGTCATCATGGCCAGTAGAATGGAAAGGAAAAACAAAGTCATGAGACACTTGGCCTTTTATGAATAGAGTTTACACTTTAGGTTAGCAAGTATGGTGTTTTATAAAAGCGCCTATATATAGATTTGTCCCTCAGTATCAACAGTTATATTCAAAAGTTCTCATTAATTTGTCTTAAAAATACAATGTCTTGCGTCCTTCATTTAAAATTCATCTCTAAATCCTTAGCAATAAGCACAGCACCTGCCACATAGTAGGTAATCCCAAATTGTTTGTTGAATGAATGAGCAAATACAGAGAAAATTGCTTGCTTTTTTATTAATGGCAGCTTCATTAGAATGCTGTTAAGAAACTATTCACAGAGATTTATATAAAGCTATGAGATTACGACCATAAAACGATCCCGTATCTTTCCACAAATGTTTCTTGGAATTGTGTTTTTCTCTTTGGTGCTATCACTTACATCAAATGATAACTGATCAGATAAATCATTCACTCTTTTATTCAACACTCTACAGTGCACCTGTCATTGTGACAGACACTGAAGATCCAGTTGTAAGTAAAACAGACCAGACCTCATGTTCACTGGGCTTGCAATGTAGTGACTTACGATTCCTACCAGGCTGTTCCAGATTCTCTGTCCACCTGCTCTGCCTTGCTCTCTGATCTGTGTAACTTTAAGACATGTCTGTGTCCTCTGGATGGATCAGTCAATTGGACAATGTAGCAAGAAGATCAAATGGAGCACCAAAATGTGACAGTCTGGCTTCCACTAAACCCCGGATTACTGCATTATCCTTTCCAGCCCCACCTTGAATACCATTCCTATGCCCTGTCTGTTTCCTGTTGGGATCCTAACATGTATCCAATACATCTATACAGGTTGAGCACTTAATTCTCATAACAAAACTTTGTGGTTATTTTTTAGGTACTATTTGCCCAATATATAAGGATGAAAAACTGAAGGCTAAAGTGTATATAAAGCTTACAACTTTAACCAGAACATGAATACAAGGAGATCTAATTCCCAGGCTCTGCTCTTTACCACTGTGCTAGAGTGCTTCCAGTGATAACGGCTTCTTAGATGAGTGCAATTATTTTGTGAATTCAAGCTTTTTCACAATGGCCTTAGATTACTTTTTGTCATGATAGAAAAGATAACAAATAATAAGTCACAAATAAAAAATAATAAAATCAATCATATAGCAAATTGATAGAGATTATAACTCAAAGAATTATATGTTTGTTTTCATGCTCCACTAACCACCTCAAAATATTTATTAGTTATCCCAATTTTATAACTAATACAAAAATATTAAGATATAAAAATATATTTAAATTTGTATCTATATACTTACTTCAAAAGCAGCAAGGAAGGAAGGAAAGAAGGAAGGAAGAAAATACAGATATTTTTTGAAAGTCATTTTTACTGAAAAAACATTTAATAAAATATTGTCCACGAAAGAATTCAATTTTTGCCCTTTTTCAAATGAAAAACCTTAAAGAGAAATACACTTACAAGTTTGAAATATAGAGCTATAATTGTTTTTAAAGCCATACTAATCCTCTTTTATCATATTTATAAATGAAAAGAAGGCTAAACCACTTTTTTCTTTCATAAACAATGAACGAAGATAATTATCCATTAACTTATCTATAGCAAGATGCTATGATTTGAAATCAGGGCAAAGAAGAATGCTAGTACTTCCAAACTTAGGAGAAGAAAACAGAATGGCAAAAATGTCATAGACGTCCATCAGTTTGGGTCACTTATCATAGATACTTGACTAGAAGAGATATTCCCTCAAGTGTTAACTGGTAAAGGCTGATATATAATGACATTGAAAATCACATATTACTGAGTTTTAAAGTAATTTGGCTCCACACGGCAAACATGAAATCCACTTTCTAAAGTTTACATCACTTGCTATAAAATTTCTAAGAAACAATCCTATCAACTGTTTCCTCATCTCTTGGTCTTGTAAAAGCACACGGGACATTCAGACTGACTGACCTGAGAAAAGTATAATCCTCAAGCCAATGATAAAAAAATTTCATTTTTCAAAAGAGGGATATATTAAGAAGAAAATAAATTTACAGGTAGCTATAGGACACACATTTTGTATCTTAAAGATTTACATTGGAAATAAATAATTTGTAATAATATCTTCTATAAATGGCTCTTCTTAATCTGAGAATTTAGCAAGAAAAGAATTAGTTATTATAATTTTCATATGAAATTATAGGACATTACAACTTTTATCAACTACTTATCAATGTACTTTATCAACTTAGAGTAGAAGCAAAAACAGTTGTTTTTAAAAATTTAGAAACATATTGTGTATTCATTCTTAAAATGTAATCACCACTTAGGTAGAGCTATAGGCAATTACTTTCAAAAAGCATCTCCATACACAATATACTGCATATAATTAATTCAAAGAACTATCAAGGCAATAAAGATTAAGTAAGAAAAAGAAAATATCATTAAAAACCTCAGCTACGGTCTAAAAGTTAACTAAGCAAAGTGAACCAGTGAGCAATCCTAATTAAAATGCCTGATACAAACAAAGCTTAGACGAAAAGCACTAAAAACAATTGAATACTTATTTTATTAATCTAATGAATCATGTATCATATCATTACAACTTTGTATATATCATTAATTTCATTCCTTTCACTTAAACCTTTTATTGGGATTACTTCAGTTATTAGTCGGTCTAATGTATTGGTTACCTCTAAATCTCGCTCTACAATCTCTTCTTATCTTGTTGCATAAACCCTTGCGTGTTATTCAAATTGCTTCATTTATTATGATAGCTTCCCCATGTAAATTGTGCTGACTGCTCGCCCTTGCACAGTCCTCATTAGACTAATGAAAACCTTCAAACGAAAAAACTAAACAACCTGCCAAATAAAGGTCTGAGGTTATTATGAAAATTACAACTCTGGGAGCTGGAAGAAGCTCTGTTCATTAATTCATGCTCAGCAAATTGCTAACTAATTTAGTTGCACTCCTCTGCATTAATGGATTATTTTATAAAAATGTTTTCCACAGCCCAAGACCTTTGGTGCATGCTTTTGAGAGGCTTGAATTCTAATCAACCTTAACAGTAAATTAGGAATGTAATATCTAAATAATAATTGGGATGGCATATGGAGGAAAATAGTGTTTAAAATCCCATGAAAGGTGCTTTTGGTTTTCAGCTTCATCTGTCAATTTCACAGTAGTTAAAAACAATTGTACTTGTTTAATATTCTGAAACTGTAGCATAAGATACTAGCAACAATGGCAATGTAAAAATTTAAAGAAAGTTTAAATATGGCTTCTACTGGAACAAAACAGATTACGATGAGCAGAAGTTATCAGATAAATTTCTAGGAATAGTTCGCCAAAAGCCACAAGATTGAGTGGCAGTAGATACGGAAAGTCAATGTAAAACATTGTACCCAGTTCTCCAGAATATGTGGGCAATCTCTCTTTTAAAATATGTTTAAAATACTATCAGGTTACTATGCATTTAAACATAATAGCCAGGAGTTCCATATTGACTGTTGACCTGATGTGTCATATAAACTCCTCCAAATTACTTCCATTGTCTTTAAGATTTACCTGAGCTTTGCTATCATCTTACAGGTCCTGCCAACAAGGCTGAATGAATGTGTTAAATCATTTCATCATGTTGATGGAGGAATTCTAACTGCTTCAAGCACAAGAGACAAGGGGGCTATTACTCTGCTTCTTAACGCATAACGTAGCATTCAAAGTAACATCACTCTGTCATCCATCAACTGAAAGTAAATCCTGTGTGTTTGTGCATGTGCAGGGGCACACATATGCACATGCGAGAATATAAAAAAGTTTCAATGAAAGCAGACTGTGAATGTTAGGCAAGATTGAGAAGATATTTTTACATGGCCTTTACTTTCCATTTTTTTAAATTTAGTTACTTAGAAGAGATTTAATTTACATCCCAGATCAGAAAATTGTTCAAAAATACTAGGTTGAAACATAGGAGATTGTAGATATTCTATTGTTTTGTTCTATAAAAACAGTATCTATCATACAGAGCCTATCTGCAGAAGCTCAGCATTTAGATTTTGTTTTAGATTAAAAAAATATTAAGAAAGCTCTCTGAGTCACTGAACTTTTAATGGCCTCTGTTTTTGTACATTTCTAAATATGTCTAATCAGGGAGGAAAAGAGTTGTAGTTCTTTGAGAAAAATACATATCTGTTCATTTACGAAATAAAAATGTACAAGGTAACAATACTTTCGGCTCCACTAAAAAATGTACAAGTGTAAGCTAATATTTCCAAAATGAAGTTTCAATTTGTAGTAAATTCTCAAGTACACACATAGAAGAATGTATACATTTCCTTTAGATCACTTCCACACCAGACTATATAAAATCTCAACCAGAAACAGGCAAAAATAGAAATCTAAGGTTTAGGAAATGTGTGAAAAAACTGAAGAATAAAAAATTAGAGATAATCAATTCATTAAGCCAATAACATCTTAAGTGAAGGAAATGAAATAAATACATTTATAATGATTCACAAATAAATCATTACATGAAGCAAATTTATATGTGGAACTAATATGTTAATCTACTAGTAATTTACTGTCTACCTCACTTTTCACACTTTAAAAATATTAGCCATTGGCATGACAACACAAATATATTTCTCAAACAGCGAAGAAGTCAGTTGTTGTGCCTATCAAAAAGGTTCAAGAAAATAAAGCAGAATAAGTGGAATAACTAATAGTCTATTATGGTTTTTCCATGAGGAGAAGACATCTTATCTCACCATGAGTAAAACTATTATAAGTGTATTATGATTATTTATAACGTATCCAAGCCTAAATATCTCAAATCTCTTTGGCATATAGTTTACGAAAATTATCAACAGTATCAATATGATTCAATTGTCTAAGTATCCAAAAAAGTAACCAAAACCTAAAGTTTGCACATGTCCTAGAGAAGCAACTGAGGTCTTCTGCATCAACAAATGGATCTATTTCTTATAATAATATTCATATTTATTATGTAATAATAAATTCCTGGAAAGTGTAAATTCTACTCTAGGTAAAATTGAAGTAGTTCATTCTATAAGTGACATGTATGAGTGATTCAAAGATGGAATTCTTGCCCATCAGAGAGTATTTCATTTGATTTTGGACCCACTCTCTTGCGGCCCATCCATATCTGACACTCAATACCTCCTATGTTTTACAAAACCAGACATATTTGTTTTCCTCAATATATTTACTGAATAAATTCAGGGTCAAAAAAATTGTATTGAAGAAATTAAACTTTTTTAATATTATAAAAACTTATTCAGCCAATTACTTTCACAATCATTGATATAGAAAATATCTGATTAACATAGCTACTTTAGTAATTTTTTCTTCGAAAACTGTGCACATTACAATGTTGTCATATGTAATCAAAACATTCTCTAAAATATTGTGGTTTCAATTTTCCTATTTGGCTTCAAACATAAATAATGATCACTGTGATATTACAAATTGTAAACAGATAATATAATTCAGTGGTTCATAACATGTATATTTTCCTATCTATATAAGCAAGCCACACACCCATTAGTTAATTTGATAGTACTAATTGTTTCATGGAATATTGATATGCATCAATTGCTCCAGACATATATTATCTCACTTAATTCTGAAAAGAAATTTATTGCATCCACCGATGCTAGACTCTGTGCTGGGTATACAACGATGAGGAGAAAACATAGCTTCTGCCCAGAATAATTTTGGTCTGAGCACTAAGAGATAAAGAGGCACATACATTGCAGGTAAGGAAAGAAACCAAATCATCTGGGAAAGGACAGAAGATGTTTGAGAAAAGTGTGACAGGATGGTCAGCAAGGTACATGGAGAATAAAATAAACACGAAAGCCCATATTTTATACCAATTGCCCAACACTACAGGTATGTCATGGGAATTTCATGGTAAGGATTTTCTTAAGTCATCATTGAAGTATTAATGCAAGCTCTGTTTCTCAAATTATAATTCATAAAATAATAAAAGCAACGCCTTAAGAAAGTTTCCCCTGAGCTGTGGCTTCCCATGTGAAACCTGCCAGGTACTCAGGAAAGAGCCCCAGGATTTAGAGAAGTTTGTCATCCAGTGTTGTGAATCACAGAATTGAGTATCAGAATTAAGCGCACACCTTTCTATGACAATTTGGAAACTGAAGAATAAAGTTATGTGAGTAGGTATTTAGGGAGAATATTTTATAGGAGACTTTAAGAAATACCAAGAGAAATTACATCTAAAGGATAAAAATGAAGGAGAAGTTGCATGTTAGAGAATTTTGAAATGAAAATACTCATGGCCTTATTTGTGTGTTAACATTATCAAAATATGGAAAGTTCTAAAGAAAGGAGGCTTTCACTCCACATACAACTATATAGTCACATGAGACAGTAACACGTTCAGATTTTTGATATATGTGTATATAACATATACTACTAATTAATTTATGTAATGTCAATCTACAATTTAAAAGGAAAAGTCATTTTTGAAAGCTCAATCCTAATTTGAGCAAAATGAGAATTTTTAAGCAATGAGAAATATGCAAAAGGAAATATATTTCAAAAAAATTATTTCCACAAACTTGAGAAAAGTGATAGCACAGACTTTTACAAAAGGTGTTTTGGAGGGAAATGGTCCACAAAGTTGGATGCTAAGAAGAAAACATTAACAAGAGAGGAAATCCCAATATGGCCAGAGTGCTAACTACTTTACAATTCAGAGTACCAATGGAAATCTTTTATATAAGTATGTTAACCACTGGAAACCTTGAGCACTGCCATCAAGCAGAATATGCTACAAAATAGATGTTTTATGGATTGAAGTAAATTCCCTGTATTTCCTGCTTTTTCTTAAATTACTCCTGTTTCTAAAATGGCAGAAATTAATTTCCTGCAGGAGTCACCAATGAAAGAAAGTTTTCGTATTTCTTATGAAAACAAAGAGAGAAGCCTCAATTATAGGGAAAATTAGGATGCATATCAAGAAAAAAAATCTGTACAATTACAGCATAGAGAGAGAGAGAGGGAGAGGGAGAGAGATGGAGGGCAGTTTTTGCATTTCATCTGGTTTATTTCACGTATCTGGCATTCAGTAAATATCTATCATTGATTATGTCATTTTGGTATACACAGTCCAACACTGAAATACAGTAAAGTAAATTAACTATTCAGTAGTTAGTGCAACTACAAATGCTTAAGTTTTCTATAACTGGAAAAAGCTGATACTATAGGCTTGCCTGTATCATATGTTTAATTCTTAGTAAATTAAAAGTGAGATAAATTCAATAATAACAAAAAACGTGCATATGAAACTACATGCAAGGTACAAAGCATGCCCCAAAATAGCAGCACTTTAAGGAAAACCAAGAAACGAATTATGCATGAGAGAGTAAGACTGTAAATTAACATGAATGGACAAATACGCAGAGGAACAACAGAGAGCTACAGCATAAAGAACCACTCAGCCTAGTTACATAATTCAAAGGTCAATTATTACCATCTATGCCACTAAATTTAGACTGAGAGAAAAGCTCAGCAATATTTTTAAAATCCAGAAACCTTGGAATATTTTAGAAAAGTTAGAAGACATAAAATTGTTTTTGAATCTGTGAGCTGTTTCAGTTTTCCTTAGCATATATCTTTAATAAACTCCTAATTTTAGTCAAAGTTCATAATACTAAAAGCATTTCTTCTTACACTTGGAATGACTGAAACAATATTATATGTATATTACTTCTTGATATGCTAGCTCATTTTCATATTTATATTTTGAATGTACTTTAATTAAATTCTTCCTAGGTTCAAAAGCATATTCGAGTGTTTTTATTTTTAAAAATAAGAAGAAAATCTACTCAGCACTTAGTATTTCTGAATTCCAATGCCTGTAAAACTACTGGTCCTTCAGCTAATGGTGAATTGATATTCTGTCTAATAGACTGGAGTCAATAGGTTTTTAATATTAAGAAAATTTTAAAATGCTTGCAAGTTACTGATGATTAAGATTTTAGACAAAAGGTAATTCTCAGCATACAAATTAATTTTGCTGTCTATTCTTAACATCAATGTTTTCCTAAGAATTATTATCTTTTGAATGATTTAAAGGGGTAAGCAGAAAATTACATATAGGAAGTTCAAGCCTAAAATGACACAAACATATAATTAATTTCTCTACAAATGTTTCTAAATGAAGCTGCTTGTTTTAATACAGATATGTGTAGTAAGAAAGTTACAGGGCTAGTATGAGGCACATGATAAATGTAGTCATGAAAGAAAACAATTTTTAATTTAGTAGACTCTATCAATCTAGAAAGCCTATGAATATTTACTATTAATTCAGTATGCTGAAAAATAGATAAAAGAGAGAGAGTGTGTACAAGAGCAGCATATAACAAAACACACACTATAATAGTATCAAAATCTCTTACAACTTCTATGACTACATAACTACATTTGAAATCATAAGATGAGTTCAATTATAACTTCATATTCCCAGGGAGAATATTAAAATACAACTTATTTTCCTTTATAAAATATACATTAAAATATTGGAAAATGGTTGGAATATGATCACGGTCTTTAAACTGACAACAAAAGCATTTTACAAACTCGGATGTGATAAGAAATACCATTAGTGATATAAAAAGTTTTTGTGTATATGTGTGGTCAGAACATTCCTTTGTTTCACATAGATGTACATTCTAAAAGTATGTGATTCCACGTTTTGCCATCCTATTAATCCTCAAAGATCTTCACGGTTGTGATAACATTCCTTCACTGTCTTCCAGAATCTTACAGTAATTCAGCCCAGATCAGCATGCATTCATAGATTCTCTAGTCTGTTTAAAGCAAATGTAATACATGGATGACTCCAAGGAGTTTACAGTCTAGCAATGGAAGCAGGTCAATGAAGAAATAACTTCCGAATACACGGCAAATGTTGTAATGGAGATTTTGAAGGCAGGCATACAGGAAAACCAGAGATGGGGCCCCTACATCAACCCAGAATGGTATTTCAGGAAAGCCTCCCTGATGGTAAAAAGTTAAATAATAACAAATAGACGAGAGATAGATAGGTAGATAGATAGATAGATAGATAGATCAGTAGATAAAACTCATGACTCATGAAAAAAGAAATAGTTACGAAAATTATATGTCAGCTCAACTCAGAACATCGGGTTGTAGAAAACTCCACCAAAAATTCCAGTAGAATTCATTATTCCAGTCATGCCTTTGGTTGTATTCTCTTCACTACCAGTGCTTTTATATTTCACTCCCAGTGCTTCCCCACCAGGGTTCTGCAAGAAAATGAAGCCCTGATTCCTGACTTCCATTGTATATCATAAATTAACTTCCCTCTTATGCATTTCCAGTGAAACTAGCCATGCAGCCTCCATGGGAGGATTGAGAAATGAGTCACTAAAATAATTTTCTGTAGGCCTTATTCTTTTGCAGAATCCTGGTGGAGAATGGCTGATTAACCTAAACAAGGAATTCTTATATTTAAATATTATTACTTAAACTTAAATCTTCTGTGAAGCTTTATATTTTCTCACTATGCTAATTTTCATAATATTTCCACAAATAGATTTTTTGATTAAACATAAAAGTCATATGTCAAAATATACATAAGTCACAATATATATGACATTTTTATTCATTGTTGAAGAAAAACCCATGGAAAAATTAGAATTAAACATTTAGAGACCATCTGGCCTACTGATGTACTGCATTTAGCCCACCTAGCTTAGTAATAATACTTGACATCAAATTTCAAAATAAATAATTAGGAAGTGGCCTTAATGCTGCTCCCTCTCAATTATGCCTTGATTCTGACGTTGGCACCTAGAAAAGATTATCATTTTCTCGTTGACATTCCATGCTGCAGATAATCTGATTTGTAGAAATATTGTATTCTTTCTCCCTAGGGGCTCAGCAGAGTTGAATGGAAAAAGGTTTTATGTAAGCATTTTTACTTCTTTTGAATAGCCTTTCTAGGAAAAAATTTGCTCCACCTTAACTTAGTCTTTTGCCAATCATTTCTTTCTGATTATTTAAACATTCAATTTTATTTCTTTTTCTTTTTGATAGCCAATTAATTGTGGCTTTTGTATAATTATGCTTTCCAAAGAAATAATCCTTTTCATAACACAGATTATTTGATATTCACGTCAAAAAAGATAGTCAAGTACCCAGTCTATATTAATAAAATTATAAAATATAAAATTAAAATGCAAAAAATGTGGAAGCTCCTATATTCACAATTCAAAACTTACCATTTGAAAACATGAATTTGCATCTACTAAGCACAAATTTCCAACATGCATACTAAAATAATATTTCAATTTCTTCGTGAAATAGGGCACAAAAACACAAATTTTTGCCTGTAAAAATGAATTAGGCTGATATGGATGAATACAAATAGGAAACTTTCCCAGCTCTGCACAATCTGGGCTTTGTTATTTGTTACATACACTTTTGAAACAACTACAGTACACTGGTTGATAAGATTCACTTCTGTTTCCTGACTGGTCCAAGGACCATGCGTCTTTTAATCCAAAAAATATTCATAGTAATTCTTTGTATCTTGTTCTTGCTCTGTCATGCTAAGTAACATGAATGATTGGCCCTGCAGGTTTTGAGGAAGACAAACAGCAGACCTTCAGGAACTCAGAGATAACAATTAAAGCAAATAAGTCTCCTCTTTTGTTAGTGTATTAGAAAATAAATTAACACCTACCTGTTATATAAGAGAAAACTGGCAGGTCTTCATTCATACTTCTTTTTTGTTGAATAAGCTTAATTTTTACTTAATATTGCCGGTTTTTAAAATGTTTATATGCCATCTTTTTTATATAATCTAGAAATATACCTGATCCCATGATTAAAATTTAGTTCATATGGTGAGCAGGAAAAACAAGACCTTATAGTCATATATTACCTTTTTCAATATGCATCCTTTTTGACTCATGTCCCATGTCATGACCAGCCAAATCACCCTCTTTGGGCCCTGGGAGTACATTTGGTGATAAACCCATCAGCATCTGGTTCATGGACAACCCATTCTGATGGACAGCTGTTAAGCCCGAAACAAAAGAAAAAAGACAAAAACACCATAACACACAATGTTCTAATAAATTATTTAAACTTTTGAACTCAAAAATAAATAAAATATAATGCTCTAACATTAAAATTGATAACCATGATAATTCTTAAGGATAAGCAGAAAAGTGTTGAAAACGAAAACATTTTATCATATTTTTATTTTACATAAAATATGCTTTTTTTAAATGTCTGGAATACTTTTGAATGGCTATACAATTACAACCACTACTAATGAAGTATTTAAGCTTTTATCTATTGCATCACATTCTCTTTCCAGTATATAACCTTCCTTAACTTTGCAACAACTACAATATTAACATTAGAATGCTCTTTAACACAATGATGTTAAACATAATAAATAAATTCTAGTGGCATGAGACGGCAAATAGATTTCTCAACAAGTTAAGGCACTGAAATAACTGTTTCAAGAGTCATTTCCTATTCTAGTCAATAAAACACAAAGTTTCATAGATATCAAAGTACTTCTTTAAAAAATTGGATTTGAACTCAAATTTGCAAATAAAAGTGCCCAGTTTATATCTATTGAATGGTTCAATGATTTTAAAAAATAGTTGCTTTCTTGTACTATTAAGAGAAATCTGTCACTATTGAAATAATAAAGTAGATGATCAAACACCTTTATGATTTTCACAATCCAATCAATAAATTTCTTTATAAATTGCCTGTGAAAATCTTGGTTTTGTGCAAAAATTTGGACGAAGAAACATTCTGTAAAACTTTACTTTCTCTGGAAAATAGAGATTTTTTAAATATCATAAGGCTTTGTTAGGAATTACCATTTGGAAATCACCACAGTAATAATTGTCTCAGGGAAGAATCTTCAATGGATGATTCTAAGACTGGTGAAGTAAAAGTTTGACGAAGAATAGAACATTTACACAGTCTTAACATAGCTCCTCACAAGACACTTATTATCTAAAACGGTAAAGAAAATGTAACTGTATGGTAGAGAAATCTGGTAGTTACCACCTTAACCAAGTGATAGTTATTATAAGTAATGGAGAAATACTATATGTGTCCTAAAATGATGCACTGAGAAGGACACACTATCTTGGCTGTGTGATTCCCGCCAAAAGGCATAATCTAACTTAAGTCAGGAAGAAACATCAAAAAATTCCAAACTGAGTGACATTCTACAACATAAATGGCCTATATTCTTCAAAAATGTCAAGGTACTGAAAGACAAAAAAAGATGAGGAACTATTCCAAATTAAAGGAGACTAAAGGAATATGATGAGAAATTGCAACATGTGATCCTGGATTGCTTTTGGACCAGGAAAGAAAAACTTCTTGTTATGAAAAATATTAGTGAGGAAAAAAAAAGAGGTAAAAATATCAATGGGAAAGTTGGTGAAATTTGAATAAGATTTGTAGTTTGGAGAACAGTACTGTAAAAATCTTAATTTCCTGATTTTGATCATTGTTCTGTGGTTATGTAAGATAAATTTCTTGATTATAGAAGATAAACTATGAAATATTTGAGGTAAAGAAGCCTGATGTCTATGACAGGGGCACTAGAGTGGTATTACGCCTTTATTGGGGTTTCTCTTTCAGAAAGATGGATTGGGTGAATCTGGGTGATGAGTATGCAAAAATTCTTTGGGTATATGTGTGTGTTCATGGATATATATTTATTTCCATTTGAACAATTATGGTAGCCCACTCATGCAAAAATTTCTCCTTTGTTTCTATCAAGGATGAAAAACAATACAATGATTAACAACAACCAAACTTTTTCAAATCTTTCTCTAGTTGTCAATATTTCCTTTTAAGTAGTATGAAAAAAATTATTTTTATTTATCTAGAAGGACAATGCCTTTCCAATGACCACATCTTATAAAAGCATTAGAGATGAAACCAAATATTCATCACTAAATTTCTGACTCTAGTGTCAGCATAACACAAAAGCATACAGAAAATATTTTATTTGAAAAATGGTTTGAAGTAGAGAGAGGTAGGGTTTACTTGCCCCAGGAATATCATTGATTTGGGAATGGCTATCAATTGATGTGTCCATTTATTTATTAACAGTTACAATCATCTCTTACAAAATTAGGGAAACATGTTTTGGGCCAAATTGAGTATTCCTATTTAGAATTATGTTGAACTATATAATTGTCAATAATAGACTATTTTTAAAAATAATTTTATTACATACAATTCAACCTAATATTTAAGTTATCTACCTCAACATTATCCGTATTGAGGATTTCTGCTTTATGCAAACATTCCTTTACAACTTATAAAGACACTTGCTAGGAAATGTTTTTCCTATTATGAAAATGTTCTCAACAACCAAATAACTCCAATAATTTTTTGTAATTAGATGAAGTTTATATAACATAAGCCTGATTTCATAAAATAATAACTAAATCCTGGAAAGGATATAATAAATGTTGGTTTTATTAACCAGGATAGTTACTGTTAATACGTTCATTTTATTAGAAAAATACTACTAGATTCTTATACAGACACAAAATAGCCAGTTAATTGAATGACATTTTAACTTTACTCTTAATTTTCTTGGGCATGAGGACCAAGATTAAATATCTGAAAATAGGATCATGAAATAAAATATAGCCCTACTTTTTAGAATTTAATAACAATAAATTATGACAATGTGCATTATTGAGTGATACTAATTTAAATCCTAAAATTTAACCAATTTCAAATTCCTCAATCTACTGATCATCTGAATGACTAAGAAATATTTTTTAAAAATCAGTTCTTTTAAATTCTATTTCTTTTACTCTTCTCTCTGGATATCTTTGTAGACGAAAGGAAGAATTCTAAAAATTAGTGAATTTAAAAAACTGGCAGGGATGGGATTGAAGGAATGAAGATGAATAACCTATAAACAGCATACTTAGACACTAGATATTGGAGAGTTGAAGGTGTTTACTTCAGAAACTAATCTAGAAGGTTACTTACCTTCTCTAACTGTTTCATAGCTCAAATTTTTATGTGTGGCATCAAAGAGAGGGAGTTTATATCAGAACCTGCTAATGTAGTGCCATACCTCATGATATTGCAAACTGGGAAACATAATTTTGAGAGATGGCTATTGCTACAGAGCTTCAGAACATGATACATCTGAGATCTATTTGGAATGAGGGCATTTTGATTAGAAAAGCCAGCTGCACCTAATAAAGTTTAAAACGGTGACAAGTAAAAGTATGAGACCTACGGATTCTGTCAGAAGAGCTCTCAGTCCGTGCTGGGGAGCTGGACACACTGCTGCTGCGATGTGATGACGGGTGACTGCCAGGCCTTCGGCCCTCCTCGAGAGAGGGGGCAGGCGAGGGGCTGTCGGGTACTCGCTCCTACACCACCATGGAAAGGGAGGGGTGAAGAGAAGAAGTAAATACATTGGATCTTTACTTAAGGAACGTTGATTTTTCTAAATACTATAGAAATGTGAAGACAATAAACACATTTTTTCATCAACATTTAACTGTATTAAAAGACATTTTTTATCTTGAGCAAAGACAAAGTAGGGAAAGACTAGAAAAGAAACTAGTTCTGTAAGTAAGCATCACTGTAGTAATGGAAAGTGTCAATCCTCTCTTTGGATAAAAAGAGACACCAAAAAAGGACAACCAGTTTAGTACCCATTAGACAAGAAAGAATTAACAAAACAAAGCAGCTTTCAATTCTAGACAATTATCAGTTTGGAGAAATCTTTAAATATATTCTATTGCTTCAGTAAGTGTCTAAGGATCATTTAGCACACAAATTATCAACATGACAGATCACAATAATAATACCAGAGGAGTTGTTAACAGCCATTTCATCATGGCACTGCTCTGGACACACTTGGATGGTCACATTGTAAGGCATCATGGAAATCGATTATTATTTAACATTGGAATAATTTTCTTTAATTCTAATAATTTTCAGACTACCTTCTACTTCTAGTTCCAATTCAACCCCACAAATGTATTAGGAGGGGAAATTGATGAAATATGTAGTAGTTGCATCCCAGGGAAATCTGGTATCATGTTGCCTGATGCTAAACATTCAGGTCTCACTGCATACCTTCCCCTCTAAGCCCTGAACCTTCCCTATTAGACTAATGTGCAAATACATTGTATAACTGTCTCCAACAAGCTATTATAAATGGAGTTACAGATTAAGAAATGAGATACTCATTTGTTAGCATTTTCTTCTTGGAGCATCAAGATATTTACACTTTCAGATATCAACATACATAGACGTAGATGACCTATCTTTTCAATAATTAATATTTGGAAGTGTAAAAGTAAACGTCGACATGATACATGATAAATAATAAGTAACTTATTTCTTATTAGGCTACAAAGATATAAATACTAGAAGAACAGACTTTTAAAATTTAAAAGAAAAGAGTTCTAAAATGTAATTGGCCTGTAGGAAGCTGTTTTCAAAACATCAATGGCTAACGTAACATGGAAAACAAGGATGAAGCTCTGTAGAACAAGGCTTTGTTCCACCAGTGAGAATGAGGGTCATGCATGTCTTTGGTCTCAGAGGTTCCATTATCCCAATAATGGTTCACCATCCTGCTTTGCACTAGAATCACTTGGGAAGTTCTTAAATGTGCCCACGCCTGGGCTTTACTCCCAGGGTTTCTGGTTTACTGAGTGTTATTGATTGAATTGTGTCCCTAAAAAAGATTGAAGTCCTAACCCTCCTCAGTTCCTATGAATGTGACTTCATTTGCAGATGTAATTGTTTAAAATGAAGTCATGCTGGAGTAGGGTGGGCTTTTGATGCAACATGACTTGTGCCCTTACAAGAACACATTGTGAAGACACAAGGGAAAAATGTCATATGAAGATGGAGGCAGAGATAGTTACACAGCTACAAGCCAAGAAGTCTGAAATCAAGACATCAGCAGCACCATGCTCCCTCTTAGATTCTAGGGAGAATCCTGCCTTGCCTCCCTTTAGCTTCTGGTGGTGGCTGGCAATCCTTGGCTTGCACACCGGAGTAGGATGGGCTTTTAATGCAAGTCATGTGGAACTACATTTAAAAGACTGCAAATGAGCAAATGAGAAAGAAAGAGGTGGGGCAAGAAAGAGGGAAAGGGAGAGGCACACACTCCAAATATTAAAATTTACAATTAACTTGTTCAAGGAAGTTTATGGCGCAAGATCCATTGGTTATACTAAAGAATACTAAAGATGGTATTCAACTGTATGATTTGCAGATTAAAATATTTTGAAATCTCTGTCTCAAATAACACAAAAAATGAACACATTATCACTGATTTTTCTAAACTAAATAAATTAAACAAGCTATGCTTCTAATTGGTCTAAGTTCTTTAGTCCACATGCAAACAAATGACCTAAATTTCTAAGAAACAAACACATATCTGATTTAAAAGAGCAGGGAATCCACATCTGGATGCCAAAAGTTACCCTCTATCTTCTAATTATAATTTAAAAGCCACTGAGATGATAAATAATTTTTCTTAACATTCACCCCTACCCTAAACCATGAAGCAGCTTCAAACTACACATTTATTATATGTTCAGTTTGATAAGTTTTGCCACAATCTAGAATATTTCCATAACCCCAGAAATGTTCCTCATACCCCTTTCCAGTCAATTCCTCTTATTTCTATAAGCAACCACTTTCTAAATTCTATCACCACAGAGTAGATCTGCTGGTTCTAGAATCTCATAAAAATGGAATCATATAGTACATACTTTTTGTGTCCGGCTTCTTTCACACAACAAAATGTTTTTGAGATTCATCCATGTTGTTGCATGTATCAGTTTATTCCTTTTTTATTGTTGAATATATTCAATTGTACAAATATACCACAATTTGTTAATCCAAAAAGAAGGCAATAAGGCTCACATCAAGTCTTTGCAATCACAAATCAAAGGATAATCTTGGCTTGTGCATAGCATTCAAAGGTTGGATTTTGTATCTCTTTTGGAGTATCTGTGCATTTATTATAGAGTACGGATTTATAAAACTGTATAGTAGAACTCCTTTACAGTCTATATAAATGTGTTAGTAAGCTATGCTATAGCTAACTGCATACATGACCAGAGATACACTACAAAGCATCTAACCTTGATTTCTTGAAATTCTGACAAAGAGGCACACAAGTTTGTCTTTGCTTTAAAGCTAATGCCTAGTACATCTAACTCTTCAGGCTTGAATTACACAAAAATGCATGATATGTACTTCAGAAAGAACATTGCTATATTTTCATATAAATAAAAATTTTCTAAATTAGCCATTCGATTTTCTTCAAAAGGTCACTCACATCAATGTTTATTCATCAATACATTTTAATATTCTTATTAATAATTATGTGAGTGTCCATATTTGCTGTGGCACATGTTTGACTGAACAGAGATAAAGAACAATCTGGAAATAAATCAATCTCTCTAAAATCATTTTTGCAAGTCTGAGTTTCCTATCATAATAGATTTCTTAGTGGTGCTAATGGAAAGCACGAGAAACTTATTTTTTCCTGAGATATTTAACTCATAAAATACTTAAATATTTAATGCATAAGACTCTATCAAAAATACTTATATCATTAAAAACAATTATTTGTTTATTTTATTTTCCACATAAATATGAAAATTATTTTGTTAGTCAATATATTTGTCGTTTTTCTTGATGATTCTTTTCATTCATGCATTATTCCCTTATTCATTTATACATTCAAAATAGTCTAAAGATCGCATAATAAACTAGGCCAAAAATAAACTAGAGTAAAATCTTTACTTAAAATACATCTTAAAAGCATAATTTAAGGCCTGGAAAATATAGGTGAAATTGTAGTATTTAATTTAGCTTTAGCTTATTTTTACTTTAATTCTAATTTTTTGTCTAAGAACAGAGGATACAAGGACAATACTTAATACTTTTATTTAAAGAAAATATTTTAATTTATGCAAATTTTTATGATTTAAAAGCTTAAGGATTCAATTGAAACTTTCTATAAATTGAGACAACATATTCAGTCACTTCACTCAATGTATAATTTCAATCTTTGGAACATGATGTATTGTTCTTTGAAGAATTTCATTAAAGTAAAATCCATTGAGCAAGTAAGATTTGAATACATTGTTGCACAATAAATTAATTTATTTCAACAGCTAATTCTTTTATCATATTTATATGCTTGCCTTTCCCGAGTATGCTATACGGTGGAGAATAATGGAGACAGTAAAGAATTGCTTAGGAGAGAATCTCACAATTATTACTGAAACAAAATAGATAATGAGTTTTATTCAGACATAATAAGAAAGAAGCAGTTCAACGTCTATAGGGAAACTATGTAAACTGGATTTATCATTTCATTTGTGTAATACCCTTTAACCTCCAGGATGGGCCTGAAGTAGGACAAAGAGGAAGAATATTTAATTTAATACTTCAACACACTGCTTTATAGTCCTGCATCGTAACTCCACCAATCAATAAAACACAATCTTTTGCAATGTTCCATCTTTATAAAACTAGCCACAATAATAAATGAAAATTTAAGAGGAATACTCTCTCCCTGAAAAAAAAGGTCATACTAATAAACTAATGGTAACAGAATAACAATAAAGGAAAAGCTGCATTTACTGCCTCTGGGTAGAACAAGAAGTATTGGTCTCCAGAATAATTAGAAAAAAAGATGAAATTTGAAATGATGCATTCTAGAGCTCTAAAATAAAAAAGTATAAAATGTTCAGCATTGCACACATAATTTATTAACCATTTAAAGAACTGCATATTCTCAGCTGCCTCCTCTCTGCCACAAAATGTAATGTATTTTATTCACTTAAAATATTTTCTTAGACTAAGTCTAAAATACCACAACTCATTTCTCTAAAGGATTTCTTCTAGCTTTACTCTGTGTTGCTCTTTTTAAAACTGTCTTCATTTTCATCTGTTTATAGTTAGAAATTCCCTCACTGACTATGTTATGGAAGTGGGGAGAAGATATTTCTAACGTTAAATGTTATCTTGATATATAACTTTTAACTTACAAAATTGAAGTTGAGTAGGACTTTATATAATCCAAACTCTTGAGCTTTAAAACAACTCAAACTTGAATTCTTTCATTCAAAGAATATTTACTGACGCATAATGTGTACCAGAGTCCTAGGCTCTGGTTATATATAAGTTAACAGAACTGACAAAAATCTTTTCCCCCACACAGCATCTATCATAAACTAGTAAACGTTCTTAGTGAAGTCCAGAACATATACACTGATTAAGTGTGACATCCAAATTCCCTTGTTCTGGAAAAATGAACAGAGCAGATAACAGAAGGGATCCTGGATTCAGAAAAATGTTAAAAAGTGCTTTTGGAAGACATAGCAAGTTATGCCGATACACTTGCATATAGCAGAGGATCAGGCAGCCACCATTAAAACTGCATGACTCAAAGTTCTAAATTGAGGTTTCAAGGGATATTTACATAGTTCTTTTTATTTGTTTTGATGACGATACTCAAGAAATATTCATTTGTACTAAATATGAAACTGGTAGGACCCCTGAGTATAACCATAAACAATTTTATTCTCCTACTGTCTCTTTGAACTTATTATTCAGTACTGGCAGGGGACTATATTTTTCCCACATCCGTATGAAAACCCAGGCAGCCTTTTCAGATTACCACGTTTTTGGCAATATAAAGTCCTATTTACTTTAAGCAACAAAATACAGTCTTGACTCAGAAATTATAACTCATCCCTCTGTAATAATAAATACTAGTGTTTAATTAAAAGATAGGATTTCTTTCTTCTCCACACTCAAGGAAGGGAGAGTAGAGGGAGGAAAGCAAGGAGAAAAAGGTAAATTCGGACTTTGGCTAGCAGTGCCTTTAATTGGCATCACTAACTGTGCATGGAAGATGTTAAAAGCCAACATTTTATCTAGTTAAGGCAGTGTGTAAGTTCTTAGAGGCCACCACCACTATGAACTGCTCCTACCCAGTTCCTGAATGGATCTATTTTGTCTCTTTGTTGTTCTGTCCCCTGAATTTCCTGCATAGTTAGATCTGGAGACTTGATTCAAGATGATTTGGGGGCAAGACTACTTCATAGATGGTGTTGCGCGCTTCCATCAGAAGCGCATAATGTCTGCTTGGTTGCATTTTATGATGCCAGACACCAATGATGATCATGGCCTAGATTTATCAGTTCATTAGGACTTAGAATTTGGTGGTATTCTAAATATATCATTCCTTAGTCATTTATTTGCCAAAAAATGTATATGAACAGGAAATATCCCTTGTGAAATATTTGGATATCCTGAGGGACAGTTTGTATGGGAAAGGCAAGAAAACGCTTGATTCTACCCCTTTTATCCTTTATTTATACCTTTATTTGTCCATTAAAAGAATCAATTCCCTAGAATTCTCCAAAGGTGAACAATTAGTTGATTTTTTAGTGTTATTACAAACTCATGAATTTAAATATATGTGATGTCTTGGAATACACTGATGTATGATATCCGCAGTGGTGGTTGTATTTTAACACTTTTTCTTCTTCTTAGCATCCTCTTTTCACATTTAATATCAATACTCAAAGGAACATTAAGAGAACGTAATTAACTGGTTTTCTAAATTCAAGTAAAGATTATATGACATCACTTTTCGTGAAAAAAAACTTTAGGTCTAAAAGTAATTCCTTCATCTAGAGTTATTTATGGTTTCCCAAAAATAAAATATTCCGTACTTAAAAACAAACATGAGGCACATGACATTGTGCTAAGATTTTAACGTACTTTGAGAATCAGATCACTTTGGTTTTAGTTTTTATAATCTTTAAACATTTTAAACTTCATGCACGTAAAGTCCTATTTACTACTATAGTATATTAAGCATCTGAAGGAAAGTACTAGAGAATAGAAAATTTATACACTGTATTTTCAAATGTTTTCTCAATGGTTAAGTCTTTAAATGAGAATGTCATAAAGTATGTTTCTCCCCTCACTCTCCCCACCCCCTCTTTCTCTCACACACACACACACATACAAATACACCAGGTTGGCAGAGAATATTAACAAATTTAAGTCATATTTCCTGTTATCAGAAAACCCTATAATGTGGCATGAGAGGAAAGATGTTTATTCAACAACGTAGGATAATTTGAGTGTTGCCAAATTTCTCAAAAACCATTCTATATTATCCCTGAAGAAAATTGAAATCTGAAAAAAATGTATTTAAAAATCCGCTTTGTATACTACTGCACTACAAAACCCCCAAAATCAAAATACAGTTTTGTTGGGTGAAAAGGAGAAAAGAAAAAGAAAGTGAGAGAGAGAGGTATTACTATACAATTGTGACTTCTTGTCAAAAGCTTGACGCAGTTTCCTTAAAAGAATCTAGAACTTATTTTTAAACTGATGATCATAAATACTAGAGGAAAAAATAATAAAACTAGTGATGAGATGAAGACAATGTCAGTGTACAAAGATTCTAATGATTTTCTAGATACTAATTTAATCATCGTGACAACCTAATGAGATAGTAAAGTTATCAACTCCATTGTATAGAAAAGGAAACAAAGCCAGAGCTACTAAGTAACTTGTCTAAGGTCACATAACAAGGAGGTGGTACAGTTGGAATGCAAACTCAAGAGGTCTTCCTCCAGAATTCATGTTTTAAACACTAAAATATACTGCCTTTCTTCTTTTCAATGTTTTCTCAGCAAGAACTTTTTTCAAAGTCCTTATGATATCATTGTGACTTTATTAAATAAAAACTGAGAAAAATATTGATTCATTCAGGGGGATTTGGAGTTACTTGATGAATGACACCCAAAGAGAATCAATTAGTAGAACATTTCAGCCTATTAGGAATTCTCTAATGACAAGAGGAATTGATCTCTTGATTTATACTGTTTATTTTCCTCAGTGATTTAAGGTAATACAAGTAATACATCCTTTTACAATTTGGAAATGATACAAAGATGATATAAATAGCTAATCTGAGAATTTAGAGTGCTAACACTCAAAAGTATCTACAGAGTCTAAATCAATGGACTAGAAAATAAACATGGATAAATGAAAATTCCTAATACAAATAAAAGATGAAGAATTGGCTTAGTTGAATTTCATGTTGCGAAGGCATGAAATTTACTGAGTCACATATTCAAATAGCAAAACAGTCTTATAAATTATTACTGTATTTATAAACTATTGTCCAAATTGAGGTTTATGTCAGTTCTACTGTCTTTTCACTGGCTGGTTCACTTCCAGAATCTTGTATGAGAGGGGCTAGGCAGGAGAGAGATGATGTGAAGAAAAAAGGTCAACCAAGACCTTGATGAGGAATGGTCAGAAGAAATTAAACATTTGGTCTGGAGGAAAGAAACACTAAAAGTACTATGTTAGAGGACTTATTTATTTAAATGGCTAGAACACAGAAGAATTAGTAAACATTTTCCTTCCAAGAAAATATAGTAAAGTTAGGGTAGATGCTATTGAGATGAAAATTTTAATTTGATTAATGAATATCTTCCTCACTAGAAAATTTACTGAAAATAGAATAGGCCATTTACAAAAGCTTAGATATATAAAAATGGGTAGAGACAGTGGAATTATTTCTCCACCATGGGGAAAGCTGGATTATATAACATCTAACATTCCAAATCTATGTCTCTTCAAGTTCTACGAATGCTAAACACTAAAAATATATGGGTCTTACTAACACATAATAGACTGATATAGAGCTTATAATAATTTAATATACTCTTACAGATAGTTGGCTATTAGGGATTTGAATTAGAATTATTATTGTCTAAACAGTATATGTCCATTTCCTCCTCAAAGTTATGTACTAAAATATTTTCAGTAGTTCTTGACAATGAGCCAGAGAAAGTCTAAGTTTAATACTTTGGCAGACTCCATCATGAACACTAGTATTTAAAGAAAATAGCAATGTTATTCATCTATACAATTTTCTTTTCCTCAATGTTTTTAATTTCTTCTCTTTTTTCAACACCAAATCCTGTGGCTCCATAGTGTTTGATAGTTTAGTTTGAGCTGCCTCAATTGTCTGAAGCCTAAGATTCACATGGGTTTGAGTCAATCAGATCTCTAATGCAGGGATCAGCAAATTTTTTTCTGTAAAGAGCCAGCTAGCAAATATTTTACTCAACTCTGTCTTTGTACATGATAGCAGCCATAGACATCGTGTAAATTAAAGAGTGTTGCTAACTTCCTTTATTTATAGATGCTAAAATTTGAATTTCATCTAATTTTCCTGTGTCAAGAAATATTATTCTTTTGATTTTTTTTCCCAGCCACTTAAAAATGTAAGCCATTCTTAACTTATGGTTCATCCAAAAACTGGCAGCAAGGGTGGACTTCACCCAAGGATGGCAGCTTTCAGACCCTGCTCCCCTCTTTGTACCAGTATGTCCATTTTCATAAATAGGTTTATGAGAAAATCATTGGAGCTCCATTACCTCACGGAAAAGCACGTAGCAGAAAGAATATTTTAAAATATGTAACTCTCAGAGCTGTGTTTTTGCTTCTCTTCTATCCTACAAAGTCTTATTGCCATTCTCATTTAGACTGAGTTTTAATTTTAATTCTTCTCATTACTGCAAATAGTGTATCCTGGCACATGGAAGATCTCTCAAACTTCTATTTTCCCTGCAAAGGCTATTTCTCTTGTTTAATCTTTCCTTCAGATGGAGGTAAATCTTTGGTATTTAATATTTCACTTTTAATCTGCCGTCATAATTAAAATCTCTACAGGCAAACAAACTTGCAGGCACTATTCTAATTACCCACTTGGGCCCCATACTATGTAATATGACATAGGAGTCAACCTTTTTCTTTGGGGAAAATAAAAATTTGACCAAATTAAGTTTAACTAGTATATATCATTTGGGTTTACTAAATACTGCTTGTACTATAAAATCTACTATATCTAAATTTATACAAGTTGATTTACTAACTTGTATGCCCTAATATTTGGAATTCCATAGAGAATCTATTCCTCAACCTTATTTTCTGAGGCCATGCCTTTGTATTTTTTAGCAAAAAGTATTAGAATTGTCTCATCTATTTTTTGAAACGTGTCTGCTCTCCATAATCTTCACCTATCGGCATTAAATTTGAAGCTATACAGACAGATAGCTTTAAAGGAAAATGGCAAATAGGCCTTTGAGAACTTCCACAATGGCCAATTGAACTTCACTTTGATGTTGGCAATTAAAACTATCAGCTTTTACTTTCTCTAATCATTCTCAAGTGGAGCCATTGTTTCCTACTTAGCTACTATCACCATTTACACGACCACCACATTCAAGAGAATTTCCTTTAATCTATCTGTAGCCAAGTGTCTGAAAATATTTGCCCCAAGAGACTAGGAAGTGGGATATCACTATAACTTAGATGTTGGCACACATTTCAAGACACAGTGCTCTCTCACTTTCTTATTCCCTTTTTACGTATTTCCTTCCTTTCTCCCTATCTCCCCCCTCTCTATTCCTAACCTTAATTTAAGACACCACAGGAACATTGCTGACTTTCCAATAATCTAGATTGTTTTCTAAAGACACCTTCCAGAGGAAACCCAACTGCTTCCTCCTACTTTCCTAAACTTTGACAACCAAGCATTTATTAAAGGAAGCTTCACTATCTAAGTATTCTAATTAACATTAGATGTAGCACAAACTATTTTTGAAATATATTCATATTGAAAAAATAAAATAAATTAAGCCTCCTGATGCAACTGGAGCCTTTCAGATCCAGGGGTATGTAAGCTACCAACTCATGTCGAAATTATCTACAGCTCATTATTAAGTCACTCATTATGATTTCCAACTGCTAAAATCTGCTCTTCTGTCATATTTTTACTTCACCTATGAATCTAAATCTTATCTAAATGAAAAATAACAAAAACGTTGTTTTGAAAAGAAAAATTATATAATTAATATTATGAAGATGATTCTCTACAGCAATTATTACTAAATTTTAAAAAATGAGAATAATCACTTCTTGTAACTAATATTTCTTTTTAATTTTTTAAAAAGTAGCCATCAAGAACAATGATTGGAACACATAAACGTTTTTTCTTCAGCCAAAACCTTCCTCTAGGTAACTTCAATGAGTGAGGCGATGAGAATGTTGAATTCTCAATAATAGTTGTTACCAAAAATGATCATAAATTGAATTACACGGTGATACCTTGATTGACAAATCTTCTGGTGACAAACAAATCCTCTAAAAGTCTCTCAGAATAAAGGAGAATTTTTGAAGGTTCTCTTCCCAGTTCTTGGCTGATGACAATGTAGCATTCATTGGCCTTCTCTCAGGTAAAGATTTTTAAGAACTGGACCTTGGTCTTTTGTGATATTTTCTATTATTTTTCCTCTGGTAAGGATACTTCAGAAAATGATATGGGGGACTAGTACACATCTCTGTTTATAGAGCCATTATTATATGAAAAGTTGCTATTTGTATATTATTCAACATTCTGTATAAGTAGTAACAGGGCCTTTTTGTAATGTATAATGACATGTATCCATCATAATAGAATCATACAGAGCATTTTCACTCCCCTAAAATCCCCTGTGCCCTGCCTCTACATCCCTCACCCCCAGCCCCTAGCAACCACTAATCCTTTTAGTCTCTCCATAGTTTTGCCTTTTCTAGGGCGTCATACACTTGGAATCCTTCAGTGTGCAGCCTTTTCAGACTGCCTTCTTTAACCTAGCAGAATAAGTTTAAGTTTCCTCCATGTCTTTTCACGGTTTGATAGCTCATTTCTTTTTAGTTCTGAATGATATTCTATTGTATGGTGTCAAGAGTTTACTTATGCTGCTCCATGGTATTGCTGCCTGGGCATCCATTTTGTTTAGTCAAATGGCCTGCAGAGACCTTAAACTCACGCTAACTTCCTCATGCAAGTGCATACCCTAGATAGCAGCCACAGTCACAAGCAAATGTAAGTTCCTGATACTGTGATATTGATAGGACTTCCCCAACAGCCCTTGTGATCAACAGTCTCTTCTTAGATAAGTCCCTGCTCTTCTGATTTGAATTGACCAATCCAGCCCTAGCCTGGGATCCCAAAGTACTTCTACAATGGAGCCTAATAAAGGCATTTGCCCCAGGTCCTGCCTTGCTCCCCGTCTGCACTCTGCCTTGACTTTCCCAAGTGGTCCCTGGAGGCATGCTGGGTACTTCCTCCAGGACTTATGAGCAATAAACTTCTCTATTTATCTTGTAGTCTGTTGTTGACTCATGGCTCACCATCAGGCACTCTGTGTTTCTCTTAACAATAGTTAATTTAACAAAGTCATAACATATGAATGTACCACAATTCTTTTTATCCATTCACCTACCGAAGGACATCTTGGTTGCTTCCAAGTTTCCAGAATTATGAAAAAAGCTGCTATAAATATCTATGTGTGAGTTTTTGTGTAGACATCAGTTTTCAATTGCTTTGAGTAAATACCAAGGAGCTGGGTAATATATAATCGTATGGTAAGAGTATGTTTAGTTTTGTTAGAAACCACAAAACTGTCTTCCAGAATGGCTGTACCATTTTGCATTTCTATCAGCAATGAATGAGAATTATAACAGGTCCTTTTATGTAAGACACACTTCAGAGGCTCCCCTAAATTCAAATGTATTATATTGAGAAAAATGAGGTAATTATTATGTCAAATAAGGATAATGCAGCATGAGGTATCTTTTACTTAGTTTAAAAATTAATAACATATTCTGATGATGCATTTAAAGTACTTTGATTTTAAATACATGTTATAAAATATATGAATGAAAAAGTATACAAACACACAGTTAAGGGTATACACATACCCCCACAGAGAGAGACAGAGAGAGAGAAAATGTGTATATACACACATATGTGATGTATGCATAACAATCATCTTATTTTCCACTTACAGTGTACTTTTGAATTTATAAAAAACTTTCAATTTTATTATTTTCTTTAGTTTTTACATCTACACTGTATTATTTTAGATGTAGAAATGAATCAGAAAGATTGAGTTACATGCCCAAGGCAACACAGCTAGTAAGTGGCAGAACCATAATTTAACCCTTCAACCTTTCTGGTCTGAAAACAAATCAGGTACTATTTTCCACACCTTAAGGCTCATAACACTACACACACAGACACACACATGCAGGTATGCACCCACACCCCCAACACACACACACAATCATACATGTAAGCACACACAGTATTTGAAATATACCATTCAATTTCCTATGTTCATCTCTCTCTTAATACATACACAGAGAACTTAAAATTAACCTAGCCTGCCTAAATATTGTACCCCTGGTTCTAATTACTGCAAGTGACTTTTCTTGTAATCTATTTACTATTACTTAGTTATTCAGAGTTAGAATTACTTATGGAATAAGAAAAATGGATTGAAAGATGGTGGCTTAAATGATGCTTAGCCTAAGATAAAACAATCGTGTGAGAAAACAACTACCTTAATAACAGATGTCTCAACTCTGGATGGAGGACTCTGAACTTGTGCTGCTGCCGCCATGTTGGCAATGGTGCTGAGATGGTTCATCTGGCTCATTGCCATGGTGACAGATGCTGGAGGTAGGCTGACAGGAATTAGAGGATGGGGCATCATCATAAAAGGAAGTTCCAGTCCTATAAAAAATACACATATATCATCATTGCTCTGTTCAAATAAAACGATGAAACATGGTATATATCATTTATTAAAGGGTTAAGAACATAAATCATTAAAAACTGTAGCATTCAAAATGTTCTGATAACGACAGTCAAAGGAAAAATATTTGTCCTCTTTGTATGCAACAATACCCCACTCACCACTCAGGGAAATTAGGCTTAAAGCTAACTAGTTTGGTGCCATGTTTTATCACAAGCCACTCGTCATGTGCTTAATACAAATGGTCAATTCTTTGCTATATTACTCTTCTGATCAATCCAATTCTTGTTTAAAATACTAGGGTCTTCTTTAGCTTAGCACGATTATTTATTTAAATGTAGTATATCTATTATGTCCTATATTTTACTATTCCATAATTAGACAATTTTTTTTCTTTGCAACTACCATTTTTAGTTCTACAGAATGCCATCGTACCATTTGGCAGAAGGTGGCCGTGCTGAAGATGGTGGAAAGGATGACTAACTGCAAGGCTACGTGCCCCAGGCCTGCGGGGGTGGGTAGCAGAAGCCTGAGCTCCCTGGGGTAGGAAAGAGGACAATGTTTCCTTATCCCAAGAACCATCACTGTTGCCTGTGGGGAACGAATATAAATTATTTGGATACAATATTATTCCAAATCTTCTAATAACTAACTTGAAATGAGGTTTTAAAAAGCATATCCCAATTGGAGATTGGCTAAGTGATTTCTTGGGAAATAAGCTCAAGTAAATAAATTTCCCCTAAACCATATTTTCTTTTTGTTTTTCTATTTCTCAGGTAGGTTCTCAAATTTTCTGAAAACTAACATTTCTATAACATTTAGCCTATATGTGAAGTCTAATCCTGTTTGACTAATCAACAATATAAAATGGCTCTATTATATACTTAGAGAATGAATTACTTCTTAGAACTGAAACACTCTGATAGTTAAAGAATGCAAAGTGATCCTTGTATTAAATGGTATCCTAGCCACCCTTCAGAGTTAAAATTCCTCAGTTCCACAGCAAATCCTAAACATGAAATCATTAAATGCCCAACTTGGTTAGAGAGATAGTACAGAGAACCCAAAAGATCACTTTACAAAAGATAATAATGTCGAAACAATAAATTAAATGTGTGTGATCAACAAATACATCACTTGTTTTCAACTACAGAGAGAGGTTAAGTTTAAGACTGCGGCAATATCAGTGCCAAAGTCAAAACAGTACATTGTAGGGCTTGCATTTCAATATTGGTGGCCGTGTCTTACGTTTAAATAGCTCTTGAAACACGTTAATAGGATACTTCTTGGAAGGTGTTTATAAATCATTTCAATTTAGACATGTCCCCAAATTAAATTATTTTAATATTAATGCTTAACTGAAACTGTTGAATATACAAACTACCCACTTGAAAGAAAATTTCTGTAATATCCTGGTCAGCTTATGAATTTTCATTTCTTAAAATAAGAAAAAGAAACCATATTTTCATAGAATATGCTTCGAAACAGCAAAGTTGGTAAAACTCCAATCTAAGTGCTTTAGCTCTATTAAAAGCCTCATTGTAAAATCTCTACGACATAGTTTTTAATGAAGAATATTTAGTTACTGCCATGATTTTTTTCCATTTACTTCATGGAGACAGTTAAGGTTCAATATAAATTCAAACTCATTAGCTCAATACTGTCTGGATCTTAGAGTAAATTGTTCAGAAGTGGGTAATGAAAACTCAATTCAAATTCTTCAGCAATCAAACAAAGCAATTTTATTAAACAATGAAAAGAATCAATTAAAATGGATATCTTTATTATCTTTATTATTTTACAAGAAACCATGACAGCTTTTGGCTGAAAAAAAAGTTTATAGCTTCATACAGAAATGACTCACATAAAAGAAATTTCTCCAGTTTTCTCTTACTCTGTGATATAAAATTTCACTTTCATATCAAATGATTTATATACCTTATTTTTCTACTCATGACTTTTTGCGACACTTATACGAAGGTCCTAGTCAAACACGCAAAACTATAAATGACGTCAAGAGGACATTCAGTGACAAAACATTTTAAACATATCCACTTTACAGTGCCTTTATCAAAGTATGTCCAAATTTTTTAATTATGTATTTACTTTTATGTTATCAGTCAAAAGAAGAATTAAGGGAAAATCATTGACTATTAGAAATAGAAATAACACTTTGAAATAAATATTATTTGAGCATAGAAACTGCATTGGAAATTTATAATTGATAGATAATTTTCTCTATATCTCATAATTCATTTAAAAATATCCAACAAATGCAAGGATTAAATTTTCATAGTAGATTGCCTATTTCAGAATAATTAAATAATATGTGAGTAGATAAAAATGTTCACATTCATTATTTTGGATTCAGTTTGTTTCTGCTTATACCTATTATCTACTTTTGTTTTTCTGTTCACTTGAACAAATTTCCTCTCTTATTTAAATCCTGATTACCGGTTAATAAATGGGAAAAAGTAATTTTTCCAAATATAGTTCAATTTTACTCTCATATCAGTAAAGAAGCAGTATAATTATAATTATGGTTTTTTACATTACCAATGTGTATAATATTAAGCTAAAATTCTGATTAAGTCATTCTGAAAGCAAATTGTAAACAAACTACTATCTATTTTCACATCTCTTTTGCATCACAGGATATCAATCCTTTGTATAGGGTAAATATCAACCTTCCATAAGTGAATTTTCCATAGTAAGCTTACAACAGTAGATTGGATTTTCCCACTGCATAAAATGCTCCTAGCCATCTCCGCCAATCATTATTTGTTAAATACTCATGATGTTAGCTCATTTGAGTAATAAATAGAGCAAACAATTAAGAAACTAAGTCTGATGAAAAATATACAATATATAACCAAGTCAGCTGTAAGTGATTTTTGCATTATTTATTACATCCTTCTCCTCTATTAGCATGAATAAATAAGAACTGAAAATAGGCCACCTCAGAACAAGACATGCCTATAGTTATTAAACATATAATTTCAAACGCTTTGGTTTAAGCCAACATATTTAGTGATAAAAGCCAGTATATATATAGTATGCCTACATACAAACACACATACACACATATATACGTTTAATATTAAAGTTTACTATTATGACCACATGAAAACTTGCAAGAGACAAAAGATTCAACACATAAGAAAAATTCCAAAATATAAGAAAAATTCCATAATTTGGTAAGGGGAGTTAGAAGGACAGAAAACAACTGATTCATTTCTCCTCTTCCATTCTTGTAGAATCATGCTGTTTCTTTGACTTTACAGTGGAATAAAAAGATGAGGTTAATATAGCCCTAAGATCCTCAAAGAATATACTGTGTACTATGATAGGGTGTTGAGGTGTGTATGCAAAGACTCATAAAAGATGATAAAAATAAAAACTAGTTTTGAGCCAAGGAAAACGGTCATGGGCTCCCAAAAAGACTCAGATAGTGCAGCCAGCTGTCTGATTACCTAGAGTCTATAATCGTATGTTAATGTTTGGGGGAGAGGACTAGAGAGAAAGGATCCCCCTAACTAGTCCTGTATACAGGTTGTTTAGAATCACTGGGGACAATCTCAGGCTAGACATCAGTTTACACAGGTGTAAGCAGATCTGCACTTCTGACAGCAGAACACAGGCAGCCGCTATGATGAAATTAACTGGTGTAACCATAAGCACCACGAAGCCCAGCTAGTAATGCTATGGCATGATTTTGGTGGGATAAAAATGAACAAATGTACAGTCTTGCAGCTGCCAGATATAAGTGGGTACATGAATGTAAGACAGAAAGTTGAAATTAACACCCAATTACCTATTTTGTCTCTAGATAAAAACGATTAATTACACATTTATATAATCTGAAACACCTTACTTAAATGCCTAATTATACTGATATTAAGAATTTATCAATAATCACATATTCAGATACATGGAACTTATACAAAAAGTGATTGCGTGTGCTTAGTTTTCCTTTTGTGTAAAAGATGTGTATTTCTCAGGGACAAGCAAGGTGATCTTAAGATTTGGTGTCACTGAAATTCAAATTCGTAAGGACTAGGTATGGGAGATTCTCGCCCCCTTACAACCTCTCTACCACATCACTGAAACATAGTTATAGATTCTGAAAAAACAAACAGAATTATGTACCATCTCCATCTTTTTATGAGCTCAGAATCTTTTCCTAGGCTCACACCCATTTTATACTTTTATCTTATTTTGTGATGCATATTTTATGATGGACTAGGTTTTAAACACAGAAATATACTACTTTGGGGAGAAACTCTTAAATTTTGAAATCCATCCCTACTCTAAGGGCAACCAAGTTATCAAACAGCCAGTACTGATGGGTTACCAATATAAAATAGTTTTATTTTCCCTCTAATTACTGCCTTCAAACATGCTGTGTCAAGGTTCCCTTTTTTGCCCCTTAATAACCCTGAGCAAATTTTGAGTATAAAAAAACACATTCTAGTTAACATTCATTTCTGCTTCCCCATCTCCATCAGCACTGACTAGGCCTAAAGCCTCGGTACCTGGAAGACAGAAGGGCTTGGTTAGCTCTTCATCCATCCCCCTCCTCTCCTTCTTTTGGGTAGTGGATAAACATGTCCCACCCAACTGGTTCCTATTAGCCAGTGACCTCTTCCACGTGGCAGGTGCCTAAGCACTTTGTATCTCCTATTGAGTAATGTCTGATCCTTTAAGGTGGGTCTTCCAGAGGAATATCCTATAGCACAAGTCCCTGACAATGAATCTCCTTCAGCTGCCTGCTCTTCTACACTGCCTTCGCCTCTTGATCCTATGGCCCTTCTCTTGGTGTGGGTCCTCTTGTCCCATCAATGTGAATTCTGCACACCCTGCCACTCCTCCTCAATTCTTTATCCTCCTGCCCAAATATTTATAGAAATCAGCAGTTCACGTCAAAGCAGAAATCCAGCTATGAAATGAAGTGGAGGCATTTGTAATCTTTGAGTAATTGGAATTCCTTGGAACTCTCCTCCATTTACTTGGTGGTGAGGAAGGACTCTCAAAAAGAGACCACAAAAGGGCAGGCCCCATGTCCTACAGGTTAAGTTCAGTGCACTCCTCTTCAGTGACCCGGTTCAGTTCCTAGGCATTAACCACTTGTCAGCAACCATGCTGTGGTGGCAACCCACATTTGAAATAGAGGAAGACTGGCACAGATGTTAGCTCAGGGTGAATCTTCCTCAAGCAAGAAAAAAAAAAAAAGAAAGACCACAAAGCCACATAGCCCTCTCCATTATGTGCTGTCTCTTTACTACCATGATTTCTTCAACATCCCTCTCCCCATGGTCATTCCCTCTTATAAACAGAGAAAGAGGATGTTTGTGGAGTCTGGAGTGATAGTCAAGACAGAAATTTTGGTTCAGCTGCTACTAATAAGTACTAACAGCTTTTTACTTTCTTCAAAATGAGGAGTACCTGGTACCTTTTGTTCTTATGTGGGACCACAAAGAAAATTCTATTTAATATTTTGTTACATAGCATATTTAATAGAACCAACAACAAATATGGCTAAATTATAAATAAAATTTTGGTAACTGATTCTTGTAAATAAAATGACATAAGAAGAAAGAAATGTGAATGCTCAACATTTAAAATGTTATTTTACAAATCAAGTGAAACTTGAAATTATTGATCGAGACAGAAATTCAAAGAAAAAAGATTACCATGAGTAAAAAAATTAAAGAATGATTAAATGTGGAGATAATCATTAGTAAAAGAAAAAAGATCACTTCATTCTTTGGAACACAATTTTTAGGTAGGAAAGGAAATGGAAAATGTTTTGGGGAAAGATATTAGTTTCTCTTTAATTAAAAAAAAACTTTGGGTATTTGTATGAGTGGCACTAAGTATAACCCTGGCCCAAATAATTATATTTATGGGCCAGCCCAGTGGTGCAGTGGTTAAGTTTGCACATTCCACTTCGGCGGCCTGGGGTCCACCAGTTCGGATCCCGGGTGCGGACATGGCACCGCTTGGCAAGCCACGCTGTGGTAGGCATCCCACATATAAAGTAGGGGAAGATGGGCACGGATGTTAGCTCAGGTCTGAACTTCCTCAAAAAAATAATAATTATTATATTTATTATTCAATCCTAAATATATCTAATGAGGAATAGGTTCCAAAAGAGAAGGCTATAGTATTTTTTTATGAATTTTGGATAGAATACATGTAAAATAATCAAACACAAGTTTAAAGCAACCTGTAAAAAAATAAATGCCCTTTAAACCACTGTGCATTAAAACAGTAAAAGTCCGTTTAAATATGATTATCCTTTATACCTGGGTGACAGGTAACTATTTGTTCAAATTTTCCCACAGGCTGACCCTGATAAAGGAGGCAAATCTCACAGGGACTAACGGTCACACCACTGTTTAGTGAGTGATGCTGATAGACTGTGACGGGAACCTGACATTGTCAAGATTCGTTTACAATAAAAATGATGGCAAGAGCAGGCATTTGCTCCATACCATTGGAGACCACTAAGAAGGATGTCAACGCCATCTTAACAATGGAAACAAGACTACTAAGTAAAAGTAAATACTAGTCACAGGTGCTACGGATGTGCAGCTGTTATTTCAGAGGTAGGTGAGAATAAACAAGTTATTATCATTTAGAGGATTAACTTCACCCTAATAAAAAATGGGATACACAATGTCAGCAGTAATACTAGTATTTTACATAAATAGGAGAAACAGTCCTCACATGAGTTATTGTAATGGAATCTTTAAATCTTTTTCTGGATAACAATCTGAGCTTAGTTGATGTACTTTAGCATATATGAACACTGAAATCTTCTGGTTTTTTGGTTCAACTTGATCAAATCGCTGTTTTAAAATGAGGAAAAAGCAATCTTTTAGGGGTGCAATTAATGAGGGGCCCAATTTAAAATGTTCCTGTTTAAGTACAGTGATTTAGCAAGGAAAACACTGCAAATGCCTCCTAATTGGTATCGCAAAATAATGCCCATGGAGTAGGCCATTTCCAGAGTCTAAAATTCATATGTGCATACATATCATGCTTGATTTGGAAGTGCTGGGGAAAAACAGAACTGGTTGGCTGTCGTGTAACCAATCCTGCTTAGCTGATGTTCTGACATCAATTTTTTTCTTAGAGAGAAAGAAGAGCATTGTCATGAATTCTAACTATCCCACTACCAATAAATGAGTCATGTAGGAAAACAGATTACTTTCCCAGAAATAATTAGATATATTTTCTTTAGCTATTTATCATTAACTAAATCTTACTCTATGTTACCTGTGTGTTAAATATTTGTTAATTAGGACTTTAGAACTCTTCCCATAAAAGGGGGTTTCTATTTTACGTGTGATGTTGTCCTTTGAAGGCAGAGCTCTTTTGATACATTTTATTTAATATGTAATGGTGATAACATGATACTGGTGCTATTAGTACATCAGAACTATGGTAATATCTAAATTTCTACACCAAGTTGAGATATTTCTTTTGCCTTACATATTCCACAATGTTGTTGAAAGCAGCATAAGTTAAGAGGCTGCACAAAGCAGCACACCAAATACTGGAAATCAGAACTGCTTATTTTTTAAAAATTTTGCTTAAATATTCTTTACCATGGCTAATAATTGTTGAACTAGAAAGAAAAAGAAACAAACTAAAATCAAAGTTGAAGTTCAAGTCACTAATGTCAGATAGAATACATAAAAGGATCCTTGAAGAACAGGCAGACATTACTAAAACACATCCTGAGAGTCTTTGAGGAATCTTGGGAAAGTGGAAGAGCATTAGGAAACTTAAGACAGACAATGGTTTCCAGTTTAAATAGCCTTGATTTTGAACTTATCAAAATGATTAGAATGAATCATTATATACAAAGTGCAATACTATGTATTTTCCCTTATTTCATACCAAAATCCAGAAAGTTTTGATGCAGCTTAAAAGAAGGAGGGCCATTACTATAAAGATAAAAGGTTAAATACTTTATGTGGGGAAGACAGAGATAATTATATCAGAAAACACTTTGCTTTTTGATGCTGTTGTTGTCTTTGGACTCATTAGCACCATGCTCTAAGTGTTAACCAGGTAAAACAGACCCCCAAAACAAAACAAGACAAATGCAGACTCAGACTGGATAAACAGTTTCATAGAACTCAGTAAGAGGAAAGAAATCGTAGCCACATTAATTTGTATTGACTAAATATTTGGAAGTGTTGTCGATATGGACAACAAGATAATTGTAAGCAAGAGCCAAATGTTTCTATTCAGTGGAAAAGATGATATTGCAACAGATTGGTTAATTTGAACAGCTAAAGTATAATGCTATCATGGACAGTGTAGAAATAACAGTACTAGGAAGATACTTAAGCTTTCCAATCTAAAATACATTCACAAAATTCTTCAAAATAATGCAATTTGGCATAATGTATCCATGTTAATTTAACTGCATCATAACCTTTCTCACTGCCAAAGTCAATGAATTTCTACCTTTTCCCACTTTAACTCATCAAATTATTTTTCCATTAGGCAAACAAATGAACTAGAAATTCTCCTCCCTGAGGATATTGTAATTTCCCTATAGATTTGCAGACATCAAATAAAATTTCAAGTTAATGCACTTTCTATACTGTTAGTAGAGTAATCAACGTCACGGTATATAATAACAATTTTATGTTCATGTGTGAGTGTTGCTCACGGTCAGTAAAAATCAGTTTTAATATTCACTGTTTTATACAATATTGAAATCGAAAAATCTTACTTGAGCTAGAATTGCTGTTGAATTTTCCAAAAAGCATAAAACTCTCATAGGTAGAATGGCATGCTCATGGGAATTATCTTGATTTTTCTCAACTGTATGGATCTAAGTGTTAAATTATCTTCTCCCCAAACCTGGTTAGCCTCGACGAATGACATCACCAGCTAGTCATATAAACCAGAAACTTAGGAATCATCTTTATCTCCTCCTCTCTCACTGTGCACCACTAAAGTCCAATTCCTGTTCACGTCCTGTTGGTTTTACCTAATTAATTTATCTCTACTCAAATTCTATATCTGCTGCTGTAGTCAGATTCAAGGGCCATCATTACTTTTAAGTACAAATCTTACACTGTCACTCCTCTCTTAGAGGACTTCAACTGTTCCCATTGCTATTAAGGAAAAGATCCAACAGTTCCTGCCTCATGTAGGTGCCACATGGTCAGGTCAGGTCTATGTCTCGATAGCTAATCATTGTATCCCATGCATTTAACAAAGCAGGACTAACTGTCAGTCAGTTCTTGAGTTGAGAGCTGCAAACCCAGACCAACTCTTACATTTACATGTGGTAAACTTCAGTATGGCATTCAAAATTATAAGCTATCGCCTTTGTTCTTGAGCAGTTTATAGTGTGGAAGAGAGATACAGCATATATGTACATAAATTTATACTTTGACTGGAATGAAAGAGAAGAAGAAGAATGGAAAATATATTAGATATTTTGGAAATAGACTTGCTAGAACTTGGTAATCATTTGGATACAAAAGGAGATGAAGAAAATAAAACATGAAACATAACCTGAGTATCTAGATTAACAAATGGGTGTATGGTCATATCACTAATAATGCAATAACAATGATGGTGGTGATACCTAATACGCATCATCTACTTTCAATACGTCCAGCATTGTGTTAAGCTTTATATGTACTATCTCAATAAGTCTTTAGAAATGCTGAGGTAGATTGATAATGGTGTTATAAAGATTGATTTAAATTGCCCCATGATTTAGATCTTGGAATTCTGAATTCACAAGTGTTTAATCACTTTTATGAGGAAGATCAGGTTTAACGATGAATAAAAATCCGTTCAACTTTGTACTTGTTTAATATGAGGTATTTCAGACACAGTCAAATAGAGATTGACAACAAGCAGTTAGAAATATGGGGCTGAAACATCGAAGAAAAACAGATGCCCAGTGAGGAAGATTTGGATGTCTTCGATTTGTAGGTGGGAGATTAAGTCATGATACTTGAAGAGGGTATAGAAAATATAAAGGTATGTCTACTCAAAGCGCATCTCCTCTGTAAGTCACAGAATAAGTCCCAAATAAGCCGGGCTGGATGATTCAAAAAAAAAAAAGACCTGAGAAGCTGAGCAGGAATAAGTCAATATTGGCATATGACTCCTACAATACATTCTTAGCACAAAAGGATGTCAATGCATTTTTATAATATGCAAGTCCCTCCGCTTATTTTTAAGCTATAAAATTATTTTTAATAAGATGATCATCATGAATGCCTCACAGATCTTGGGCCCTTAATTAATACTCAGTGAAGGAATGTAGAATATTATGATTGGAGTTAAAGAGTTAACAATCCTAACTACTGTTTAGGTAGACAGCCTAAACAGAGACAAAAAAAACAAATAGACACAACTAGGCATAGTTTGAAAAGATGCCATTAGTCTAACTTGTAATATGATAAATAATTATAATATTCAATAATTACAAAGTCCCCCTTAAAAACATTATGGAGAGAGGCAGCTTTAAATCAAGTGACTACATATAACAAAGAACTAAGCACTTTTGAAGATCCATTGAAAGAATATTATATTACAGTGGTAGATTATATGCAGACGTCAGGCCTGTTGAAAGCTACTGTTTATATGAAACCAAATCATTCTTTCCATAGCTTCTATTATATGCAGCGAAAACATACTATTCAAAGCACTTTTCATCAGTTTTTCATGGACAGACATGGCAAGAGATTTTCAAGGTCAAAACAACCACTAAAATTTCAATTGTTGGCAATGAAAAAAAATACTTAGGAAGATTAGCAGTAATATGGATAATTTATTTTTACATTTTAAGTCCAATTTGGCAATTAAATATAAGCACTGATTTTTATCCCAAGAATAAATGGATACAATATGCTTTTTTAGGTTGGAATGACAATGTGAATTACAAAAGAAAAATGGTTAGAAACTGTGTTTTGAAATGAGGATTGATTTTCTGACAATACCAAAACCCTTAGGTCAATATAAAGTAAAATTTAAGCATTCTTATTCATTTTTTATTTTAAAAATTATCTGGCATAATTATGATAACCATAATGTGACCAATGAAGAATGTAAGGGAGAATGCAATCAATGTAAGGTCACACAATGATTCAGTGTCAGAGTTAAGTGCTAAACATAGGTTTATGTTCATTTTTTAAAAACACACACACATCCAGTGTGGTATTTGGATAAATCATTCATATTCATTATTTTTCTTTTCTTCAACAATTTTTCCAACATCAATATTAAAAAGATTCATGTCTTGTTAAAATTAAATGATGAATGATGAAATTGCCATCTTTTCTAAAGTGCTCAAAGCAACAGGATTTTTTAAAATCTTGAACTTATAAAACTAACATCTATCCAAATTATCTTTATCTGTAGTAAAGCTATTATATTTTAAATATTGTCATTATAAAGAGAACTCTACCTGTTAAAAATAATTATCTTCTAGGGAGGGATCCTTAATTACTGAACAATAAATAGCTATCTAATTGTAAACAATACTCTGTAATAAAAATTATTATCATCTGTTATTTTCCCTTGTGATCACCGTCTGTCTTAAATAATCTCAATATCTCCTCCAATATTAAAATATGGCAGCATTTCTACTTGTCTGTTCTACCACACACCTTCTCTCACATCATTACACAGGAAATGTTAGGACCAGTGTCAACAGCACACAGATGCTCTCATTTACGTATACCTGTCTTAACACCTGGGTAAGTACACCTTGTTAAATGTTGGTCTTAATTAAAATAATTTATATTAAATAACTATGTAAGACTTCAGTTAGTAGGCTAAAGCACAATTTTTCAAAACAAATTAAATACCTCAAGAACTTCCTATAGTTAAAATGATCTGTACACAAATTGTTTTTCTTCTTTGGTAAATTTTGAAATTTTGTTGTAGGGACTTCCTGCTTTTTACAAAGAAACATCTAGAGTATATTTTTCACCTCATTGGATATATACATATTTGGACCATTTTCACAAAGAACAATGTTCTGGATACATCAATAAACAAAAATTCAGAAATGATTTGGTTTTTGATGGCTTACATGTATAAGTACTCTGGAGGAGGATCTTTTGTATATTTATATATTGTTATCTATTTTAAATCTAATAAATTCACAAAAGCAACAAGAATTTAAGAAAAGAAGGCTTAATTTTTAAATGTGTTAAATCTCTACTGACTTCGAAAATAATTTTTGAACATCACTCTATCATGTGCATTTACTCAGATTAGTATTAGTATATGTTTAGGTTCTGGCTCTGAAAAAGATTTTATTTTCTCATTTACCCAAAAGTCAAGGTAATAGTGTATATTGAAAACCTTGGCGAGGAAACCAGCAGACTTATCATGCAGTCATATCAAATAGAAAAAACATAGAAATAGGACAGAAACACAATATTTTTAAAAATAATATATAATCAAATAAAGAGAACCAGATACCAAGAATGTTAGGGTGTGCAAGTCAAGGAGCAATAAATTATATTTAAACATTACTACATAACGCACAATTTATTTTTTGCATATATTTGAATCATAGAATGCTACAGTACCAAATAGACACAGAAATCATTCATTCATTCTTTCTTTTAACCCATATCAAATACCCAATATGGGCCAAGGATTGTAAGCACTTGGAATATAGTAGTGAAAAATGCAGATAAAAATATATATCCTCATTGCATTTATATTCTAGTCGGGAAGTGGGTATAAAAAAAATAATGAGCAAATTAATAAAGTGACATTGTATATTAAAAGAGATACCTGTCACAGAAGGATGAAAGAGAATTTTTGCATGTACATGATATATGTGTGCACATGTAAGCCCGTGTTTTAGGAGGGTACATTGGGAAGACTTCACTGAAAAGACGGCACCATGAAGCACAATCCTCTCATTTTACAGCAGAGGAAACTGAGGTTCAGAATGATTAAATTAAATGCTTACAGTCACGTAATTCTTTAGGAAAAGAGCTGGATTGGAGCACTTTTATTTGTCTGACCCTTGGTCCTAAAGCCCTTCTACTGCACAACAGGGCACACTCAGTTGAGAGAATTGCCCAGACTGTGCAGTTGGGCAAAGACAAACGTAAATGGTAAGTCTGAATGACAGCTGGGTAGCTCCATAGACTGGAGGAGAAAGTACATATTAGGAAAGCACAAGAAGTCAGAAAGAATTAGGTAGGCTAGGGCCAGATTATGAAAGTTCTCAGATGTCAGGATGATGAGTTTGGTCATCATCTTAGGCAGGGGAGAGATATGATTAAAGTGATGTATCAGATAGTCAGAAGGAGGAGAAGGAAGTCATCACCAGGAATAATCATCCCAAGTTCTGTCATCCACCACATTGACACTGATATGACCAGGGCAGGGATCTTGATTCTCATATTTCATGCCACAGGAAAACCAATAAAGCAGAAAAAGAAAATCTTGTCTTCTTTACCATTAGAGGACTCTAAGATGATGATTGAAAAACAAATTGGTTTTCAGAGCCAGACATGACAAAACAATTATGCTGAGTGAGGACATACTGCATACTCTTCCCTGTATCTGAATCCAGTGGCTTGTCAACTAATTCCTTTTAGATATGCAATGAAAAAAATTTTTTTCTCAATGAAAGGAAAACTATGTAAATCTTGTTTGGAAGTCTTCACACAAAGAGATATAATTTACCCTTTCCTGACAGAGGGCAACAGCTTAGAGACTATGAGTCAGCAACGTAGAGTGATTATTAGGAAAGTAAGAGCAAGCTCAGTAGATTCAGAGTTGATGGACTTTTTTTAGATCCTCCGTGAATGATACAATTGGGGAAGCAAAAAGGAAATATTCCCCCCAAATTTATGATTTAATAATTAGGTTTATGAAATATAACAAGTTTGGTTTTAATGTTTTATTGAAAAATTAAATCTGGGAATGTGTCTATGTCTATTCTGTGTAGAACGTCTATTACTGTTCTGTAGCACCTCATGTAACTGTTATCACATACAGAATATTATACACATCAGCAGATAACAAAACAATGTTTACTATCCTGACATTGAAAAATATGCACCAGTAAAATAAACATCCCAGGCTTAGGCATTATTCTTACTATTCTTCACTTTTTTCACTATTCACAGTTCTTATGTTCACTAGAATTCCTCAATACTGACCTCTCAAAAATAATGGTATAATATATATCATGTAGGTAATAATTTCTAAATGATATCACAAAAAATTTCATTTCCAATACTATATAGAATGTCCTGTTAGAATTTCACACAAATATGTACATGCAAAAAGTACTTATTTTCTTCAGGCTGAGAAAAGTTATACAGCATGATAAGCCTTTATTTTGCCTGGGGAGGATTTTATTTTTCTTATCAAAACATATTATTTAAGTTGCTAACATGTAAAATAAAACACATGAATGTGTACGAATTTTTGAAGTTTGTATAAGATGTGTCTATAAAGTATATCATTTACGTTAATGACTTCTGTTTTCTTACCCTGAAGTTTTTAAGTTAAATTCTAATTTTATCTGAATGTTTTACAACTTGGTACAATGCAACGTGCTAAAAGAAATTTTCAAGCAGCTTACTATGCATAGACAGCTTTTAAAAATTCAAAAAGCCTGATAGCAAATGTCATTTCTTTCATAGTTACAAAATGCAAACTCCAAGTGTTTCATCTTAATGAATAAATGAGTTTGTCCTTTATGTATAAAATATAGTTTGTGTTTGTTGCACAAGTTTTTAATAATAGATGAATTTTAGGTTTGTTCCAACGTATTCAATAAAGTGTGATTAATTTGGTTTTTCAAAAATGCAAACTAGACATTACTATATTACTTTGCAAAATGCACAGCTTGCAACATTATTGTCTCAGTGGGATCTTAAATTGAATTGTAAAATGTGTCTTATTTCCAGTTTGATTTATGTAAGAGATAGCAGTGGATAATGTCCCTTTTGAAGTTTCACTGCTTTGTGTGAACAAACAATATAAACCTAAAATTCATAATAGAGTGTATTAGAACCCAAAGCAAACTTTTGAGTTATATCATGTTTGACTGAAATGAAAGCTTACGATGGAGAATACCACATTTTCAATTAAACACCTTTTTGAAGTTTTCTATTATGACAGATTATACAATACATTTTTGACATTTTCTGTGATTTTTATTATGATATTTCAAGTAATTACCAAATCATGTTTTTCTCTAAAAAAGCTTTCCTGTGCCCTGAGAATTAATCTATGATACCATTTAACTTGGCTTTTTGAAGTAAATATCACCAGATAAAAGCCAGCTGGATCTGAATAATAGGATACTTGAATGAATGTATTAGTGTTTGAAAAAGAGAGTACAAATCTTCTAAAAAGATTAATTTCCATAAAAAAGATAGCTCCCAGATCTACAAAAGAATAAATTCAAAAACATAATAAACTCTCAGGAAGAAAGGTAGATTAAAGTAAAGGCTGCAGCACCTTGTTACCGCAGCTGTTGCGCAGCAATGATTCTATATCAATTACATTTGGTTGGCCCTGTAGGGCTCTTCAAAGCTTTGTGTGAAAAGCCTGAATATGGGATACATGTGACACCATAAGTAATAACTTCAGCGATTAATTTTGATGCCACACCACTTTCATTCTGATGATACTCTCAATATTTACAGTTTGAGAGAAGCTACAAAGGTTCTGATGGGAATATATGAATCTAGCAAGGATATTTTTTTCCTTCATTTATTAAAGATGTGGATATGAATTTTTCTTTGTCGTGAAAATATTGCCGCTTTATCATGCAACATAGTTGCTGACATCATCATGTAAAAAGACCAGAGTTGGCCAATGGAACTTTATTTTCAATATCCTGTTTCAAAACATGTTCTCTAAAAGGGCCATGAATTCCGTCCACACAATTTCACTATTTTAGTTTGTACAATTACTAATCAAACAAAGTTTGGCCATGCATAAATTCCTCTGGGAGGTAAAAATGACCCTTCCATCTTGAATGACTCTTATGCTATTATTATCTTTAAGACAAAACCAGAAGCAAATGTGGGGATAAATTAACTTTAATTTTGACTAAATCCTAGAAAAATGTAAATCTGTTAAAAGAATTGACATGAAAATGCTATATTAATATTAGATAATTTCAAATGCAATGGAAAGTATACTCAAAAGAGAAATAGATAATGTGATGAAAATAGTACATATATTTCAATTCTGAAGTAATTTCTTCATAATAAGTAAAAAAGGGAAATTACTGTTCAACAACAAGAAAAGAAAAGTCATCTAAAAGAGATTAGTAAATCATTTTGTCAATCATATTTTGAAACTAGTTGGAATAAAATAAACTGCTAATTACTCCCCTCCTTTCTTTTATTTTTTTATAGTACGATGTAAAAATGAATCCCACAATGAATTACACTCTAGTGATTGCATGTGTTCATTTAAACTGGGTAAGTTGTTTAAGTATAGTGAGATGTTTAAGTCAATGTTTATCATAATGAAGATTTAAAAGATGTATTGCCATTATTAGAAAAATATCACTGCATATGAAATGCTATCATGTTTATCAGAAAAAAAACTGAAAACAAAGGTTGCCTTCTCTGTACTTATATTAACTACTAAATAGTTATGACAATTTTTAATACTGGCTCAAAAATTTCTTTATCATACTTCTTCAAGAAAGCTGCTTTTAGTTAAAACATAAAAATGGTAGTTACAAGGTTTCTGCAAACATAACTGTCATTCCATTAAGGAAATGGTGCGGCAAACAGTAAATAGTGGCCTCAAGGGAAATGTAAGTATTGATTTTATTACTGTGTTGGTTGGTTTGTATTTGCAATTGTCAACTCTAATTTTGGGCTATGCTTTAAATATCCTTCAAACTGCTTGAGGAAAGGACAATATTAATAGGAATATATTGATAATTATTATTTTTATAGCTTTCAATATCATAAGAGATATTTTCAGTTTTTGATAGCTTGCCTTTTAAAAATAAGAAATTTTAATTTTGCCATACATAGTGAATGAACAACCAACTCATTTTTATTGTCAAATTATATACTCATTTTGTACACTGTAAATCAGTATTTGATTCTAGGAATAAAGTTAATTGCTACGAAAAGTGTAAACATGGTTACACACTTTCTTAATTTAGTTTGAAAATTTAGCTTTGAATTCATTGATATTGAAGTTTTGATTCACCTAAAAAGACATAAAATAGCTATAAAACTAATTGTAAATCTAGGATTTTCATCATATTGGAATAAACTTCAACTCATAGCCTCATTAAATGTAAAATGATCCGACAATGAAAAAAAGAACAAAATTTGCCAACTTAATATAATTAATATGTTTGATAGTATCACCATCATTACCTTCATCATCATCCATTTGGTCTTTACATTTCAGTAAATGACATTCACACACTTATACTAAGGGTGTAATTAAGAGCACAGATCATTTTCTTAAACCATGCCAGAGAGCAACTCTGTTTAATATGTAAATTTTCAACTATACCTACGGGGCTGTAAATATAGTCAGAATTAAACTTCTACAATTAACTAAAAGATGTGTTTATGCTACACATAAATTTTAGAAATGTCCTCTGTGGAAATCTAAAGAGGTGCAAATTAATATTAAAAAAAAAACATTATGGCTGCTCTTCAGATTAAAAAACATAAAGTATTCTTTAGTTCACAAGCCACACAGTATGCTTTAAACATCTCATATCAAAAAGAGAAAGAAAATCTGTTATAAACACACACAAAATCTTCAATATCACTAAACACCAAGTCCCTATATCACGAGGCTACACAGAAGGTCAAAGGAAAACAGTTCTCTTGGTTTAGCATAAAAGCCATACCTATGCTGCGTTTTAAAATATTTAGAGAAGAGAAATGTCTTAATGAAGTAAAACCTTGCTTTGATTAGAATCATGGGAATTCTTTGTGCATACTCCATATTAAATATACGTGTTTACTGGACTAAGTGTCTCGGTACCAAATAATTAAAATTTGATGGATAAATACACAAACTAGCCTCCTTGGTTGGACTATAAACTGTAGACTTGAAACTTAGCTCTGCCATTTACTATATGGTTTAGAGTGAAAGTGACAAGGAGTATTTTTTCATTTGCACTTTGCAATTCACCATCGACTGGAAAGCCTTACACAGAGACTTTGCCCCCTAAATGTTAAGTGAGTGAGACGCATAGAAAAAAATTTAGCAAGGATATCTGAGAGGATTGAAGTTTTTATCTACAAGAACAGGGAGAGAGAAAATTAGAGATTATCTAATAATGATCATTCAAAAGTCAACCAAGATTTTGAAAACAACTTTTTGCTCATCTCCACCGTCACCCTTTCTGAGACCATCGTATTGCTTTACGATGCCTGAGATTTTCAACTTTCTCACTGCAGATACTTCATTCTCCTTCTCACTACCACCACTGACTATGAGCAATTTTAAAGAAAACCCTGGAATAAAACTTAGTGTAAAAAGACCAAGGTTTCTTAATATAGAGTCTAAAAATCTAGGGTCTTGTATACAATATATAGCTCTGTACGTCAGTGATTCTCAAACTTTTAGGTTTCAGGATCTCTTCATAAACATCGGTTATATCTGTCAATATTTACCATATGAGAAAAGAACATTGAGAATTTTAAACATGTTTATTTATTAATTAAAAATAGCTACAAGTTCAGTGTATGTTCTCATAAATAACATGTTTTAATGAGACATAAATGTATTTTCCCAAAAAATACACTTTTGTAAAATTCTTTAATGTCTGGCTTAAGAGAAGTCATTTGGATTTTCATATCCATTTCTGCATTCAGTCTTTTGTGATGTCACAAATCACACACGCTCTAAAAAACTCCAGTATACGCATCAGAAAATGAGACTTTTTAAAGGTAAATAAGGTCTTAGCATCATTGTGAAAAAAATTTTGATCTCTTGGCTCCCTGAAAGTGTTTTGAGAACCCTCCCCTCCATGGGTCCTGGGACTACACTTCAAGAACTGCTACTATATCTGATAACATTTTAGAGCATCCGGGCTACGTACTAATTTAGTAAGTCAAATACCATCCTAATGTGACTTCAGACAACAAGAACAAGATAAGAAAAGTTGCTCTAAAGTTTCTTATAGAAATCTGATTACCTTCATACCTACAATTGAATTTTTTAAAAGGTAGTAATAAGAAAGGGAATCCTTTCTCTAGACTTAATATTACCTCCCAAGGAATAAGTCGTTACTTGTGATTTTGAGGTGACCAGACAAAGCACAGAGGTTGGTAAAAGTTAGAGGTGTCTTTAAACATTGCTTTTGCAGTCTTAAATAAAAAGCCTCACTTTGTACCTCAACCACTTCATCTGGAAAGTGAGAATAATATCTGTTTAAGAGCAACTTAGAATTAAGTGAGATGATGTACATGAAGCATAAAGTATACAGAACTAGGTAATTAATAAAAAGAGCAATTATTAAGTAGAAAAGTCAAAGTTAAGATCCCCAAATGTTGAGGTCAGACAGAAATGAGACAGGACCGAGATGCTGAAGAAGCTGTGTGAGCTCTGTCTCTCATGTGTACTATATCAATAATCAAGGATGAGTATCAAATTATGGCACAGATTAGATAATGAGTGTATACAAAGCACCTGTCGTAGAACTGATACGAGAAGGATAAGAAGGAGAAGGAAGTGCCTGAAAAAAAATGAGAGAATTTTGCCATGTCAATTTGGAGTTTATAAAATTATAGAGAGGAAATTATAGCCATTCTTAAGAAATATTAGACGAGAGGAGCAGATTTAAACACAAATAGAAAAATAGTTAATACACTATGAGCATTAAAAGAGAATACAGTTTGAAACTGGTAAGTTCTAAAAATATACGCAGAACTTGACCATCTCAATTTTAACAAGGAAAAATGCAATGTTATTCCAAGGGGTTCTTATAGTTCTTTAACAGTAAAGCCTCCACCTTTAGTCTCTGTATGACCCAGATTCGCCCGGGACATGGTTCAGAAGAGGCATTCAGTGAACTGGCATTCCAAATGAAGGCAGTGTATTATAATTAACATTTATGTGATGCTTTGGAGTTTAGGAAACATTAGTAGAATTTAAAAATATATGTAATTGCTAGGGAGCGGCCTCAGAGTTCAGATTTTTAGAAACAAGAATAGTGCACAATATTAACACACAAGAACACACCACCGTAGAATGATAGGAAAAATTAGCAGGGGAGTTTAAATATACACATCTTCCTCAACTTGTTATTTGGCTATGTCCCAATAAACACATCATAAGTTGAAAATATCCTAAGTCGAAAATACATTTAATACACCTAACCTACCCAACGTCATAGCTTAGCCTAGCCCACCTTAAACATGCTCAGAACACTTACGTTAGCATACAGTTGGGCAAAATCATCTAACACAAAGCCTATTTTATAATAAAGTGTTGAATATCTCATGTAATTGATTGAATACTGTACTGAAAGTGAAAAAGACAACGATTATCTGGGTACAGAAGGGTTGTAAGTGTTTCGGTTGTCTACCCTAGGGATCACGTGGCTGACTGGGAGCTGCAGCTCGCTGCCACTGCCCGGCATCATGGGAGAGGATCTTACTGCACATGCTAGCCCAGGGAAAGATCAAAATTCAAAATTCTAAGTAGTTTCTACTAAATGCATATCACTTTTACACCACAGTAAAGTTAAAAATACAGAAGCGGAACCTTTGTAAATTGGGGATTGACTGTAATGTTGGATTGACTAAAGCCAGGAATTAAACTGAGATAATATAAAATACTCTGGGGGGTTATTCTATTTTTATCATTTTTAAGCTATCAGTTAACAAAGAAGGGGAGAAATATCCTTTTATTGAAGATAGCATAAATGTTCAAACCAACTTTTTGTGACATCTTATAATTCAGAGGTAGTAATACACTCTGAAAACATTTTTCTGATTGTCTAGATTCTACAAAATTAATCAGATCTTTTATGTTCTAAAATTTTAAGACCATCTGCAAGCTTTTATAAACAACAGATCTAAATTATTTATTATATCAATCATTGAAAGAATAGATGCCAAGCCATGTCCAGATGACTTAGCTAATATGTTTTAATTCGTAAATGAAAGCTACACATTCCAAATAATCGATAATATTCCTAGTGGAATTTTTATTTCTATCAAAATTTCATTTCTAGGTTCTCAGATGCATTCAAAGCAAGCATGAAAATTTAATTTTTAGACTTCAAAATGTCAAATGAATGTTATACATTTTAAAATTCAAGAAAGTGCTGTAGAGTGGGAATATACAGGAAAAAAAAAGAAAATAGTAAGAGTATGTACGCTTTCAGCCAAAAGTATTCATAATCCTTAACTTAAGAAATTTTAAAGTTCAATAATAATGGAACATTTCCATTTTTCGTCATCATTTCCCATGGTGAAGTAAGTAAAATATATTGAATAACTATGACAAACTATGAAGAAGAATCCGTTTGTGTTCACATTAAATTTGATTAACTCACATGCTTTTTGAAAATAAAATCCTAAACGTTCCTAAGAAAAATATAATCTTGAATATTTCAGTTAATTACTTAAACACTATAATTTAATAACATAATTTCCAATTAAAAAACTTTGTTGCACATTTTAAAAAATTGAATAAAAAACGTTTACATAAATTTGACAGTTTTAGATATCTCATATACGTGAAATCACGCAGTATTTCTCTTTCTATGACTGGTTATTTATTTAGCTGGAGTGAGGAGCGAATAAGAAGTTGCTAATTAACAGGCATTAAGTTTTAGTTAAGCAAGATGAATAAGCTCTAGAGATCTGCCATACAACATTGTACACATAGTTAACAATATGTGTTGTACCCTTAGCAATTTAAGAGGGTAGAGCTCATCTTAAATATTCTTGCCAAATTGAAATAAAACTCTTCCAAAAGATAATAGTATGAAAGAACGTGAAGTGCACCTTTGTATAATTCTTTCAGTGTATTAAATGAATTCCAATTGATAGAACATAAACATTTAATATATTTTAAAAGGCAATCTATTAAAATAAATAATTTGCTTGATTATGGATATCTTTAATAAGGAAATTTGCAGGAAGTCTTGGGCTGCTACCCGTAAGTATATTACCATGACAAAAGTAGTTTATTAAAAATATACACTTTATGTAATAGATCTACAAATATATAATGAATTCCTATCATTTTAAAGAAAATTATTTAATTTATAAAAATTCATTCTCAAAATGCATTTTTCATAATTGAATGTTCAGAGATTTAGAGATATATAACATAACTTCCTACTAAGGAAACACCACTTTGCTTTTATAGATATTTTATTGCATCAATGGAAATTTCTCTGTATCCTTCTATGACTAAACTCATAAGCTATAACATAAAAATTACTATCAACAGTGTAGACCAGCCATAAAATTCAATTAAAAATACCTAGATTTTAAGCAGTTATAGAGCATAATGTGTAAACATGAGCTGAAGTGATGTGTAGCTCCTAGAGCATGTCACATTTAGAAAATAAACGTTTTAACTATTTCATCATCACTTTCTCGGTGCATAGAATGTTGAGGGCTTTTTATTTATCTTTAGATCTCACTGGAAAAGTTAGTGCTTTCATTAAAGAACAACTGATATGCTCATAGTTTTTCTCAGTTAAATCTGTTTAGCAATATTATTTTCTGTATGTTTTGGTGATCCAAAACATATATTCCTTGTCAATTCGTTCTTTCAATGAATCTTGATTGCAGGCACTGTTCTGGGCACAGGGATTAGCAATGATGAGCAAACTGGACAACAAACTCCCAGCCCCAAGGGGCTGATAGTCTAATAATTATATGCTCAATAAATTACATGGTGTGTCAGATTGTGATACGTTCCATGAAGAATAATAAAACAGGAAAGGAGAGTAGGGAGTACACATTTACTGAGGAGGTAGGTTGCAATTTAAAATATAGTTGTTGGTAAAAGCCTTAAAAAGAAGGTGACTTCTGAAGGAGATAAGAGAACAAGAACTATGAATCTCTGGAAGAAGAGGATTCCAAGGGGGAAAAGACATGCAAAGACTCCAAGGCAGGAGTGTTCCTGGGATATTTGAGAAATGGCAGGGAGGCCAGAGTTGCTAAAGGTGAGTGAGTGAAATTGTGCTTGGGATGGAAGCCAGGCAGAGTGGAAAAGAAGCCAGGAGCTCATCATGCAGGGGATTATAGGCTATCTAAAAGACTTATTATTTTACTCTACATGAAATAGGAAGAATTGGCACAGTGTACAAAGAGGAGTGACCTGATCAGACATAAGAGTTCACAGGCCTAGTCTGCCTGTAAAGGAAAAGGGAGGAATCAGGGAATCAGGTCAGGAGACCTTCACAATGAACCGAGCGAGGGATGATGAAGGGGTAACAGATGGGTGGATCTGTGGACACATTAGACGTGGGTATAAGAGAGGGAAGATGGTTCCAAATTTGAGGCATGGGCAGGTAAGTAGAACAATGGAGTTACCAATAAGGAAGATGAGAAGGCTGAGGAATAAGCAGTTTTGGGGTAAGGCTATCAAAAGATCTTTTTAGAGATTTTAAATTTATGTCCCAAACTGAGCTCCTAATCAAGTAACAATTTAAGAGGTAAAGTCTACAGGTAGAGACACTAACATTGAAATGTGTTTTTTTCACTTATGAAACAAATGGCTGATGAATGGATGGTCTCAAATTATGCACCTCCTTCATAGCTTATTGTTTAGGTTTTCACGGGAAATAGTATATCTTAAAAATATAAAATAGTTTATTTAATATTTCTTTGTTTTCAGGTTTCTCACTCATTTACTCATTTATTCATTTAATTCATTCACTGAGTGGCCACTGAATGAGAGTCATTGTTCCAAATACAGGGAAATAAAGAGAGGATAGGGTTCTGCCCTAAAGTTACTCACAGCCTATGGAAGGAGTAACAAGATACCACGGTGTTTATACATTTTGAAGATTTGGAAAGCAAAGTGGAAAATGTATGGTTTATATGCACTGTGCTCATATATATGGTTTAATGCAGTGTGGTTGTAATAACTGTACTAGAAATCGATGTGACATTTAAAAGCATGCAAAGAAAAGGGTGATATAAGGAAGACTATTTACTGTTATATGAAAATTGAGAAAATGGAATCATAAGGCTCAATGAGTTACATTATCTCATAATATTGTATTAGACATAAATGAAGATGCATCTTCATTTACTATTTTACAGATATGAACAAGGCACTATAGGTCAAGTGCATGCTCACTGGAGTAGGGAATGTCTCCATAGAAAAGGGAACATTGGAAATGTAGTTAATGAAGGAAAAATGACATTTTTGGCAGAGGGAACAGCAAGTTTGAATTTATAGAAGCATAATAAATAAATAACTTTGTGGGCAAATGGGTATAGCTAGAGCTTTGAAAGAAAGGTTGGGGTATTGAGAGGGACACATAAAAAGTTGGTCCAACAACAGTGCATTTAAATTTAATATCCATTTTCAATTCCAAAGATTTAAAATTAAGTCTAAATCAAGCTTAAAGAAAACAGGTATTTTGAATAATGTCACTCAAATAAACCAGTCACTTCAAATTTACATATTGGTTTACTTCTCAGATTAGTATAACAAGGTATCATTTTTGTGATGCAGCATGAATTGAGAGTCTTTCTGATCTAGAATCTCAAGACACTTGTTTAGAGTGGTATTGTCTTTTCTAAAATGACACTATGTGTGTTTGTATACTAATGTTGTATAATACTTACCATTTGGGCCAAAGGTTTAAATGTACATGATTTTTCCCCCAGGAAAGACAGACATTACTGGAAAAGCCCTCTACCCAAATACCTTCTCCACCTCCCTCATTTTGATTTCTTTGCCAGACTCACATCAGTTCATGCTGTGGTTGGGTCTGCAGACTTTGGCATCCAATCAGCATTCAAATCCCAACTCAGCCATGTCAAAATGCGTGATTTGGGGGAATTTGTTTGATTTCTCAATGTCTCAGTTTACTCCTAGATCAGGAGATAAGCATCATTGTCCCTGCCTCCTTACTACATTGTTGTGTTGAATGGCTTGACGCAGCTAAAACACTGCGGCCTGTCCATTCATAGAAAGTGCTCAATAAATTGCTGGCACTATTATTAACACTGAAGGAGGAGGGCAGAAATAAAATTAGTTAAACACTTTATATTAATATGCATTATCTGTAATTTTGTTTCATTTCACCATAGTCCTTGGAGACTTGGAAAGACCTAAAACTGGGACATGATGTAAATATTTTGATAAATTTTACTATTTAAAATTTATTAATGTTTGCTCGTCTGTCCTATAAACTGCTTTTGTGTTATGGAAAATATATATAAACAACTCTTTATTTCCTATTGGTTTACATCACAAGCTTTCCTCTAAAATAAGGTTCACTTGAGTCCTGATTAAGTTGCCAGTCCTCAAAAGCCTACTTAAAGCACTATATATTCAAAAAGTTGCATCTGCCACCCTTTTTCAACTTGAACTACCATTTATCAGATATTTAACACAGAAAACCTGTTTTCATAGCTCTACTTCCAATTCAACTAAGAATCTCCCTCAGCAGTAGTGAAAATTATGTGGGAACAATACTCTTGAGCACCAGAAATTTGCTAATTTTCCACATTTTTAAAGGAAAATAATCTTAGTAAAAATTTACCTCTGATTATTCTTACAAATTATTCATTCTCAAAGGAGGGTCAGCATTCATCCTTCGAAAGTGTCTTAGTCTTAGAGTTCTCCTTATTTAAATTTGAATAAAGCTCTTATTTATATCAGGATATAGCTCAAAACATATCACTTTCCTGAACTGCAAAACTCTATTGTTAAAATCTAAAGATAAAATAAGTCAAAATCTGACAATATTATTATAATTTAAAACTTCATGCTGATGAAATAAATAGACACATGAGCATTGATTTCAAAAATGAGTTTTAACAGAATGGCAGAACTGCACTATTCACATACTTAAAACAACCTAATACCACTTCAGACAAAATTGCTGAAATTCTCTGATCCACAAATTAGAAGCAAGTGAGTAGCTAAATCAAATGAATTAGGAATAAAATTTCATTAAACGTAATGTAATTCAGACCTTAAAGAGATTTGTGAACTATACAACCTGAATGGCAAAAATGCAGTTAAACAATCCTTGGGCTTTCGGGAGTCAAAAAATGGCATCCACTCCCCTGTTCTGAACAAAAGCAAAAGGCAGAAGTTCTGCATCCCATCTACTCATGTACCTTCTTCAGAGTTTAATTTAACAGAGATTTCGACAAAGCCTTAAGCACTTGAATTGGCATGGTAGAGCAGGAAAGATAAATTGAGACACATCTCTCCACGTGTGCATCATGATGTGCGCACAGAAATAAAATTGACTTCAACCACCCAAATGATATACCTTCCTTCTTTCTGTCTTTGTATTATTTTGAATCAGTAACTTTATTAACATGGTAATGATCTGTTACACCCTCATTAATTCTATACTAATTATGCTAACGTTAAACATTTTGTTTGTGCGGGTAGTATAACAAAAACAACTTTCAGGTTTTTTGCATTAATTCTTCATACAAGCAAACTCATTTATACACACACACAAATAAGGAAATTTAGAGGACTGAGCTCCACCGTGGGAATGTGTTTGAATAATAAAGATACAAAGTATCTGAGGTGAGAAATCAGGGTAAAAATCTTTACCATAATTTCCATTCTTAGTATCAAATCATAGTCACTGGAATTAAGGAGAATGCCAAAAAAATCATGTGGCAATATCTCAACATCTTAATCAGTGGTTTGAAACTCAGGGAATGAGAAATTATGGTTATGTATTTGTCACCAAACAGAATGTAACTAAAGGATCCAAATATGCTTGATTACCATGACCAATGAGAAAGTAATTGATGTTGTAGAAAGAACACAGATTTTGAAATCAAAATTAGTGAATTCAAATCCTTCAATGCACTAGCTTGGTCAAGTCATAACAAGTTTCAGAGTCTCTGTTCCTTTCTTTAAAATACTCCAAAGCTTATGCAAAATATATTCATTCAGAAATAATGGCTATATAAGATAATTCTAGTGGAACATTTTTCCAGTTTTTCCAACTATACTGCCCAAATCTTGGGATATAGGTGGATGTATTTAGTTTAACAAAGCCTCTCCATGCAATTCTGACTTGTCCACACTTATAATTGTGAAGCCATAAAATAAAGAGCCAGGAAACGATGTTATACAGAAAAAAGCCAGGAAAGGAGCAGAATAAAAATCCAGGATCCACTATAGTTTTCTTCAAATATCCAGAGGACTCTCACACTCCGAATGTTCTTTCTATACAATTCACATAAATACTTTCTAACAGTCAAACTTTTCCACAGAGGGAACTGTGTAATGGATATGAGATAACTAGTAGTTTTCAAATTTATACTGACAAAAATATGTAAAGAGGCCTCAAATCATAAAAAGTTAGTTAGACTGCAATTCAGTGGTTCTCAAAACAGCTCTTCATTGGGATCACCTGGAACTTTTTAAAAATACCAATACATAGATTTTACTCGTAGGGATTATGATTTCATTGATTAGAAGTCCAGGTATTGGGGCCGGTCGGGTAGTGCAGCAGTTAAGTGCACACGTTCCGCTCTGGTGGCCCGGGGTTCACTGGTTTGGATCTCAGGTGCAGACATGGCACCACTTGGCAAAAGCCATGCTGTGGTAGGTGTCCCACGTATAAAACAGAGGAAGATGGGCATGGATGTTAGCTCAGGGCCAGTCTTCTTCAGCAAAAAGAGGAGGATTTGTGGTGGATGTTAGCTCAGGGCTAATCTTCCTCAAAAAAAAAAAAAAGATGTCAAGGTATTTTTTTAAACACCTCTGGGAAGATTCTCACGTGCAATTAGGACTGAAACACCCTGAACTAGGTGAACGATCTGGTCTCTTGCAACTCAGATCCCATGATTCCAGGAAAAATTTGATTTAAATAATCATATATGTGCCAAAGTAGGATTTGCTTTATACTCTCTATTAACCCAAAAATGTTCAAAGAATTAGCAGGCAAATAACATTGTTTTCTCTTCTGGAAATAGTTTATTTACATATGTCCCTGCCCCTTTTTGCCTGCCTGAGGCAAGCGGGATAAGAACTTCGGGAGTCCACAGGGAGATGGTAAAAATCTCCCAGGCATTGTCAAAGTGATTAATATATTTGAGCCTGCGATCTATGTGAAAAATATATTCTTATAGAACAGAAATATTTTGTCTAACTTCCATCAGCGGGAAAATACATAGTGGGAAGAATATATTATTTTTTAATTGTTTATGTTGCATTACATACTTATCTTTCAAACTGTCCTTCAACACAGTACTACATAGTAATTTATTACTAAGTATGTCTTGCTTTCTGGATTTTATTTTTTATTTGTTTTGTAATTGTTCAAGTTGATATATGAGTTTAATGCTTCAGTTATAGAATGGGACAGGAAATATGTTTTGATACTTTCACCCTTTCTCTTTTTTCTTTGAGGAAGATTAGCCCTGAGCTAACATCTGTTGCCAATCCCCCTCTTTTTGCTGAGGAAGGCTGGCCCTGAGCTAATATCTATGCCCATCTTCCTCTACTTTATATGTGGGACACCTATCACAGCATGGCTTGGCAAGCGGTGCCATGTCCGGAGCCGGGATCCCAACCGGGGAACCCTGGGCCGCTGAAGCAGAAAGTGCGCACTTAACCGCTGCACCACCGGGCCAGCCCCAACTTTCACCCATTTTATGCTATTGGCTGAATCCTGTAAGATCAGAAGCTCCTTCATCCATCTTTTTTCTAAACAAAATAAGAACAGACGTTATCTTGTTTTAAAGACTTGTGAGGACTGTTCCTGATACAAATAAAATCAGTGCCAACTTGATACTCTATTATCACTTCAAAATGTTTCACGGTTTGCAGTCGAAAAATAAAAGATGAGGAAAATTATATTTCACACCTATGAAGCCAATGTAATCATAGATCGTATAGCATATTTTAAAAAATTCTACAACAAATTACGTTGTCAGTTGCCAAAACAGACTATTTCAACATTTGGCTCTCTTACACATTTTGTGTATATTATGTAATATTCCTTTACGTAATTTGGGTAATGCTAAACAATGAGGCACAATTATCCAGATATTTAATACAGTAAACATTCTCAGATTTAATAGGAATCTAATATGAAGGGAATACTACTGGTTCATGCAAGTATATGGACTAATGGTTATTTGGAGGCACAGTGAAATTGGATTATCAGGCTAGCTGGCTTCATTGAGCTAACTTGATTCCGTAAAAGAGGGACTATCAAAAAAAGTGTTTTACACTCTGGGAAATTTGACACAAAACTTCTTATATCTTTTCAACATTTCCTCCCAAAATTAAATTTTGTATTGTGTATCCAAGCATGCATATTTCTTAAAGTGTTTTCTAAATAAATACAAAACAAACTACATCATTGCAAGTCACTAAACGATTTGGCCAAATAGGAAACACTGTTAAAAGAAAAATCTGTGTGTGTTTTCTTTCATTACAAAGACCATATCTAATTTTAACTGCCTCCTTTTTTTCTTAATAGTGAGTTGACCTTCTATTCTCCTTAACCCTTTTCTATCAAAGCCATCTACACCCACTTTGCCTTCTGTTTCTCTAATCTGCAATTATTTATGTTTTCTTCATGCTGCTTTGTCCGCCATGGGAGCAAAATTGTATTTGGTGAAATATAGAGCTAATTATACCATGAACCCAGCAACAAAAAGACAGAGCAGATGTTACTTCAGACGTGCTAGAAGTCCTCATGCTTAATGTGCATGTAGTAAAACACTGAGCAGAGTCGTCAAAAACAATATCTAATCAAGGCACTTTTAGACATGCAAATCTTTTTAACACCAGAGTTAAATGGAGAAATTCTGTCAATAATATTTTCAGTACTTACCATGTGCTTGCCAGAATAATTATACTAGGTAGTGATTTCTAATTAATATAATAAATGTGTGAGTCCACATTGTTTCTATGGGGGGGGGGCGGGGGAGAAATCTAGGGAGGCAGAAATGGAGATCATATGCCATGAGTTAATAATACAACACACGATGTTTTCATTGAGAATGTGTTTCCATAATGCCAAAATAAACTGCTTGAATATTTTTTAAATGAATGAATAAAATACATTTTATTTCATTATATGCTTTTTATTCACAGTGAATCATTTAAATTATGTATTTCACTGGGTATTGAATTGATAAAAGTTAACATCAGTTTCTCTTTGCTTAACTTATATTTTCATCTCCAATTCGGTTTCATTTTTGTTTTGTAAATATGTGGACACATAAATATGTCATCACAACTATCATGACACAATGCTTATTTTTTTTGGCAAAAACTGAAAATAATTTTCGACATACTGGATTTAAATCAATATTACTTGTCATGAAGAAACTGATTTCCTGCATTGTGACCTGTAGACAAATGGTAAAGTATTCTAGGAAAGTACCAAAATGCTTATCACGGTGTGTAGTGACTGAAAACAAGTCCAACCACATTAGTTTGAAGTCACTGTAAGAGGACAGTATTTTAATGACATACTTTCCACTGAAAGAAGTGTGCCTACACCACAGGATGTAAAGCCCCTTCTGAGATCTAAAACTTAGTGGGCTCAGCACAGCAAACCTCCCTCCTGGTGGGTGTTAAACGTGTGCATTGAGTGGCTGGGCTGGGTATCATTTTCAATGTTTATTTTAGGAAAATAAAGTACCTCTCTGCAAAGCTGAGATAGTCGAGCTAAAGAATTCCATCATATTAAGAAGTGTATAATGTGCTCTCTTTTCTGTGTTATATGCAAAGTCTAAAATGAAATAGTGTCTGGTTTATACAAATAACCACTTTTAAAACATTCTATGTTGGCCAGTTATAAATGGGATAAAGGTTCTACAGCCAATATTTTACACAAATTACCTATTGAGAGAAATACATATTTATATGATGGAAACATTACATTAGTCCAAAATTTGTGTTTTAATTAAACTAAATTATGTATGTGATATACATATATACGATATATACATAATGCCCCATGTAAGTAAAATTATGAATATTACTAGTTATTGTTTCTTTATTATGAAGGAGAATGGAGTCCTACTTCTATTTTCAAAAGAATGTGGGAGTAACTGAAAATATTGATATTCCTCTCAATGCTGAATATAACACTTGAAATTATATATCTAGTCAGTCTCTTTTAGTTTAAGCCATTATATCAGATTATGAGGAGGTTGATATGATATGTTCATAAAAATTGCCTGATATAATGAACATATTTTTCAAAACTCTACTTATGAAGTTTAATTTTACCATATTCAATCAATAGCAAACTGCAATATAAAACCATTTCATGTAATTTAACAACCATCACTGATTATTGATGTTTTCAAATCTTATTTTCCAATTGGTTGATTTTTTATTTATCCCATGTTTCAAAAAGTATTTAAACACCTAAATGTGTAGTTACCATAAAAATAGTTATTTAATCAAGAATTATCAAATCAAATCATTATTAAGTTAAAAATGAGTTAAATATTCTAAAAGACAAGTAAAACAAACAAAGTAAGTCCTTCAACTTTCCACAGTGGAATTTAACTACTTTGATATTCAATAGGCCAAACAGAACCATTGCAGACTAAATACTAATTGTAACTCTACCAGCTTTGTTAATCTGGGCACTCAGAAGAATGGACAATTTCTCATGAGGCCGAACTATTAAACACTACTTTGGAAAAGTAAAATATCCAAGTTGAGGGATTCTGGCTTCACAGTTTCCAATAATTTGGGCCCTTTTAGGAATTAAGACTAATCAAGGTGAAATAACTGAAATGGAAATATAAAAGCATATCTTGTCCCAGCTTGATTCTTGGTATCTAAATAGAAGTTACCTCAACCAGTAGATTATGAGAGTAAACTCCACACTTTAAAGAACCCAGGTGTCAAATGGCAATGGAGCTATTCACTCATTTAACTCTTCCTACATCAAAGGCACTATCTCATCATCTCTTGCATCATATCCTGCTAATAAGTCAAAACAAAGGGACTTTCAAATGAGCTATTTTGCCTACTAGTATTTTAATCAAAATAGCAAACAGAAATACTTCTTTTGATCTCACTTAGCTTTTTTCCCCCATTGGCAAAGTGGTCTATAAATATATACATGTATGAAGCAACATTTATGCAAAATGGCTTGAATTGAAGAGGCATTACAGACGTAGTTCACTTTAATCAAATGCATTATATCAAAATGTTTCCTAAGTAGCCGATTGACTTAAAACTTGATTTGATAAAACTCCTAATTTACATGAAACATTTCAGGAAAAATCCATAGATGAGAATGCCTGTATATTAAAGGAAACTAAATGTTTAATATATTTAGTTCACCAAATCAATAACCATATTTTAAAAATACTAAACTTCTACTACTTGCTTCATCGCCTTGCTTAAATCATACACTGTTTTAATGTAGTAGGTTCATTTTTGAAAGAAGTAAATAAAATAACAAGATGTGATTTTTAATACTAAAAGAAATATCTGAGTATGGCTAATTTCTCTTCCTGAAATCACAAGATCAATAATTAGAAATATTTTAAAATTCCAAGGATTGAAACATTTGGTTTAGTGTGCACAAGACACTAAACTTTAATGAAATAAATTTAAAATAATATAGCTATTGAATGTACTAAATGTAATAAAATAATGTTTCATGGTGTAAATACTTAGAAGTTGATTCCTTTCTATATAATAAAAACATGTATTCACATAACATTGTTAAGTTTTATCAAAGAAATCTTTCCCACAAAAAAGCTGGCTCACAGTATAATAAAAGATGTTGTGTAATGGGAAAAATGAAAATTTGATTCTTCCTGTTCACCAATTCTAAGTTATACTTCTCTCAATGAAAAAAGCAAATTACAATGCCCTTATCTTTCCGCATGCAGAATCTACAAAAAAATATGGAGGAGGAAGAAGTGAAGGCAGACACTGTCTCCCAGATTCTCAATCTGTGTAATCAAAAGTGATTGGTGCAGGGGCTGGCCCCGTGGCCAAGTGGTTAAGTTCGCGCGCTCCGCTGCAGGCGGCCCAGTGTTTCGTTAGTTCGAATCCTGGACGCGGACATGGCACTGCTCATCAGACCACGCTGAGGCAGCGTCCCACATGCCACAACTAGAAGAACCCACAACAAAGAATACACAACTATGTACCGGGGGGCTTTGGGGAGAAAAAGGAAAAAATACAATCTTTAAAAAAAAAAAAAAAAGTGATTGGTGCAGCGGTTAAGTTCGCATGTTCTGCTTTGGCAGCCTGGGGTTCACTGGTTTGGATCCCTGGTGCAGCTCTATGCACCGCTTGTCCAGCCATGCTGTGGCAGATGTCCCACATATAGAGGAAGATGGGCATGGATGTTAGTTCAGGGTCAGTCTTCCTCAGCAAAAAGAGGAGGATTGGTGGCAGATGTTAGTTTAGGGCTAATCTCCCTCAAAAAAAAAAAAAAAAAAGCGATTTCTGAACTCTGCTGATGAAGACAAAATACATTGTACTAAACTGAATAATAACTTATACTCTACACGGACTGCAGATGACTTCATTGTGTCTGGTAGTACTTTGTAGCTATTCTATGTTTGTCTGGCAAAAGTGACACACCTACTAGTGAAGCTGCATTCTTGTGACACAATGATCAATAATGGTGTTCCTCCGATTTAGCACTCACTTGCTGTGCTAGTTTATGGGGGTGCTAACTCTTCTCCTATTGGTATCGAAACCAATGACACCCTATAGGATGACTAAATTTGCAATAATGCTTAATACATCATAGGCATTATGATATATATATGTAGAGAGAAGACAGAAAAAGACACAGAGACAGAGAGAGATTAAAATTGAATGTAACAAAGATTTTGTTTAAGTTGTCCAGTTTAATACTCTTTTTATCCTGTTTCTTACAAGGTAAAGATTGCTTCTTACTAAATCAATTTGATAACTGCCAGTGTAATGAATTCACATTTACAAAAAAAAATTAGTGAATGTTAATCTTAAACTTCTTCTCAGGAAATAGAGAATCTAAAATAGAAATATTTTATTTCTAAAATAGGAGTATTAACATGATTACTGATATGACAGATATGAAAAGCCTTCTTGGTTGCCTGCATACAAAGGTATCAAGAGGTAGAATGAGTGTTGAATTTATGTTGTGGAAAATTGGTCCCAAGTTGGTTTTCCACTTCATCAGAAAGCACTTTTGTCTTGTATGCAAACAGTTAATGAAGCATGCCAACACTGAATTGTTTTAACGAGTGTTAGAAATACTTCACCTTTTTTCCTTTCTTTTCTTTTTGGAAGTTTTAACACTAACATAATGAGACACCTTAAACTTCAAAAATCCCAATTCTATTTTTCAGGTAGAGTGAAAGAATAATATAACTATTCATCATTTAAATATTTTCATTTTCATTTATGAATTATTCTCCAGTGAAAGGTAGCAAAAGATCCATCAATCCTGCTGCACGATAATAAATGTATGAGAATGATCTAGTCATTACATTTTCATCCAGAAGCCTACCTTTCGTTTGAGTATTTTGAAGAAGTAAGCCTTTTGATTTAGTTTTTAAAGCCTCTGGCAGGTGGCAAAATTTTGTTCCAACAACACTCATGTGATTGGGAACAAAGGAATTCTTTCAGAAGGTTTGTGGTTTTACCTTTATACCACTTTCAAAGAAAATGGGATGATCATTTCTTTCATATTAAAATTAAAACAAACATAAGGGGCAGGAAAAATTACACATTATAGCAAATAATTGCACCTAAAAAAAAGAGCTTTTCATAGATTTATTCAGACTACACTTTATACTTGTAAAAACAAAGTGTTCACCTGCATAACTTTTTCACAGTATGATAATTTAATCCTTACTTTGCATGCCTTCTATTTTAATATTTAAAATCTGCATTTTAAATTCAAGTGTACAGACTCATTATTGTTTTGTATAAAACATTACACCTTAAATGCTACAATCTTAATATTAGAGTTAGGTTGTAGAGTTACTAATCCGTGTAATTCTAAAATATTATTTCTAAGTGCTTCAAATACATATGTTTCTGATATCAGTATTACTTGGAAAAAAGAAAATCTGTACGAAATGCTGTACCAAAATAGGCTTAGCTTTACAAGCCAAGTTAAATTATCATCAAATATAAATGGGATTCGTCTCTTAGAAGTTTGGTTATTGGTGTTTTAATTCTACTAGAAATAAACAGTCGATAAAAGTGACTGCTAGGTCATGGTAAACTTATTTCACTAAGTATATACAAAGATTTTCATCAGCAATAACACATGTATTCCTATTTCAGGGCTGATGCCTTATGGAGTGTAGGTAAACATAATAAATTGCAAAATACCAACAAAATTCAGAGTGCAAGTCAGGCATACCATTTTCAAAGCAACAGAGGTCACAGAAAAGCAAAAACTTTTTAAATGAGAAATATTGAAAATTATTGCATTTGTCCCCTTATTTTATAAATGAAGACTCTGATGCCCAGAACTATTAAATGATGAGTATTAGCTCAGCATCATGCCGCTCTATCACAATTTCCATATTCATAGGCATGATTTACATTATGAATTAGAAATAACTTCAAAATATTTGTAATAGAGTTTATCTTACGGGTAAGCTATATATTGTGAATTTATCCTTAAGAGAGGTAATACTGAATTAAGAACTGAGTCACTTGCAAACCAATTTTATACCACATCAGGAAAATATTTTTCCTGAACAGTATGACTGGTTGATGTCATGGATGTATATTCAAATCACAGGACTAATATCTAGCATTTACATAAAACAAATCAGTTTTAAAAGATTTTCATACATATTAAAACTTATTTCACTCATCGAAGTTATTAACAAGATATCATGATGTCCATCTTACAAAAGAGAAAATGGAATATGTGGGCTTAGCTAAGAACACAAAGTAGCACGCAACAAAACCAGGACACAAATTCAGAACTTCTGATTTTATAAACTGTAATGCCTCCCAGATGACACTTTCACTCCACATTAGACTTCTCGATGGCATTTATTACCATATGCCTACTGGAAGATTCTTAACAATAAACTTTATTCTCAAGTCCTTAAATATAAGTAAATCAATCAAAATATTCATTTTTAAAAATGTCTCAGATCAGTTCTACAGTGAACAATATTTCAAATGAGGAATGTGATAAATCTGCTCACTTAATTTAACATAAAACTAAATTATTCTAGAATCAATAAGGACTGAAGTGTAGTGGTGCTTCAAAAGGAAAATACATGGGCTTGAGTATGCCAATTTTACTCCCCCTATTATTTTTCTATAATAATTATGTAGTGATTTGTGCCAATGGGAGGATGGGAGCCTCTGCAAACTTTAAAGGCATGGTCCACAGTGAAGTTACTGAGTACATGCCATGAACATATGGGCCTTGTTTGGGGATATAAAGGGATAAATGTTTGGGGAAATAACTGTATCTGCCCTTGAAAAGACACTGTATAATTCAGGAAGATATGAAAGGAGCTCTAATCCACACGCAAATTTGGACAAAAGACATATGGATTGGGTTTTTTTGTTTTCTTTTGCTTTATTTTAAACTTTGAAAGGAGAAAAATAATAACCCTCTCTCTAAAGCAAGTAACATTTTATAAGAGTTGTTAAGCAACAACATCAATACTATAATAAAGCTCATTTTGAACCATTAATAACTATGATTGATTATGTAATATTAAGTGGATCATTGTGTGCCCAGTAAGCGAATAGGAACTACGGAGACTAAAAAATAGAAATAGAAGAAAGCGCACACCATCCATATCCTTAGAACAGAAGAATGATCTTTCCCTTTCCCTTTTTGTCACCGTATCAGGCCATCACTGAATTTATTTTACTTTATATACAGTCATGTGATGCTTAGTGATGAGGATCATTCTGAGAAATGCATCATTAGGTAATTCCGTCCTTGCGTGAACATCATAGAGTGTACTTACACAAACCCATATGGTATAGCCTACTATACACTAGGCTATACAGTAGCAATCTAAGGGAAGCATCATTGTATATGCGGTCCGTCATTGACAGAATCATCCTTATGCAGCTCATGAATGTACGTGCAAACGTACATATGTACTTACATGTATAGAAATACATATGTGTATCACAATGATATATAGATACAGATACATGTCAAAGTTTTCCTAGTGCTGTGTACATACAATAAGAAACCATGTTCCTTTAGTCCAGATTGAAGACCGAAATAGACTAATATAATATTAGCTATTTTTCTAGTAAATACAGCTAAGTCATAAGCTGATGTTTTCAGAAATTAACTTTTTACCTTGATAAATGCAAAAATTTATATTATTAAGAACTCATTCTTGATATTAAGTTAGTAAAAGGAGGAAACATTCTCATCTTGATAAATATACTTCCCAATACCCACAGGGAATATCATATATCAGGAAGAAATAAGAGACATATTCTCCATAAATCTAAAGGCAGAAAACCAATATTCAACTTTGTTTTTGAAGTCTGGGCAATTCATTCAGATGAGATACTGAAATATGAAAAAAAAAAAGAAGCAAAGCTACTATGATAGAAGAGGGGAAAAAAGTGTTCCTATTTGCAGTTGATATGATTGTCTTTCTAGAATTTCCAAATTGAAAAGATGGACAGCAGAATAATTAGGATGCTGTAAACTGTTTTAATCACCAGGTAGAATTAGAAGGTAATACCTGTCTGCTCTATTAAATGAGAAGTGGACAACAAAGGAGGGATATTTGTATTTATAAAAATTATATTCTAAGTTATGTTTTACTTTATAAGACAAGGTATATATGCACTTCTGCATACACACACACTGGCGAAAATTCAATGTATTATTATAACACAAAGACATGAAGTTTGGATGTAATTGCAATTTTGCAATAATTTTTCTAAATATGGATATTTTAGACTGATAGAAATATTCTTGGGCTTTGTTTGTTTGATATACACCTTCAAGCTTGATAGTTACAGTATAAATAGTTTACTTATTTAATAACACTTAGTAAACAAGAAGCAAAAATATTTAAAAGCTCTCTCAACTGTCCTTAGAAATTCTGGTGCGAAACTTACCTGAATGAAACATACCAAGAAATGTCTTACGCCGAGAAAAGTTTTGGGAAGTTTTTAATTTCTGAAATATTTGGTACAGGTTAACATGTTTTTCTGATCACTTGTTTAATGTGAAATAGGAGAGAAATCTAACGTAAGAATCGCTCTCATCTCTCTCTCTCTGACATTTGAGCCCCCTACACACAAAGCAAATCACAGTCAGAATGAGATTATGATGCAATGATCTCGTTGTGAATGCTGCATTATGGCTCAGGCAGTGCATAAGCGGTCCCTCGACACTTGTGCTTACAGCAATTTGAATTTCTCTGGTAGCCCGGTATGATTTATGGCATATTTCAAACTTTCTCTTCATCAAGGGAGAACACTGTCAAGTTCATGAGAGTTTTGCAACTAAGATAAAGGAGGGAAAGGGGAGCATTTCCAGTAAACAAGAATTTGTGGTTTGTTATATTTTTCGTGTTTAAAACTGAATTGGTTGCAAAATTATCTTTGACAGTTGTATTCAATATAATCTTGCGTAGTGAATAGAAAAACCAATGGTGTTTATTAGTGACTCATCCATGGGCTTATTCAGCCTTCAATTCACATGCAAAACACCTGTTTGAAGAACAAGTTCTAAGGTTTTAGTATAAATAGCAGAATAGACCTTCAACAGGGACCTGTATAAAATTCTGTTGTTTATCTTTTTTGAAACTCCTCTTCTGGCAAACAGGTGGTTTCTTATACCTGCAGTATTTCATTTCCTCATGCACAGCTGTGTTAGAAAATGTTTGATTTTATGAACCACATGCCAGACTTGGCAATATTTTCATAATGGACAGGAAAAAGCAAATTGTATTGCTTCATTTATTTTTCCTATACCAGCAATGTAAATTTTCAGATTTAATATTACATGCTTTCTTCATATTCAACTTTTGTAATATAAGCAGCTGTTTCTCCAGAAATATGGACAATAGCATGAATTCATCCCCAAATTCACATGCAAAATAAAACACTGCTGATGAAAGCTCTTTTTTGCTTCCTTTTTTATTATTATTCATAAAATTCCTTAGGTATGCATGGTGCTTTATAGAGCATATAAAAAGACAAGGTCCCTGCCACAAAGAGTTTATAGCACAATCCAAGAAGCGTATCATGTAAAACGGCTCAGATGTAGAGAATACATATTATTTGGGGGACAATCATAGGAGGATGGATTAATAAAATGGTTATTAAGCAAAAATATAGAGCCACAAAAGATATTTTTGTTGTTATATTTCTTAGATCAATTTTCTGGGCAAGGGTAAAAAATGGAAAGTGATAAATAATAAAGTTGATAAGGTACCAACTCAAATTTTATTTTCAAATTCTCCATAGTCTATGAATTATGTCCACAAAAATCTAAATGCGGTAATATACTCTACACCTGAATTTCTATAGTAACATCCTACCTCTCCCTCTCCATAATACAGGGGTTGATGCGAGTGAGTTAAAGATAACATTTACTTATGTTATATTACATTATGTATTCATAGAATTATATAAATTGAGAGCTTTTAATTCTGAGCCCTGAAATCAACTAAATTTAGTAAAGTAAGATACGTAAAGATTACATTATGTCTTCAAGGTTACCTGAGATAGGAACTGGTAAAATTAAACTGTAAATCAAGTTCTGGGATTTCTAACTTAATATTTTTTAAGAAGAATGAAACTTCCTTTCCCTATTTTAATAACCTGGAATAAACACTAATGTAGGAGTCCAAACAGTGGACCCTGCCTTCAGTTGCACTACCTTAAAAGTCACAAAATGTCAGGCGAGAAATTATCTCTTCTGAGATCCAATTTACTCATCTGTAAAATGGAAATGCCAACAATATTAACATTTTATGTGTCAGATTAAATGAAAAGAAAAAGTAGGTGTGAAAATGAGAATAAAAATTTTACATATAAAACCCTGAAATGCTGACACTGAACAAAATGCAGCCTGAACCTATCTCTGAAATGAAGGAAATATTCTAACTGATAAGAATATAGGGGAATTCCATGAGTAAAAAGAGAGCCAGCAATAACAAAGATACATATAAAAAGTTATTCTTGCCTAATTGAGCACTCATTCAGTAAACATTCATTCAGGAGTATTTTTTTTAAGTGTTGAGTATTTATTACCATTGTTTTTATTTACTTCTAAATTTACAGAATTTGATTTTTAATAGTGTTTTAACAATCAGCTTATAAAATTTTTGACAATTTGATAATTGACTCTTCTGAGCTAGCTCGAGCACACCACTGCTTGCTGCCCAAACTCAGAGGTATGCATATCAAACTCTAGCTCAAGTCTCCCTCTAATTCCAAAATCTCATTTTCCTCCTGGAGTATTTGTTGAACAACCATATACTGACAATACATGCCAGTCAATGTAGCTGAGCCAGTATAATTAAGAAGACAAGAAATAAGTGTGGGAGAGCATGTGGAGAAAAGGGAATCCTCATACACTGCTGATAGGAATGCAAATTGGTGCAGTCACCATGGAAAACAGTATGGAGATTTCTCAAAAAATTAAAAACAGAAATACCATATGATCCGGTTATCCCACTACTGGGTATTTATCCAAAGAACATGAAATCAACAATTCAAAAAGACTTATGCACTCCTATGTTCATCACAGCATTATTCACAATAAAGACGACATGGAAGCAACCCAAGGGCCCATCAGTGGATGAATGGATAAAGAAGATGTGGTATATACATACAAAGGAATACAACTCAGCCATAAAAAAGACAAAATCTTGCCATTTGTGACAACATGGATGGACCTTAAGGGTATTATGCTAAGTGAAATAAGTCTGAGAAAGACAAACACTAAATGATTTCACTCATATGTGGAAGATACACAAACAAATAGATAAGGAGAACAGATTAGTGAACAGATTAGTGGTTACCAGAGGAGAAGAGGGTAGCGGGAGGGCAAAAGGGATAAAGGGGTATATATGTATGGAGACATACAAAAACTAGATTGTTGGTGGTGAACACAATGCAGTCTGTACAGAAACTAAAATACAGTGATGTACACCTGAAATTTACACAATGTTGTAAGCCAATACGACCTCAGTAAAATAACTCTTTAAAAAACACACAAAAAACTTATGTGAACAAGAAATAACTTTTCATTTCATTTAGAGGGAAAAACAACAAATAGCTGAGGCAGCCCTGCCCTCAGCAAGCTGATGGCCTGATGGAGAAGGATGGTCATGAAGCAAAGAGACTTGCAAATAAAGATATTATTATAAAATCTTCAAAATGCTACAGAAAGAACAGTGTGGTGTGGAATGGAACCAGTTGAGGGCAGAGTTGGAGAGTCAACTTAAATTTAACATTTAGGTAAGGACATTTAAGCAGAGTCTGGAAAATGAGTAGGAGCTAGGAAGTCAAAAACAAAGAGAAGAATGTCCCATGGGCCAGATTTAAGAATACATAAGGTAAGCAAGGTATGCAGTATGTTTAAGGAACTAAAGAAAAGTCAGCGTGAAGAAAAGAAGAAATGGGAAAGGGTAACCCAGAAGAGTTTGGGGAGAGGAGATGGAGCACATTTCTCATTACGCAAAGCTTTCAAGCCACGCTAAGAAAGTTGGGTTTTATTCTAAGCACAATGAAAAGCCTTTGAAGGCTTTTAAAAAGGCAAATCTCATGAATTGATTTATGATTTACAACCATCACAGTAGCTGTTATAATGAGAGAGGATGATAAAAGACAGAGTGAAATAGGGAAGGCTGGATTAGGGGTTATTGCAGTGGCCCAAGTGGGAAGTGTTAACTTGCATTACCACATTGGCAGTAGATGCAGTGGAGAGAGGACTATGAATCCTAGATATGGTTTGGAGGAAGAATAAACAGACATGGTGACATATTACATAAGAATTAGATGCAAGACGGGGAAAAGAGACATGTAAAGGATGGACAGGGGAAGAGAGACATATAAAGGATGATTCCTATTTTCTAGATTGAGCATGTAGGTTGAAAAAAAAGGTTGCTATTTACTGAATCTGGGGAAGACTGACCCAAGTCAAAGTCCACGCTGGGGCGTAAGATTGTATTTATTTATGATTCATTTTGCTGGGACCATACTAAAATTCTTTTTTTTTTTAATATTATTTTTCCTTTTTCTCCCCAAAGCTCCCTGGTACATAGTTGTATATTTTTAGTTGTGGGTCCTTCTAGTTGTGGCATGTGGGATGCTGCCTCAGCACGGCTTGATGAGCGGTGCCATGTCTGCACCCAGGATTTGAAGCGGCGAAACCATGGGCAGCCGAAACAGAGCAAGAGAACTTAACCACTTGGCCACGGGGCCGGCCCCTAAAATTCTTGTTATGAATCTTTAAACAGAAGAGAGTAAGCTAAATCATTTAGAGGAGAGTATATGATATTAACACTACCTATAATATTTAATTATTGGATTGCATAATTTTCTATAGAATGAAAATGAGGAGAATTCCATTGGTTTTGTCAATCTAGAGCTCATGGGTGGTTGACCTACTTTGAATAAGGTTAATTATACATAAAAATATATGTATACATATATGTATATTAGTGAAATATATACACACACACATCTATCCATCTATATATATACACATTCTATAAGAGAAGTTTCAAGAAAATGAGTGTGGGAATGAGTAACACAGAAACTGTTTGAGGAATCCTGAGAAATAACTTCACTTGAAATAATGCCCAAGAACTTATGCATGGAGGGAAAAAAACAGCTAAACTTCAGTTACTATTACCCCAAACATGATAAGGAAAATAGGTACCAAGGTTAGCTATAAACAATAAAAGACAGCATTAATATAAAATTTTAACAACTGTAAAAAATCTTTTCAAGACAGAAGAAATCATCAGGATCTATAATTTACTAAAAAGAAAGTAACTAAGTCTTTTGAAGATAATGTTTAAGATACCTATTCGTTAAGATAATTAAGATATCTGTTTCTAACTAAAATTATATACCACGTCATAAAAGTAAATGAAAAATTTTCATATATAAATCTTAGGAAATTATCCAAAACTATATATTTTAAGATTAATTTATTCATGGTAAACCTAAAGAAGCTATAAAACTTAAACTGTGAAATCATGTGTCCTATTGTTATTTCTACATGTATGGAAGTCAATATTCAATTTTAAAGTATAAATAAAATATAACTTTCATTTAAAAGCTTCAAACTTCTTTTCAATTCGTAAGTATAGGAATAATTTAGATCATTTTTGCACGTGATTTTATCCATCAATAGTAATTAACAGTCTTAATCTGGCTAATGTTAACGACCACTGTTCTTCCGTAAATCCCAGTTAAACCAAGCTTATTACGGGCTAATTAAAGGAAGTCTTATGTGCACTGAGTAAAGTAATGTCTGTTTTTAGAGTTGGAGTATGTATTTTGTCTGATAACATAAAATGAGACAAAACTTTTCAATTAAAAGTTTATGGGCTGATTATTGATTTCTAAAAAAAAGGTGCCAATGAAATAACTACAACTTATTTCCTCTTCTTACGGGTATGAGCCTTTTAAAAGCGTAGCAATGTAATCTAAATCTGGTAGCATATTTTCTGAGCATGACACTAGGCTCAGACTGCAGCAAATAATCAATAAAACACCTTTGGATAAATATCCAATCAGGATGAACTAGGGAAGATCCAGGATATGTAAGGGATGTTGAAGGCATGTAGAGGAGGAAATATTATGTGTCGTTTCAAATAATGTTGAGATGCTGGGAATACTGGAAACTCCGAACATTTTAGAAGATATTTGTGAGTGTGTATGTGTGTACACTTAATTATTTTATTTTTAGTTTCTCTTTAAGAAACAGTAGAATGCTTACAATGCATTAGGCAGTGCTCTGAGAACTAATTTAACCCAAATAACCTCCAAAGAGCTCTAGGAAATATTTATAGTTATTGTACCTATGACATAGATGAGCAAACTGAGACACAGAAAGGCTAAGGTGCCAAAAATGTCATCAGAAGAGTAGTAAAGAACAGAACTGTTCTTAATATCCCAGCAGTCAGGCATCAAGTTTTGTGCTCTCAGCACTGAACCACAAAGTTGTGTTGCCTCCTGGTTTTCCTGTACATGTTCTTATTCTCTCTGTCTCTCTGTCTCTCTCTCTCCCTTTCTCTCTGCCTTACACCCTCTGCCAAAAACTCTTTGCGAGAACAGCAATAAATATAGAGTACTAATAAAGTTTGGGGGAGTATGAGGATTAACAGTAAAGGAAATTAGCAAATCAGTGGAAAGCTGGACACATGAAGATTATGCATATGTGAATCTTAGAATTTGGGGTCAACCATGACTATATTGAGAGACTAAACGATGTCCAAATGCACTCAGGGTTTTTTCATTTGTTTTATTTTATTTTATTTTAATCTAAATCAGGGAAGAATAAGGCATTGGGTACTGAATAGTATAAAAGTAGAGAAATATATATATGTATATACATGTATGATTAGAGAGTATGATGACATTTAAACGTTTGTCTCTAGTACAGCTTTAGAGTTCACATTTGGAGAACAACAAATGTAAATTTGGTATTGAGGGACATCTTCTTGCAAATCTATGTCTCATATGCAAACTTGTATTAGATAGGTAATGGATTGTTTTGACAAATTAGGTAATATTGTCTACTGGATGACTTCCTTACCTGTTTTTATCAATTCGTTTCTCTTTTATTCATTGTTTTTGTCACCTTTATTTCTCAACATTAGTGATTTATATCTAACTAATCAGAATTCCTAGTTATTGACTCAATGTAATACTGCTTGCACGGCATGAGTTTATGTTACAGAAATTTCAAACCACAAATCACTCCACATTCCTGGGGGAATAAGTAGATGTTATACAATTATGCTACAGTCTTCATCTCAAAAAGAAATGCTTACAAATAAATGACTCATTCTGGCTGATCATGCTATGAAATATCACATTATTGTGCTGAATCACAGCTGAGAAGATCACACACAGTAACTAAAGACCCTAAAGAGTAAACTAGTTACAAGGTTCCCAACTATTCTATGACTTAGTTTCAAAGAAACATCACCCTACAAAATTAATATTATTAGAAAGTAGAGATCTAAATAAACTCATACATTCATTTCTGTGTAAATTTATCTTCTATCAATCACAGAAAGTAGGTTCCGCACTGTAAAGAGAAGATATTTCCAGCAACATTTTCAATCATGGGGCAATATATTCAAAAGCAATCAATAAAAAACCGTACAGGAACTGACAAACAACTAGTCAACGGAATCATTTTTCCTGAAATACTTAGCAGTAGCCTTTTAAAGTAATTGCTTGTGGTCAATGTTACTCGTATTTTGGTCAGCTTGCTTGTTAAAATAGAATGGATGTCATATCCATTAATTTTTTTAGCTGTCTAAGGAAGTTTTTCACACCTACAATCAACCATAAGAAGGCCTATTATAGTAATATATCTAAAAAATCATCTTGTTGCCAGTTTTACCAAGCAAAGTTTTGAAGGTCAATAGATTTGTTTAAAAAGGTGAGGGGGTGAGAAAAAAATACACATAAAAATAGAAAAGATATATAATCTTTCCTCATCCATAACTTTCTGTTAAAAATTTCTCTCTAATAGGTAAGAGTAAAGACACTTCTTATTTTGAAGTAACCACTCTGAGAATTTATATCTTAAAAAAATGACGTCTATGTGGGGGGTTCAATATCAACTTGGATTAAGCCAATTATGGGACACGTCTTTCTCAGTTGATGGGAGAACTCAGAAACTGCTGAGTTACACTTTGTGGTAAACATTTTGGAATGTTGCCAAAGCCGTTATAAACATTTCTGAGCTCACTTTTCCAGGGAACTCTTTTAAAAATCAATTAGAAGTGAAAGTCTTTCAATGTTGGTGTTTTAAAATGTCAAGCTTGTATAACTTTTTTCCTTGTGCGTCAATGGCAATATTTCCAGACTGCATATTACATTGATTATATTCTATAATTAAGCTATTAAAAGGGATAGAACGTATCAGTGTTCTAAAAATTTACACTACAGCAGAACTCACTTGTGGTTTTTGTTTGTTTCTTTGTTTTTAAAGAAAATAAGCCCAACTAGGTAGAAAATGGGGAAGGCAAAGAGAGAGAGCACGTGGTAAGAAGAAAGTATAAATGGCTACTCAGATTTATTTTAAAAGTATGTTCAAGTATATTTATTGATTTTGAAAAATATTTTTTAACATTACAGGTCAAGTTAAAATAATAAATGTTTTTATTAAAATAATAAATGTTTTCATTTATGATTCCTGAACCAGGATTTTTAGAAAGTATTCTGTGGACAATGGCAGAGGAGCAGTTATGTGTCTAGATTTACAAAAGACAGGTCTATTCAAGAATTTACTACAATCAAGATTACAATATAGTTATTTAAAAATATATACCATGAAAGTAGATGCATATATGCCTTGTCTGAATATGTATGTTTACATAGCTGTTTTCTTATTAAAAGGTGATATTGTCAAGACTTTTCAAGGGAATGCCAACTTTTCATGCACTAAAAACAACCTATGTGTGTTATATATATATAGCGATGCCATATAAAATAGTATATTTTTAGAAAAAAATGATTAAAATCTATAATTATAAAAAAGTGTGCTCCTTTACTCAACAAATGAATCGCAAATTTACTGTAGAGAGCAGAGGATTAAAATTCTTCATGTATGTGTAACAAACACATTGATATTAATTGGTTTGTCCTTTCAAGTTGTGTTTATCTCTTCATTTCCATCACAGTTTCAAAGGTCACTCCATTCCATTTATAAATCCAATATGACAGAGATTAGTAAAAGCAAAAAGCAACAACTAAATGAGTACATCATCATGCAATCACACATCTCACAATTCATTTATCCAATTAATAAAAAATACCATCAAATGCTTCGTGGTGAGTTTTTTTTAAGCATCAAAACAGTTCATGTCAAGATAACTTAACCATCAACATTTAGGTTTGACAGTACGGCAAATGTAGAAAAATGGTGAAATTACACCCCAGTGAAAAGATAGCTAAATAAGTACTTCTACATTTTTCCAGAATAAAATAATCAAGAAAATAAACAAATTTAGTAAATTCTGCTTATACCTGTAATAAGTTAATGAGAGATTCTTAACAGCTGAAATACAGGGATCCGTGTATGTGTGTGTGTGTGCGAGCTACCTATTTACTTAATTGCTAAAGTCACATTATCGAGAAGAAGAATCTACAGGATTGAAAAAGTGCCATCACTTACTATTAGAGATAAGAAATTTTATAAATTTGATGCTCACTTAGACATTTATTTTAAAGACTCTAGAACATGACCTTTTCTCTTGATGTGGGCACAGGTTTGAACAGTGGTAGGTATATGAAAGAACAAGAAGAAATCGAATACATGCCTGTGTGCCTTAAAACTGGCAACTTTAGGAGGCTCATGTTTAGGTTTCTAAAGGAAAATATTTTAAAACAATTTGACAATCTTGGTAAGATTAGCATTTTTTAACCTTGAATTTTACATAAAATGAATATTGGACTTACATTGTCTATATAATACCCATCGTTTGGAGCGATAGACCTGCTCCAAAACTTGAATTGGTTTATTCAAATGTAAAGGATGATAAAGGAAAAACGAAAATACAAGCAAAAGCAGGGTAACCCAGGGAGAAGATATCTCAGAAGAACTCATAACACAGTTTCAGCATGTAGATAAATAATAGAAAAATAAAGAAAAAGTAATCAATTTCCAAAAAACAGCCTAAAACACATGGAACTAAATAACAGATTATTTATAAATGATATAGACTTTTTTCCAAACATGAATGAAATTAAAATGAATTGAAACTAGTTTCAGAAATCTTTCTTTTTTCCCCATCTCTATTATGTGGGTCTGTGTCTCCTGAAACATTAGAAGTCACAGAATCCTAAGACAGAATCAAGAATGTTCATAAGGCCACTGGGTTTTGAAGTGACCTTGAATCATCCAAATGGCATAGTGCCTGAGTATAAACTATTAATTACCACATTATATTTTAGAGTCATATCTGTTTACTAATTTATGCATTCTTATATAATTGTGCCTGTAGTTTGTTTAGAACATAAGCTCTCCTTTCAAGTTAAATATACTTTCCGGAAAAAAGTTTAAATAGAAATGTAATTATTCATTGTTTTATGAAGATGGTGAAGTTCTCCTTCCCTGCATATCCTGAAATGTGATATCTTATATAGAACTGAGATTTTTTTCCCCGCAAATCTCAATCTATGCAGTTGTACAGGTAAAATTCCAGATGAATTACTTGTTTTTTAAATTTTCATTTAGAAAAATGAACAACTTTTCTGAGAATTCCTGAAATGTTGTAATTTTGTACGAACTCAATTGATGAAAGGACTTAAATGTGTCCCATAAAGACACGCTCAGCACTGATAAAAATTCAGAGTTTACATTTTCTTATAAGTTACTTTAACTTTAAAACATCCATATATACATATATATGTATATGTGTGTGTGTGTGTGTGTATGACCAGATTCACACACACACACACACACACACACATGCACACTTAACCTCTCTTCTTTGTCTCTGTGCAGATTACTACTCTCAGCCTACAAATGACCCCAAGGAAGTAAGTACACTTCTTGGCTGAACAATTTATCAACAGCTTGAAGTGACAGGAATGGTGATTCAATCCTATGTCCCCACGTATCAGATGTAGGCCACATTCTTCAGTCTGCAGAACCAGAAAGGGAAAAAGTCCCTGTCGCATTTGCCCTTTCATAGAGATGGAAATATTATTAGAAAGGACATAAACAGACTAATTAAATCACAGCAGTATGGCTAGGATGACAGCTGGTACAGCGTGTGACTGAGAAGATCCATATCTGTGAGCAGGAGGTACTTCACTTCCAATCCATTCGCTATTAGGTGCTTTCAAGCTTGCTGTGCAGACATTAAATAATAACAGATCATTTCCAAGACTAAAATGATGTAAAGAAATAAAAAAGGCTTTCTAACCAAGAAATCTTTTGTGCCACAGAGAAAAAAAATCATTTACCACTCAGTTCTGCTTTTGAGATAAAGATGTAATAATGCCATTACCTTTCATCAGCAGGATCCTTGAAAATCAACACTCTTTGCTTATCATGCTGTGAAACACAAATAGAGCTAAAGGCATGGTCTGCGAGCACTGCTGCAGCGATATTAACTAACAGATCTGCCCTTTGTGAAGGAAACCGTATCCGTTTCATTAGTGCAGACTCTAATTCAAAACTGTTGAAAATGAACTGCACATACTGTTTTAATAACAACATTCCTAATCATTATCAAACTGGTAATTCTCTCAGCACTGAATGTAAGGGTTTGTGTTTCCATTATGACCTGCTGTTAAAGAAAACCATATTTAAATCCTCCATTCTTTCCTATCTTCCAAATTATCCAGGTTCATTTTGGGTGGGGGAGGTATCAAGAGCCTACAAGATTACGTCCACCACATTATTTCGTCATAAGTGAATTGACATTTTTAGACGTTCATGTCAACTACTGTATTATTTACTTATTATCATGTGGTTATTCTGTTTTGTATTCAATTTGGCATGCCATGATTCATACAAATGGCTTTGTACAGTTTTGGAATATTTTGACATTTAGAGAAGAACCACAGTCACTCAAATGTAAAACACTAGGTCTGGTGACGGGGTGTTGGGCTCAGAGTTATCAACTTGTGGGCTCACACTCACAATAAAGTGGGACCACGAGCACCCTAGTTACATCTCAAAAAATACATTTTCTAATGTCAGGTCATCGTGAGATATTTGAAAATTTATACCACCAAAATTTATAATTCACAGAACAGAAAGTTGAAGATTTATTTTAATCATATAGCATCAATCTTATGAAGTTAAAATATAAAAAAAATAAAATAACAGAGGATCATATCAATGAATAAAGTAAGAGTTACCTGATCTTAAAAGGATTGAATAAGGCCTGGGGTTATTTTAAACTGAAATGTTTGCTGCCACTACAGTTTATGTTTGCAGCTTCTATAAACATTGCAACATGTTGATGTAGGTTGACAAAGATCATTTTTAGGGCTGTCCTCAATGAAAATCGTATTTCCAAGGCTGTCATAAATGTACTCAGTCTCCAGGAATGTGATGGAGTCTACCATGTAACACATCCAATTGGATCTATCTTACATTTCCTATGGTTTATGATTACACAAGGATACAGCATCAAATAAAATAATTTAATTTATATTTCTTAATATGAAATGTTTGAATGATCAGGTTTACTTCATCATCTTGTAATTAGTTGGAATAAACAATACTAAAACAAAAACAGTGAGTTAGTATTTTCTAACTATGTTCTCCAACTGTACATATAAATTAAAAAAAATCTTCATGAAAACAAAACAGACACTACAGAAAAAGTGGAAATATTGTCCGCATTTTACTTATCTATACCACACAATACATTTAATAATTCATACGGGAAACTAGTATATGTTATTGATCATACTCTAATGATTTTATTAACATAGAAATTGACCTAGAAATATATGTTCAAATAATTTTAAATGATAAAAGTGTTCTTTTTAATAAAGAAATGAACTTTTTCGGTATATAGTTACCTGTTATGATCACTGGTGTTTCTATCCTTTTATATAACCAATGAAGATCAAAAATATATTATGAGAAAAAACGCAAAATGATGCCATCTACTTTCTAGAAAATCATGAAAAAGAGCTTAATAAAATGAGCACTTATTAATACACATGTCATTTTAAAATAACCTAATTTTAAGCTATATGAAATTTTTGAAAAAATGTTCCTTATTCTTCCACAATAACATTAACAGTGACCAGTTAACTCTTGCCCAGTTCCTTCCAGACCCTAATGAAATGGATATATAGTACCAAGGTGTAAGATATAGGATATATAGTATCAAGGTGTAAAATATAGAATCTCTTTTCTTACATTCAAAATAAATATTTTCCACCCTTACCCATCATATGTAATGGTCGCATAATATGTGAAATGATGAATCACCATATATTTAAGGATGCTCCTTTTGGACATTTAGGTTGTTTCAGGTTTGTATTTTATTTTAGAAATCACTGTAAAGAATATCTTATTGCCTTTTATCTTCTATTGAGGTTTCAAAAATCAAAGAATTTTAGAGCCAAGAGGGTGAGTGGGCATCAAGCTCCTTATTTATTAAATAAGAATGCTGAGAAATGAAGGGGTTTATCTAAGTAGTTATTTATTAGCTACATTACTACTAGAAGCTAAATCTTCTGACATATTTTGCTCTCTGCTCCCCCATCTCAGTATGACTTATCTCGGTCATACTATATGATGCTCAAATTTCAGAGAATGATTTTTTGATGTTTGTTTTAAATTAGCTGTTTATTCTTTATATTTTCACATTAGATTACCTTATTTAAAATATTTAATGAAGAAATGCCAGAAATATTAAATATCTACAAATACACCAAAATTTATGAAAGAGTAGTTTACTACTTTTTAGTTTTTTAATGTTCGGGTAAGCAATTTTGTGTGAAACGTCAGGATATGAAGACATCTTTTGCATAGAGAATGATGGGAACCATATGGCTTATTCACAATCAATTGAATTACAAACCATGGCAGTTCCTGCACTTTTAAGAGATGCTTACGTGGTCCTTCCATTAAAATTCCACTAATGTGACGTTTGTGAAAAAGTTTATGTTTAGACATACTTTCCTCACTATATGCAATGCCACAGAGAGCAAAAGCATCGATTAAAAGTGTTTATATATAAATTGACAGCTATCAGTTCTAAAATATTTCTCATTTCATGTGTCAGAACCTTTTTGGCCTTTTAAGGCAGTCTTGTGTGTTTCCATGTTTACAAGACTCTGGCCGTTAATATTGTTAAATTTTACTCATCCGACAGGAAGAAGGATCTTGAAAATCATTGTTAGGCAGAGAAACATTAAGAAAGTTAAAAAAAAAAAAAACTTTCCACACTTAATCTGTTAAACAATGGCAAATTTCTTATGAATCAGTGATACTGTAATTGAACTGGAGACATTTTTAGAGCAAGCTTGCTTTGGCTTTTTCACCCTCCGATTTGGAATCTGCTCACAGTACTGCCAGCTTAACCAAAAAGGATTAACTCTCATATCCAACTGAGAACACAGATAATTCTCAGTAATTGGTAAAAAATGAAGATGAATGGGGCTGAGAGATAAGGAGCAATTAGCTCATCAGCAGTTACAGCTGTGCACTCAATCCGGATCCATCTCTTGAGTCTCGGCCCCTTTTAAAGAACCTAAGCAGAATAAGCATAGGACACCCCCTCCCCCAAAAATTGCTATACCTGCCCATCATTTCTCTAGACTTCCATTTTATTTCCTTACTATACAAAGACACCTGTCATAGCATGCTATGTAAATTACTACCTCTCTCAGGACCTATGTCTAAAGCCAATCTTCTTTTTAAACTTTTTTTTTTATAACAGAAACCAAATGACTACTGTAGACACTCTTAAATTCCCTGTCAATCGTTTCATTATAGCAGCATCATCTGTTTGAAAATATAAGCAATTCCCTCATCTAATTATAGGAAGGATTTGAGGTTCATTAACATTGCCAAGGCAGAGAATCCAATGTGCAATTGCAGAGCTCTGCTTGGTGGCCTGTGTTCTCAGTTTCCTTTTATTTGCTTTCTCAAGGTCTCCAAGACTTTTTCCTGAAATCATAAAATTAATTTTTCCTTCCAAATAGACACGTGAGTTAGAAGAAAGGAAATGACTACAGTATAAACTATTCTATTTCTGCGGGAATGGCTTTAAAAAAAAAAAAAAGACAGTCAGCTGGGGAAGATAATTTTATCTCCCTATCCTCCTGGCTTTTTTTTCCCCTCATTTGTTTTGTTTTGTTGGTTGGAAGACAGAAGTAAGGAGTAAGGAATACCATTGAAGAACACAGCTGTTAATCCCCAACTCAAGTTCTTGTTACCTGAAACTCCTACATCCTTGCAACTATGGTAAGTTTGAGAAAATGAAAAAGAATCAGACACTCCAGGCATATGAACTGTGTTCAGATTCTGGGATCCCCGCATCAGGGTACCCTTGCCTATATTTCACAGTGTTCAGAAAGAGAAAATGCTGAAGACTTAAGATTACTTCACTTCCTTAAAGAAATAACAGCAGTTAGAGGGTTATGACTATAGTTTAAACAATGAGATTTTCTTGGGACATCTGTTTTGAGATCACATTTTGAATAGATATGAACTCATTTCCTACTAAGCAAGCAATCTACCATTGTTGATAGCTGTTTACCAGTTCCATGAGTCAGATATTAGCTAGTGGCAAAGGTCCCTCTTAAATCCTCTGAGTATTCTTTAAACTGTGTACATAGTGTTTTCCTTAAATAAAATGTTAAGAGAAGTAAAAATGCAGTCTTTTCCTGCCTCTTGGTAAATCATAGTCCACAAGGTCTTGCACTTGGGAATAATATTTAATGTATTTATCTTTATAGAGTCGTTTCCTTTGTTGTCATTAGTTAAGGGAGTAAGATATTAGGTTTAGCAAGTATTTAAATAACAGAAACTATTAAGAGATGCTCACTATGTCAATATTTATATAGCATTTGAAAACTAGAAGTAAAATTAAGTTTCCTTTATTTAGATTAGATCGATTGTGATTAATTTAGTATCCTCAAAATATGCATGATGCCAAAAAAAAGATAAGCAGATAAAAACACAACTATAGATGCTATGGAATTGACCTTGGGTTCACCGGTTTTAAATTCTGCCTTTCCAATATCCCGGTCCCAGTTTCCAAGCAGCATTTTTAAAGCCGGTTATGTAGATCAGTCCTTAAAGCAAAAAAATAGCAATTTATCTGGCCTGTGTGTTGTGGATAGTGTTGCCACTAAAAAGAATCCAGGACATTTTTCCTTCTTATCTACAATGTAGCTCATATCAGCCAACCTGTCACAAGATAGTACTTGATATAAACAAGAGATTGCAAAGACATCTCAGTAATCAATATCAGGATGGCTACAGTATGGAAACCCCAACCAGTGCATATCATTTGTCTCAGCATCTATTTCTATGGCCAAATGAAGCATTAATTCAAATCATAAATCTATGGTGATTTAAATCTGGGAATGAGCACCTGCCTGCTTTAATGATTTATTTTGTACATTTCAGTAAGCAGGAGATTTGTCCATATGAACTGACAGGTCACCTTCAGATGCCAGGAGCAGACTGTTTATCACCATGCAGACTAGCATCTCATCTTAGCAAGTAAATATTAAACTAAAAGAATCCAATTGATTGTGGATGAGGGAGAATGGCGACACGGCCATATATTTCACTCAGCGTGCTGATGCCTCCCTCGGATCTATCCTGAGTCCCCACTTCTTCCTAAAGTGATCATTCTGTTGGAAAGATGTGAGCTCAAGGTTACCGTGGAAAATTGGGATATAAAATAATTATTTGTCGGTGTCAAAGATTTCTTTAAACACTTTTTCCTGGCTAATTTTTATGATTCATATTAATAACAGGAATGAGTCATCTATAATAAACAATCCCTTCACCTCACCAAGCCAAATTAATCCAAACCAAGCAAACACAAAATCTATTTTCTGGGCAATAAGGATGTATTTACAACCAAGGAAAAAAATAGTGTTCAGAAAGCCTGAAATGTTTAACAAAACTTTTGACCCAGATGAGTACAAGAGAAAAAAGAATCCTGAATTGACTTCAAAAATGTCGCTGGATTTGGTCAGGGCTGAGTAGCAACAATATATCATTTAAGTGGCAACTCTCTGAGGGGTTTCACTACTTCAAAGAGCCAGTTGATAGATTCATGAGAGCAGTAAGTTTGTATTCTGAAATATAGGCCTTTGAGATTCTTGGGATTCCTCCTGGAATTCATATGCCTCAATATCACTTCCTAAGCACCTCATGCTAACCGAGGCTCCTGGAGGATCTGGCACATCCTGTTATGACTGCCTGCTGACGCAGCCATCCCGCCCACAGACTGCACGGCCCGTGAGTGCTGGGACTCTATAATGATTATTTTTGTGTCCCTAGAATGAGCTAAGATCAAACATACAACGAAATCCAAATGACCTAACAGCTGCCCCTAAATTTCCTCACAGGCCTGCAGTTTAGCCAATAATACCTAGCAGAGAGAGTAGGAAAACAGAGAAGGAGGCAGTTGATGGCAGGAAAAATAAGAAGGTAATTTTCAAGAGAGTAAGTTTGAAAAAATAATAATAATGACAAAAGCAATACCAAAACGACTCACCTTACTGTTAAGGTCAGTCATTTTGGTATTGTAATAACATACTAGTCCTTAATATGAGTAGGAAAAATTGGCCAGAAAAAGGTGTTTAAAGAAATCTTTGACTCTGACAAACAATTATTTTATATCCCAATTTTATTGTAGTAACAATGTGATAAACAAACATTTTAATAAATAAGGTTATAAACACTTGACAAATACGATCGCCTTTAATTCTCATGATGTAGATACTATTATTTATACCATTTTCCAGATGGGGAATATTAGGCTCAGAAAGTTTACATAACTTTCCAAAGTCATAGAGCAAATAATTATTGAAAACTTACCAAGAGGAAGGCACTGTCCTCAGGGTCAGAGAAGACTGTGGGCCATACAAAGCAACTGCTCAATTCAGCAACTGCTTTGATAGATGCAAGCTCAGCCCCCACCCCCACCAGTGCCCTTACCCCTCCCGGAAACTCCAAACTCTCTTTCACTGATCTCTAGATAGATAAAGGGGGGTGGGGCAGTGTGCTCAGGAAGGATAATAAATTATTAATTCTTAGAGGACAGCAGCATGTGAGAATAGAATAAAAATAACATTGACAACAATTTTTCCCCCAAATCAGCTATCAAATATCTAACATAAATGATCCACATGACTTAGGGACTAGCAATGGCACCAATGTTAACACAATCTCAAAATACTAAGACCCTCTAAGAAAATTCAAAGAAATTTCTGCTGCTGGTTCAAATCGATGTTGGATGATGGGTGTCAAAACTAAAAAGCAACGTGAACTACCAACCAAAGACCTTAATGAAAGAAAAGTGATTTCCTCCAACTAAGCAAAAAAGAAAATTCAAATTGTTTCTTTTTTAAGTTATTATGATAGCCTATCTACACAAATAATTAAGGTAAGCTATAATTTGGTCAGTAGGCAAACGTTATTCTGTAATATCAAATATTAAATTTATGTCAATGTTTAATTATGAGTCATTTTCTCTTTACCTTATGCCTATTGGTTTCTCCAAAGTCAACTTCTGCTCTGCTGCTCAGGAAACTTGAAGAGAGATATCGTTTTAAAATATTTTGCTTTAAACCTTATTAAATTGCCTAACAACACGAACTCTAGAGAGCAGCCTGCATTAAAGGCTTTACTCCTAAAATTTTGAAAACAATCCAGATTATGTTTCGGAATGATAACTATAACTTCTAGTGGCCAATGACTTGTCTTTAAAAGTGTCCAATTTTGCTCTATTTTAATAGGCTAAAGTAAAAGACTGCTATCGTAAGAAAAATATGTACTTAATAGTTCTAAAAATAGAATGGTAATTCATTCATTTTACTTTAATACTGTTTTTAACCTTTAAAAGCCTAAATTTCTGTGTGTAGACCCTGACATAAACAATCCACTGCCTTTCACTTTCCCAGTAGGAGCACCACAAATGCAAACTAAAGATGTTTCCTTACTTCCTCTCAGTTTTAGAGCCATGTCTTTTGGGTCTCTTCCACGTCTTTTCATCCTTCTAAGGATTGCCACCATCTACTTTATAACCTATTTTCAAATCAAACCCATTGCTGTGGCTCGTTTTCTTTTTCCCTCATGTAGTTTTGCTGAAAAGTTCCATTTTCTCCTTTTTTACATTAGAAGTTGCCCTTTGACATCACTGAAGCAGTGGTGTTTTGTGTTTTGTTTATATATTTCAAAATTACTTCCTACTCTAACGGTCATGTCTAGTGTATGCTTCCACGGAACTGTTGCAAGAATGATCAGTGCTAAAAGCTATAATATTCTTTCATATATCCTTAACTATATGTCAATGCACTGAGAGCAGGAAGCTGCTGATTATTGAAAGAAATAATCTGTTAAAATGCTGCATAGAAAGAAAATTTAATTGAACTGTCATGAATTACTGTGTCCTTTATGAACGTATGTTGGATATAATATCTTTCTCGCACCTTGTAGGATCCAACTTTTTCTTGTTAAATTATATTTTGAGTATGATTTCTATAATTGAAAGAGAAACAATACAGTGCAGCATAGAATAAAGTGTTTTATCTCACCAAGACATAGATGCTAAAGATACCATCAATAAAAAAATTAATAGACATTTGACGTTGTGTTCGACCAAGCAAATTACTCAGAGGAATTCTGCCAAGAGAAAGCCGTTTCTTTTGGTTTCAATAGTGACTATCAACTTTCCCTCTCTTTCTCCATACCTCAGGAAAGAAAAAAATCAAGAGAAATTAAAGTTGTAATTTTAAAATGAGATAAATAGCTTATGGTTGTTTATAGAAAGAATTAATTATAAATATAATTTTTATTCCTGGAAGCACATGAAAGGATTTAGTTTATATGTTTTGCTGCTAATGCAAATTTAGTATTTGATGACAAAAGCATTAAGAATGAAAAAGATAAAGTGTATGTTTTACTTTATAAATATTCTTCTGTCACCTTACCTATAATCAATACTTTCGAATTCTGATTATTAAAACTATTTGTATTATGAAGGATGTTAACTGAATGCTTATAGTAGAAGTTGCAGACATACAGTTGAAGCTATAATAAAAAATAATTTTGCTAATTATTTATTTAAAGTCGTGTTGTTAGAGAGGCAAAATGGTATCTTCAGAATATATACTCTTGCAGAGCTTCTCAAAAGGATAGCCAATAGTGTTGTTCTGGAAAAGAGTCATTCGGTAGCAAATGATCACAATAAGTTTCAGTGAACGTAAAACTTACCGACACTTGAATTCATGTCCCCATTTTCCGAATCTGCTCCATGTTGGTTATTACTGGCATGATAGTTGCTCATAGCTTCTAATTTGATTTTTTTCACCTTCATTGCTTCGGCGATAGCTGCATTGGTAGCAGCGGCAGCTGCTGCAGCTGCTGCTGTCAGACCTTAAAAGAATAAATTAAAAACGAGGTAATTCAAATTCTGATTTTTCATGTAATAGTCCATGTAATTTATATAACACACATACAAACATTAGGGTATCTGATTCCTTTATGGAACACTCTGATAGCATATATTCATTCCCAACTAGCCAATGAAATAACTTTGATACAATCGAGAGAGTGCTCTCGAAACTCCCAAATTAAATATTAAGCAGAAACATAATTCACATACAAAAGAATAGTAGTAGAAATGCAGCCAGAAGTATCTCTCAAACAAACCAGTCTGAACATGTCATTCCCTGCTTAAAACTTAAAATCCTCTACAGCTGCCTAAAGGGGGGGGGGGGGGGGGGGGGGGATCTGAACTGCTTAGCTTAGCTCACAAAGCCCTTCATGAAAGAGTGTAAACTCCCTAATCACCCAAAGTTCCCTTACTCTCATGTCACACGCCAGCTATGCTGAACATGCCACCAATACCCATGCATGCCCTGACTCTTCACCCTTGTGCTTTCACACTTGCCATTCTCTTTGTCTGGAATGTCCTTATCCCATGACTCACTTCCCCAGCCTCTCATCCTCCAGCATTCGAATCCCAGAAATGACACTTGTAACCAATATGCCACGATGTTTATCCAGAACAATTCATCTCTGTTCATCCAGAGAACAGGAGGTAGGAGTGGATGTGAGATTAGAAATAGAGTTTGAGACCAGATTATGGAAGAGCAGAAAGCTAAGACCGTGCTTTATGTATAGGCTCTAGAGAGCCAGCAGAGGTTTCTCAGCAGGGGAGTGGTTTGTCTCCTTAAATGTGTGAACTTTTACCAAGTCAATTCACTTCATCCTGACATCCTCATTTGCAAAATGACTGATACTGGAATATATGAATGATCTTTCCTAATCTAAAACTCCAAAAGTCTAGGGGAGGATGTGTACCCCGCCCCCCCCCCCCCACTCTTTTTGCTATGGCTGCTTCAGAGTTTCTGACTACAGTGCTTCAGCCTGGCTTGAATTTATCTTTGTGATTTATTTCCATTCCCAGCTGGTGGATTAGAAACTGAACACCTCTCTCCTCCTTTTCCTCCCCACTAATCATCAGTTCTAGTTACTACAGCAAATAAGTTACAACCTCAGGAATTACAAGAAACTCTTTTTCCCTAGAAATCTCTGCTGTTTTTTAGGAGATAGAAGACCTCACCTTTTCTTCAGATCAGACAAAAGAAGCCTTGACAACTTTCACCCCAATGAAATGAGATCTTCACATTGGATCTTTGCATGAAAACCTGATAACTGCCCCCTAAAAAGGCACTGATCTAAACTCAAAGAATTCATCTGGGTCTGGATGAACACTTATTGCCTTTTAAGTCCCCACTTGAACTGATTCTCTCATCTTCCTATGATTGAATTTTCTCCCCAGTTACTCATTTCCTTCAAAGATGTTTCAGAACATTTTCTTTCCTGTTCTCTAAAAATTCTCTTTGTGTTTCCCAGAAAATCTCTCTTCCGAAATTTTGCCTTGTCATAAATGTGAGCATCTCACTTTTCCGTTCTCTTCATTGCCTGGTGTTGTCCCATCTCTAATCTCTGACACTTCCGTGATATTTACCTTTGGTTTATGTGGCAGGTAAATCTTGTTCCATAGGATTAAAATGAGAGAGATAAACCTACAATTTGAGATATTATTGTTATTATTGTATAGATCTGAATCGAATTTGGTAGTATGAAACACAAGGATGCATGATATAACCTTGGCCAAGCCATAAAATCTTCTCGAGTATGGTTTCTTCGACTGTAAAGTCATTCTCTTCACAAAGGGATAATATAAGGATTAAATGAGATAAACTATGTGAAGAATACCACATCATGCTTAGTAAAAACTAGACATGCCTTGCATTCTAGTTCCTCAATAAGTCCAGTCCAGTCCTAGCTATGATTCCTGCAGGATATCGTGGGTGGCCACAGCCTCCTCAGCTAGAAGAATCCTACTGCTCCTTATCTGACTGCATTAAACCTTGGATTTTAAAAATACTTTTTATAATTTAGTTATGTATGATTTTATGTATGATACTCTTCTATTTTTCCATTTGACAGTTTATTTCCCAGTTTTACACTTCTAATACAAATTCCAAAAGATGTATGTATGTGACATACACACATGCTCTAACTTAACTAAAATACTTTTTTTTTTCTGCTTTATCTCCCCAAATCCCCCCTGGTACATAGTTGTATATCTTAGTTGCAGGTCCTTCTAGTTGTGGCACATGGGATGCCGCCTCAACGTGGTCTGACGAGCGGTGCTGTGTCCGCGCCCAGGATCTGAACCAGCGAAACCCTGGGCCACCACAGCGGAGCGCTCAAACTTAATCACTCGGCCACAGGGCCAGCCCCTAAAATACTTTTTAATATTCTATTTTTCGTCCAATTTAATGAAGGTGGGAAGAAAGCTATACCGTTGGCAACAGTTGCTGATTTTAGTTCCACTAACTCACCTGGCTGTTTGATGGGTTCTCAAATTTAATTCTTTAATACCTTTCAAATTCAACCAATTTTCTCCATTTCCACTGGCTCCCCCTAGTGCAAGCTGTCACCTTTTCTTCCCTAAAGTCTTACAATAATAGCCCTTAATTGCTTTCACTTTCCTCACCTCCAATCTCTTACTATTCATACAGTAGTCAACATAATCTTATGAAAATGAAAATCCAATCACGACATTCAATGCGTATTCTCGGGAGCAAGTCAGATGCTTCTCATGGCTGTCACAGCTCTTTATGCTCAGTTCCCTGCCTATCTGTGTAGCATCATCTGTTCCCCTGAGCCCTCCTTGCTCTCTGTGCTCCAGACACACAAGCCTTCTTTCATTTCCTCTAATGGACCACATTCCTTCTTTCAAGTCAGACTTTGCACATGTTGTTCCCACTTTCTAGAAAAGCTCTCCACTCCCCTGCCCACTGACCTGTCCATGCATCCATCATGTGATGACTTAAATATTACGCTCTAGGAGTAGCAGGCTCAGGTTCCTGACTCTTTAGTATACCTGGGAAACAGCTATCAACATGTCAAGAATCAGCTCAAGACTCACTTCTTTTAAAGAGCTGACCTTCCACACCCTACCCCTCCAGAGTAGAGCTGGTGGTCCACTTGCTTGTGTTCTCAACCCTGTTGCATGCGAGTTTACCATCTTTTGTGAACCACAATCACCCATGGGGCTTTACCATTCAGACAGCTGAGGCCTACCACCTGAGATTCAGGTTGGGACCCAGGCATCTGTATATTTTTGCTTGATTTTACTGTTCCTCAGGTCATTTTAATGTGCAATCTGAGATATGAAAGCCAGTCCCTTGGACTCTTTATTGCTCTGTTTTGAGGGGTTGAGGGGACTAAGGAGGGTCAGTTTAGGGTTAGCTTCTCTAACTAGATTATAACACCAAAAGGATAGAAATACTTTCTTAGCACATATATCCCAAACTTCTACCATGATGCCTAGCACAAACTGCCACTGAATGAAAAAACACTTCTCAAACTAGATTACTTGGAAAGCCACAGGAGAAATATGGTGATTATTTTGACAATATCAATGTAAGTAATTTAAAACATTATGTTTATGTTGCAATCAATGTGAATATACTAGGAGTAGCAAATCTCATTAATTTAATATAAAGCATGACTCTCCAAAGCTTCATCTGCCTAGGGCTGGAGAGAATCACAAAAGGCTTACCCCTCCTGCATTTATTGCACTTCCTCTTGGCCTCGCAATGACCCTTTCAAATCTCTGATGTAATTCTCAAATCCCCTCCCACTTGCTGTCTCTAAAAAAACTTAGCTTAGAATCTAGACACTTGCCTTAGAAAGAGATCTCATTCTATATTTTGTTCCCTAATAAAGTTGCCTTGGAAAAATAAGTAATAAATCCACAAAATAATTCTAGTTTTTGGTCTATACGTCACAGAGAAAACTGAAATCATTTTCTATGTAATCAAGAATTGTCTACTTGTGTAAACACTGGCCCTATTATCTCCCTGCCTAACGCTTTCTCTCTTAGAGCTCTCTCCCCTTGCCTCAGATTCGTAGAGATGTGTTTACCCTTCCTCAATACCCTACCTTGAAGTACATTATCCTGCAAGTTTACCACTGCTTTTAACTCTCCCCAATCAAAACAGCCCATTTTTTCCTCAGAACTAGGTAGTTCAGTGTTCCACAAAGTGATAAATTTACATCAAATCCAGCTGCAAAGTATGGTGAAGTTGGAGATTATCTTCCCCTGGGCCACATTCACAGACTCTGTCTCTGGGATGGACTGAGGAATCTGTGTTTTTCCCTCTCAACAGGTTGATTCTGATGTTCACTGCCCTTAGATTATTTGATGACAATAATTGACACTAAAGTGTGTTTGCATCTTGCAAAAGCTTATTCACCAAGCAGATCATCGTTGCAGTGGTTTTCAAAAGTGGGCAACTAGGGAACTTGTCCAAATATAAAATCAGGTTGGACCACGGAATCAGAGTTTTGAGACATAATGCTCTAGTGTGATGCAGACTTTGTAAAAATGAATCTTCTTTTACCTTTAACCTAACGCAGCAGAAGCAAATAGGCCAGCCAGGTAATACAGCACTTGCGTATGTTATTGATGCAGCAGTCATGTATGTTATTGCCTCCAGCAACCACTTACACATACGAATTTATTTGGTATATACCGTAATTGTTACTTAAAAAGCTTGGGTAATTCATCCTGATTCTTTAATTGGTAAGTTTTTCACCAGATTTCTTTCTCTCTTTGATGGAAAAATTATATATATACATATGCATGTGTACATATATATGTGTATACATAAATCTATGTGTATATATGTGTATGCATGTGTATATATATATATATATATATATGATGGACACAAATAAATGATCTCTTTCACTAAGGAATGATTAACCCATCTATTTTACCTCACCAAACTTACATTTTTACACTCTCAAAAAATATTTATAGTGTCTTATTCACCAAGACAAAAACATGTACTGAACTGAGAAGTCAAAGGTAGTATCTTTTTATTTTAAAAGGTTCTAAATCTAATTTTATCATCAACAATGGGAAAACTTTAATGTATACCTGAAATTTATTTGCCATCGATAAAATAATGGATTGAGAAATGTTTTGTTTAAAAAAGTTGTTTTCCTTCAGAGGAAGGATAATAAGTCATATATTGTGTAATCCTGGACCTCCAGTTGGCCCTCAGGAAAGGAACTATACATTAAACCTAGGTTAAAGCCTATATACTTTATATCATGCAAAAATATTTAGCTTTCTTTTTCTTTCTTATTTGATCTTCACAAACTCTATTGCTTGCAATTTATAAGAATGAATAATTTTTACATAGAATTTAGAAACACAGTTTGTCATATTATTGCCTGAATTATGATACAAACTCATCGCCATGGGCTCCATTCTGCTCTGCTCCTTCAGAGCAAATTCTATGCTTTTTTAAAAAACTGGCTACTAGAAATTCTTTATTTTTATCTTGGCTTATAGATTTCTTTTACTTTTACTTTCACTTTCATTTTTTGTTGCTCCCAATTTCTTGCTGAATAAATAACTGGCCTGGAAATTGCTAGTTATCTAAATTCACCATCATGTAAGGAGTAAATAGATGGTGGTTGAAGAAGAGGCACTCCAAAAAGCCATACAAACATTGGACAACATGCATCAAATTTATCTGGGATACTGCAGCAAGTTATATAATTCCTAAGGCTTCAAAATTGTCATCTTTAAAACAGAGATATCAATTCTGACCTCATAGGGGTATTGTAAAGAATAAAGGAGAAATAATGTCTGCAACAGCATGGTCACATACTAATCCTTCTGCAAATAGTAGTAAATATTATCAAGTAACCCATAATACCCCTCTTTTCCTTATCTTTAGCTTTACCTTTGTTTAGCTACTCACAAAAATGCAATATGACAAAAACTACCTAATAGGGTAGAGTGAGAATTTAGTCATTTGATAAATGGAGATCTAAAAACCACGCTTCTATCAAATCATTTGACTTACCAGTCCACACTGATCAAATTTACCCTAAATATCACTAAATCTTCACTCTGTGCTATATTGATAACAAAGCCTTCACTACCTCAAAATCAATATCTTAAAACCAATCCATGGGTTTATCATTTGGAAGGGAAGCAGGCATTGTTACCACTTAAGAGCCGTATTTTACTTTGCAAAGATAGGATTTTTCTTCTGCTTTCAACTTTTATCAAAACATCCTTTAAAACCTTCAAATGCCATTATACAATCCTGATTGCTCTCTCTAAAAAAAGGAAAAGTATCCCCATTCTACTTATTTCAAATAAGTTAGTACCCCTAAATATAAAGAGTAGATTACAACTATAGATTATAAATATCAATAAAAGAGACATATTGCTGTCAAATTCTTTCTCTGATCTGTTTGTTTGCTCATTAACTTGAAAGGTTCAATCTTTGATCTTTGGTTTCAAAGACATCAAGATGACTTCCAAATGTTTGATACGTTGTCTACTTTTACATCACATTCCATATAAAATGCATTTCCCTAAACTTAATGGTTAAATAAAATGAGTTATATGCAAGAGATAGTAAGCATTCAAAGCTTCCATATGATAGACTTTTTATTAGACTATGTCACTTTGCCCAAATTTAGAAGAAACCATTTTAAACATGCAGTAGATTATAGCCAATGGTAGTTATTATTAATATTCTGGAATTGATAAGTTATTTATGTCTGGCATTCTTCCTACTGATTATTCAAGGAGACAGGCGGCTTATAAATATCTCATCACTCCACCGTCACAGAAATTTCATCGACAGTGCTTATGCACAGCTATTAGCAATATGAATCTAACCATTACAAGAAGGAGGAAAATCGAACATGTGGCATTAATACGCAGTCCTGGTTCCTAACCATCTGATAGGCAGATGGTGTGAAGCGGATTCTCCAGCTGAAATGAAGGGCACATCATTTAAAACCTTGTTTGCATTCTAACTGATATCAGTGCCATATTGATATACATGATACATCATGGCAGTATTTGAACAATCTAGTTTGTTTCAGTCATAAATGTTTACAGCCTTGTTTTTTTAATCTTATAACCATGTTCAGAAGAGTGTATTTTTAATTTATGAAACCTATTGTTTACTTCTGTTGAACTAGAAGATTAGTGGAAAGCAGGAATATTAAATTACTTCAACCAGAGCAATATAACCAAGACAGATGAATAAAGCGAGTTTCTATTTTCAATAAAGGGTGTTAGTAAAGGAATTTTAAAATTAGCCCAGGCATTTCGTGCATTAAATACATTTATTCATTTAAACCTAGCTTTTTTTTCCCCCAAGTGGCATACAAAGAAACTTAATGTTTTATATAGTCATTCATTTAAAACTCTCACTGTGTGCAATTAATCTTGTCCAGCAGTTCAATTCAGAAAGTAAAACATCAAAAAGCATAGTTCAGTTCAACAGTCATTACTGTGAAGTAATCTTTCTGCTCCTGACAGTTCCTATAGACTCTGCAAAACTCTGTTGAAGGTGCATTGTAAACTCCATATGACTTTGAATTACAACTCAACTGAAATTACTCCAAGTCTTAGAAGAACTCTTGGCTCAGTATAACAACTTGAAAATACCAGGACCTTTTTTTTCACCCTGTTTTCTTCCTATCCTTATTTAAATACCAGCTGTCTAAAAAACTGACAGAAGCTTTCACAGTCATTTTATTTCGCAATACTCTCTAAATAAATGAAAATTGTGATTGGAACATGCCTGTCCTCACCCTTAAAAATGACTAAATAACAGAAATAATAAGCAACTAGAATAAGTAACTTGATTGTAAATCAGGGTAGACTGAAGATTTTGAGTGTAAATTTGTCTCCTGATGTCCATTAGACTGACTTTTCTTGCCCTTTGAAACACATTTATATTCTACAGCAGAAAGGAAAATTGATCTTTGAGGCCATTAATGGAAACACTCCATATACTAGTTTTCACTTTTTCAATTGATTAAATTAGTTTTTTTTAAATGTTTGGATTAACAAAAACCCCAACAATTTAGAGAAATGTACAGAAAGAGTTTACTATAATATTGATAATGACTAATACATCAAATTTAGCATTCTTATTCTGAATAGCTTAAAATCACAATCTCCCAGAGTGAAGAAAGTAACAGCAGTAGTGAAGTCAGGGTGAGGGAACACCATGGGGATGTCATTTGGCCATGTGTAAATTACTGAGGAATTTCCATGGAAGTTTTTGAAACATTCGACTTCTGATCAGTAACTCATAGAATCAGGCTGAAACATAATCAGCTAAAATTATTATGGTTTAAAAGAAGCAAATAGGTAATTTATGAAAAGCTGAACTTGGCACAACCAGGTCTTGAATATCACTTTCACTTTTACTCCATCTGTTAACATTGCCACTTTTAGAGAAATATTTCTTAACAGCCGTTTGGGGTTTAGACTTATAAAACATGGAGATGAGAAAGACTTTATCTAATGTGACCCTTTTATTTTACTAATAATGAAAACTTAGGGGCAGTGAGGTTAATCATTTCTATAAAGTCATACCATTAAATAATGATCAAGTATTCCCAATTCCCCCAACTCCCAGTTCAGCGTTGACCACACTGACTCTGTCAATAAATGCAAAAAGAAAAGTACAGAATACAGTAAACTGTGGAATCATTGAAAGGAAATCACTCCCCTTTGCCCAAGTAGCTCATGGATTGCATAGGAAGTCAAGGTAATAGACTCTCAGATGATGTCACAAGTATAGGTTGACTCCACTTAGAAACCTAATCTAAATCTTCATTTGTGATTCAGTCTTTTAGAATTTAGAATGTATTTGCCACAGAAACAATGGTCATTCAACTTTATGCAGAAAACTTTTAACCTGTTCTACTGGTGAAATACAGGATTTATAATGTTAATCTGAATCCTATATCTTAAATATGGCACAACAATGAAAAAGAGAAGAGTGAATAAATTGTTTTCCTGTGTATATCTTGAATATAGAACAAATTCTAAATATAAAGAAATTGAAATAGATAAACTTTGACTCTAATTTTCTTTAAAGCATCCTTTTCATTATTTCTTATGATTCCATTCTCCAGTAAACTGGGCATTAGGTATCTTCATGTTTGTCTAAGGCCCAATACTTCTTACTAGCTACACAACTCATCACCCCAACTTGCTCAATGCATTGACTCCAGGCAGGTGACTCTTACTAGCTGAGAATAACTGACAGTGTATGGCATTCTGAAAGAATGTTTTTTAAAGAGACTACTTGTCAGTTTATTGGTGACAGTTCAGGCAGTATAAGTGAAAAGAGGAAACGGTGTCATAAATTTAATTTCCTGCAAAAAAGTCACCCCATTGGCATTTTAGCCTAAGAATAATCTCTCCCAATGTTCTCCTACTTTTCTCAATACCATGTAAATCCTCTTCTAAATCCTTTGATACTTCAGTAAGCCTCTCTTTTTTTTCTTTTTCCAGAATCCAGATAGAATGGGGTTCTGTCAGTGTGTGCTTCTTGGTGAGACAAGAAGAGGAGATGAGAAAAAAGAGTAATAGAGGTGACTATTTTTACATGTATGTCTTATTTGAGGGGCATTATCCAATGAGAAGATGTGGCCACAGAATTTTTCTGATATAGTAAGATAAACTTTTTTCAAGGAAAAGACTCAAGAAAGAAATATATTTAGACACACACACACATATACACACATTCTAGATAGAGGTCAGGATCAGGATTGGGAACAATATACAGCCATATTCACTGAACAACAACAGAAACCGAAGGATTAGTTGAGGCAATGTATTCACTCCTTTGTCATTAGGTTCTTGCATTTATAGCAACATCTTGCTGAACCTCCATAATTTGCCTACCAGGTAGATATTTCCCTCATTTCATTACAGGGAAAATGTGAATGGTGATAGGCCAATTGTAGTGCTTGGAACTGTAGGTTTTTGACTGCAGTTTTAAAGTTGGACTACGGAAAAGTACAATCCTGATTAATTTAGAAAAATAGATAATGGTATGCAATAAGGAAGATTCAAAAGAAATAGGGTTTATAATCCATAGTCTTAAGTGACTGTCATCTCCTAGAGCTGTTGAATAGATGAAACTTTTATCTTGGCACATCTCTGGAATCACAGTCAAGTTACTAAGTTTTTTGAGTCTAACTTAGACAAGTTACTTAAATTGTCTGATTTTGAGGCAACCTTACACTTTCTTGTTCAAGAAATAAATGCTGTCTATGTTTAAAACTATGTCCCATCTGAGGTTTGAATAGTATAGTCCATGCAGCCCACCTAGGAACAGAGCAGGTAGGTGTCAAGGGAGAATTACCAATGGTTAGTATTATATTATTCATTTCTCTTTTTTTGCTGCAAAAATCATTCCAACAGAAAGAATCACTTAATTCCTAACATGGCAAGAAATGTGAGTCTTTTGCGAATTCTGAGAGAACATTTTACTTTACTTCAAAATAGTAAATCATAGCAAATCTTCAATTTTCTTTATATCTCTTCATTTTAGGAGCAAAGTCTGTAGTTATACTGATCCAATGGCTTCTCTTGACCTAATTTATCTTGTATCATGAGATTCTATTAAAAGAAACTAAATCACTGCAGTAGATTTATTCACCTTAAATAATTTAAGCTAATTGAAAAAGAACCAAACTAATGCTAAAACACTTCTCTCAAGCATTCAACTGTTGAATGTTGATTACTAATTTAAACAACCAGGTAATCACAGCAGCTTTGTGAGAAACATGGACTTGTACTATGTACACATTTCTCTCTCTCCCTGGGCTGGAGATAGAAATAAGCATAAATTTTGAGTCTGAAAGGAATTGTATCTCTTCTGTAGTAATTAGGAAATTCCAATAAAATATTTTCATTGATGGATTAGAGGTTTTTCTCTATATTCCCGAAAAGTTTTGAAAACAACACATAGAAAAATGAGAGGAATATCTGGAAAGTCATATCGAATCGCTCTTGGCAATGAGTTATGGCATTTCGAATTTATAACACGGCTAAAGCAAAGGAAAATTAAAAACATTACTGTTATTCACAAACTTTGCTACATCATAATTACCAAAAACTGAATTCCCATGCATTAGTTTAAAAATTAAGACCCTGTTAGTATTATTACTATATTTTATTATTGTTACTCTGCTTCTTGTTGGTAAAAGTTATTAAATACCATTTTGCTTTGAGCGAGGTTAATAGTGACTTATAATGTTATCACAAATTATAATATTCTAACTGTCTCATCATTATAAAACTCCACTTGTAAATTCAGTGGTCATTTTTCTCATGTAATTATTTGATTTTATAACTCAGCCTTGTAATACTTGGAATATGTAGTATAATCACTCGTATGACAATCCTGCAAGGAGTTACAAAAGCCTTTTGCAGTATTTTTAACATACATCTTTCTTACGAGAATTAGAAAATTCAGACATAACTTTATCTTGGAGGTAAAGCCTTTTGAAATATTGCTAAAGTGCATACTGAATAAAGACAACACACTTAAGCAGACTTTTCCCCCTTTAAAGAGCATTCATCTTTTCAAAAGCAATAGATTCTCGGTCCACCCGGAGTCTATTGCATTATTCATTTCATGTGCAACCTCATGCTGGACCATAAATTGTTACTTTATCTAATCAAAGGAGACTTAACTCTACAGAAGGTCAAAGGTTTAATTTTGTGAAGTATTATCTTACGCTATGAGTTTAACCGAAAAATAGAAGAAGAAAAACAGCCAAGAAACTGGTAATAAATGAACCTTTATTGCCTCAGGCATTGGCCTAGTTAATAAACTTTCATTGAAGGTTTCTTTCAACTGTTACGGACAATGAGAGGAAAAAAATCTTAAATTACAGCCATGTGTGACTTTTAAGGCAGTCATTCTTTTTTATCTCAACCTCCCTAGCTCAGGAAAAAAAAAAAAAAAGGACAAAGAGAGATTGTCTTCGATCTTTTAACCAAAAATGTATGTTTCTAAACAGATGAAAAAGTGCAGATAAACTTTTCTAAAAGCAGAGGTCAGCTTTGAACAATATAAAAAAATGCATTCTTTAGGTGTCGAATCTTAGAGAACAATCTCTCTAGCTAAATGTAAAACTGAAAAAAGGAGGAAGACATGTTGTTGTCTACAACTCTTGAATTGTAGTCTCCTGCTAGCAAAACAGGATGCCCCATAATCTCACCATCACTGCCCAAAGTCCATGGTAGGTTTGATATTCATTAAATGTCTTGCAAATAAGTACATTATTTATGTACTATCTACCCTGTTTTAGTACAAAAAAATCCTTCCTTTATATTCAGAAACAAAAACACTAGTAGCAAAATAATTCATTTTATTGTTATGCAATTAACAACAATTTTTAAGAGAAACAAGTTTATCTTTTTAGCAGATACTCTCAACCAACAATGGCCTGTGGGTAGTTTTTCTTTCAGTATTTTCTAGAGAAGAAAATGAACTGAGTTCTTCTGAACTAATCTCCCATATTTTCAGGAGGCACTATATTGAGTATAAAGGTTATCATGGCCTTACTTCCCACATCTTTGTCGCCACACCACAGCATAAATAAGGTAGATCTTCATGTCACCAAAAGAGTTTGCATAAGCTGTGAAAAAGGAAAGAAGCCATGCTCTGCATCTTTCTTTAGATCTTCTCAAACAGAAAAAGGAGGGCTGGCTCTGTGCTCCTAACAGGACCCCCCTGCCAGATTCTATCCACAAATCACAATGCTCGCAGCAGGGCACCCAACCCTCTTCCTACCTAGTAGCATTTGGACACAACTGAGCTCTACTTCATTCCAGGGACATGTCCCCAGGATGCTATCTTGGCCACCTTTGAATCCGAACATGATAGCTGCTTACACTGGCAGCACCAGGTGAAAGCAAAACCAGGCTCCCTACTAAGAAATACGCTCTGCACAGCTGGGAAGCAATGAGCTCTACTGGGGTCAAGGATGAAGCACGTTTATACCAGCAGCTCTGCTTCTTTCCTGTATTTGCCAAGAGTAGTGAGAGAGACTTAGGAGAAAGTGGAAAACATAGAGATTAAAGACAATGTAACATGATTTCAAAATGGAAAAAAAATGTGAAATTTTACACATAGAATATTGAGAATAAAAAACAGGGGTTTCTAAAACATAGTTAAACCTGGATATCAGAATCTGAAGCAAATTGAGATAATTAGTTTTCATTAATTAGTAGAGAGTTTTAGAATCAATGAGTAGGTTTTGATTTCATGCAAGAAACCATGAATAGCTACTCAAAGGTTACAAGGAAAAACTTCGTCAAAAGAGCAGTTGATAAGCACAATGTTTTTTTTGCCCCACTTAATTCTACCTAATTTGTGTGCACGCATATAGTTGGGGAGCAAAAGAATGAAGAAAAGAAGAAAAATGAAGAAATCTTTCTTTCTTTCCAAAAAAGAAACACTATATTTGAATGTATATAGTGAATGGCTAGTTACATACCTTGTTGGATAAATAATCTAATAATAGCAAGGATGAGCATGCTTTATAACTTCAGCTTTTTCATTTACCCTTTTTGAAAAAGGCTGAGGTGCATTTAGAAAGTGACCTCAAGGTCAAAGAAGCATGAGAAAGTAACAAAAACAGGTATCTCCAATCTAATTCTTTATTTCATTAATCAAAGTTTTATGGGTTTGGGAAAGTTGTGCTACAGTACACAGAGAGGATAAGAAAAAAGAAAGATCAAGGGAATTCAAAGGATTTATTAAAAGTGCAGACGGTAACTGACTAGTGTTTTAGCTAGATAGACACAATTAATTACTTGTAACATTGTGAAACTCTAAAATGCTGAAAGAACGTGCTCATGCCTGCAATGCAGTAATGTAGCAAAATACTTATAATCTTTCAACCACCAGGAGCTTTTGTTGGTTTTTAAACCTAATCCACAGCTTGACATAGATCCTAGCGTAATGGAACACAGTTCTTTGATTGAAATAATATCTAAACATTGCTGTGCTAGCCTGGTGGCCTAACAGAAGTCTGTCTCCCTGAAACTCGAGAAATTCAAGTTTGGAAACAAACTCAGACACTGAGCTCTGGCTTGTACGTCCTTCAAGAAAAGCCTCTGAGACTGGAATATGCCCTTTCCAGTTTAGCAAGACCACAAACAGACATAAAACTTCTCCAATAGCTTTTCTTCCAAATAATGAGACAGTCATAGCAAATAATTTTCTTCAGCTCCTAAAAAGTTACTAATAAGACAACAATAGTGTTGATAATAACAAGGAATCTAATGTATGTCATAAAAAAGCTAAGTATTTTAGAAGTGACCCATTCCTCTGGCTTTCTCCATTTTTATGTGAAAATGTGAGTAATATCTACAAATTTGGTCATCGTTACAAAGAAAGTTGATCCATATATTTGCCAAATTTAGTCACATGGAAAATTTCAAAGTGTTCAAAAGCACACTAAAAATATCTGAAAAGCAACATATATGTAGCATTTAGTGAAAAAACTTCCATATTATTTTGTTGTATCCAATGTACCTGAATTTGCAATAATGGTAAGAATGCCACACTTGAACATTTTAGTGAGAAAGGAATAATTTCTAGGTCTGCATTTGCAGCAATAAATACACTCTGATAAAGCTCTGAAAGGTAACTGCAATAAAATCTCCATTTTATTGTGTATTCTAATAAATTTCACAAAGCAAAGAAAATATACTATTCCCAAAATCCAAGCATCTCATAGAAACTGCTAAGCAAAAAGTAGATGAGTAGAAAACAGGAAAGGCATGAGTAGCATTAAAAATACCTGAGGCTATTGCCAAATTATGATTTTATGTTTGGATGCCACGTTTATAGTGTTAAGTATGAAAATGATTTTTTATTTATTTTTTTTAGGAAGATTAGCCCTGAGCTAACATCTGCTGCAAATCCTCCTCCTTTCGCTTAGGAAGACTGGCCCTGAGCTAACATCTGTGGCCATCTTCCTCTACTTTATACATGGGACGCCTGCCACAGCATGGCTTGATAAGAACTGCGAAGGTCCACACCCGGGATCCGAACCAGCAAACCCCAAGCCACCGAAGTGGAATGCACAAACTTAACTGCTGTGCCATCAGGCTAGCCCCTGAAAATGATTTTTTACTTAAAGCCTCTCATCTGACACTATCAAGTCACTTTATAAACATGTTAATTAAAATGATACTTGGATGACAACTGAAACAGTCTGCATATGTAGTCACAAATATGAAGTCTTGACATATTTTATCACTACATTGTAAAGCATAAGCTGTGAAGCTGGGTGGGAAGTAGAGAGCAAGTAAGAAAAATCCTCAAATTAAATAATAAATATATAATCCTAAAAACATAGTAGTCCTAAAAAATATTCCAGGAACACAACTAGAGTTGGTTAAATCAGTAGGTCAACAATGTCTAGGAACCAAATTCTTTCCATATTTCCTTTCTGCTATCCTCAATATATTGAGAAATACTTCCAAGTTAGCAAGTTGGCCATAACAATTCTAGGTATCCAAGAAAAAAAGCGAGGAGCTGTTTATTCTATATATTTATTTCTTTTTATCCCCCAAGGAAGCGTTTCCCAGGGGACATCCTACAGGCTCACCTCTCATAACTCATTAGGCATAATTGCATCACCTGATAATTCCCAACAAATCATAGGCAGAGAAAGAGGTTACCAGGACTCACATCTGGGATGGAACATGGGACTGAGTCCTCTTAGGCACAAAGTTGGAGGAAAAATGTGAATTCCTCAATAAAATTAGGATTTTGTTATAAAGAAAGAGAATGATAAGTGGTTATTGGGAAGCAACCAACAAGGTCTATAACAAAAGCTTCTTGGGGAATATTGAAGAAAATAGTTAACAGCCTCAAATAGAAGCCCAATTACATTGCTATTCCATATCTCCTATCATTTTAAATCTTTCCCAAGCTTGCGCAACAGTTAACATATACCAAGATTCAGAGGATAACATCATTGTTTTTCTCAAGGTACTATTTTACTTCTCATAGTAATGAAGTCCTTGTACAGAAAAGTTCCATAAAATTATAATAGTGACCTTGATTTTTATATTTAGAACTACCAGGAACAGAAACATGAAATAGCACTCAATTGCTTTGAGTTTCCTTTTCCACCTCTAGCTAGAGATAACTATAGAATAAAAATAAGATGGCACGCCTATGGAATGTATAATAAGATGCTGTCCTTCATTTGATTGCCGGACAAATACATACAAGACAACTGCTACGTAACGTAACACCAAGGAACTGATTATTTTTTGAGTTATATCAAATAGACATTTAAACATTTTCTGTGGACCATGAGACGGCTAAAACTAGTGGTGATAGTACTCCATGCTTTGATACAGTACTAGAAGTATTGCCTCATGTTCTTCCTTCTTAAGGATGCAGACTGGTGTAGGAAAACTTGGAATAGCAACTGCAGAGCTCAAGCGAGGGAAGTTAGTGAGAGAGAGGACTGAGGGGAGAGAGAGGCAACAGCAGCTTCTAAGGGTACACATATTTACTGCCATGTCAGTGCTGTTTGGCCTCTTCTTCACTTCCATCTTTGGTATCATCCCCAGTAAAATGGAAACTTGTAATAAAGTTTAAAAATTGAGAGCAATAGCAAAAATATGATATAGGACAAAGAACTTAGGCTTTGCAGTCTAGATCTGAGTTTCAATCCACTCTCTGTCATTAGGTAGATGGCTTCTGTTTGCAAGATCTAATTTCTGTCAGCTTCAGTTAACTTTCCCCCAGTGATAATAAAGAGGATTGTGTTGCCTGTGTCTCACAGAGCTGGTGAGAACATTAAATGACATAGGATGTGTGAAAAATGTGCAAAGGTGTTCCATGATGACAATTTCCTTCCTTTCTTTGTTTTGCTATCATTCCATCAAAGCAGGTCCTTCCCTGCCTTTTTTTGGCATTACTATCCCCACTACTGACAGAGCTGCCACTACTCATTCAGAACAAAGGGCAGAGCCAGGGCCATGACATCACTCCCACAAATCTGCTCCTTCAACTGTATTTCCAGGATCAATGAAGGAACTCAGTAGAAAAATATATTCCTCATAAAGAATTTTGTTTTATAAGTACTTGCATGGATGAACTCCAGATCAAATTTCAAAATTATATAAAATTTGCATCCACAACTGACTAAGTGACCTTAGACAGCTCAATTAACTTCCCTGGAAATGCGGCTGATAAAAGGACCTATATGATATGGTGGTTATGAAAATTAAATGAAGGAGTACACGTAATGAACTTCAACCATACACAATATAAGAACTTCAGATATACAGCCTATTGTTATTGTCTTCTGGCATCAAAAGACACTAATGTTTGTAATTCAATATCATATGCAAAATGATTTTAAGATGATGGAGACTGACTCTTGATTCATGTTCTAATCAAAAGGAATATACATTTTGCAAAAAACACAAACGGATTCATATTATCATTACATTACATACTATCATTACACATACATCTTGACTCCAAGGATATTTTATTACAAGAATCGTATTATGGTAAAGTCACCTCAAAAGAGATCCAGCTACATGGACATAAGCAACATTGTCTAATAAAAATTCCAAAGAATAAGATTTTAAACACACAGTCACTAAATTATCAGATTTAAACATAAGAGTTGGTAGTGTCTTGGAAATCATCTTCTCTAACCCAGACTCACGTTATGAATAGAGACAGAACCAAGCTAGAATCTCTGTTTCTCCACTGACGGACCAAGCAATTTTACCTTTATAAAAAGCTACACCACCACACACACATAGGTTCTTTAAACACATACTTGACCCTCTAAATATATTTACTCTTTTTTTATACTTACTGTTTATTCATACTGGCATATCCAGGAATAGTGGAGGATAAATAAAAGAAGGTCCAAGTGGCTAATAATACCATAGCTATTTACCCATTATTTCTTAAGAAAAAATAAATCAATACACACCAAGTTCACGTCACAGTGTTACAACTACCATTGCATTGGTTTCATGGTCAGTGGCAAGTTTTGTTACTCAGGAAATTTCTAATGGTCAAGTAATACAGTATATAAACAGTACTCAGTATCTTGTAGCAGCAATTCACCAGATGGGTGTCTACTATCTAAATAAAACATACCTGTTCTCAGAAAAGTATAATTTGTTCCCATTTCCTTACTTATTGCTCTCAACATCAAGCTTCAATCACATATACCCATGGATATGATTTACTGAATAGAAGTTAAAATACTTAGTTTTCAATGTCTAAAGTGTGATTTAAATTAAGGAAGTATATTATTCTAAAAAAGAATGAGATATTTGGATTTTCAGGGCACACAGTAAATAATCTGTTTTAAGTATACAGGCATGTGTCATTTAAATACAGGGATACATTCTGAAAAATACGTCATTAGGCAATTTTGTCATTGTGCAAACATCATAGAGTGTTCTTACACAAATCTAGATGATATAGCCTACTACACACCTAGGCTAATGGTACTAATCTTATGGGACCACTGTCATAGCGGTCCATGGTTGATGGAAATGTCGTTATGTGGTGCACGACTGTATTTATAAACAAGAAATAGTCCTACCTTTTCTTCTGTGTGATAATGGGAGACCAAATCAACTTTTAAAACAGGAAATCAGAGACTTGTAGAATTCTAAGAGACTCTACACTCTGTCTTCCTGAATTCTAATTATTATCAAGGCATTCTGATAAAAGTTGACAACTACGTATGATCTTTCAACATATACATTTATTCACAGTGTAACTAAAATTGACAATGCATCTTTGTCATAATAAATTTGTATGAATTATTTGATGCTAATAATTCTTATGATAAATTATTTTAATTTAATTCAAGTTTTAAGACCTACGTGCAAGAAACATACAAACAAAACTGGTTCTGACACTTGCTTATGAAAAGTAAAACATTAAAATCAGGAAAAATTCACTGGCAATTACCTAAGTATCTCAGTACTTTTTATTGCCACTAAAAACTTGCAAGATCATTTGAACTGACTATTATATAATCTTTACAAAACACAGTTTTGGTAATCGTAATACAAAATATGCAATATAGTTTTGGTAATCATTATAATATAAAATATGCAATCTCAGTAGGAAAAGCATAATGAAAACATAGGCACTCAATCAAATATTTCTTAATTTCAGTAAAGAACCATTATCACGGGTCTTTTGAAAGTCTGTGAGTAGCTATGATTGTGGGAGTTTCCAGTTAAATTTCAATTCCCATAGATATTCAATTCAAATTATAATTGCTTAAGTACATAATACGTTCCAGGGACTAAAAAGGATAAAAACATGGGTACAACATGACCCTGCCCTTAAAACTGTAAACTCAATCAGGGTAGAGATTGCATTTGTCTTGTACATGGACACATTGTCAGCACTGAAAACAGTGATCAACATGAAGGAGATGCTTATTATGTGTTGAAGAAAGTTATGAAGACAGTAAAGAAGAAGAAAATGAAGACGTGAAGGGCAGGCAAAAAGGGAGAAAAGAGGAAAAGAAGGGAAAGAAAGGAAGGAAGGGAGGGAGGAACAAAGTTATCATTTGGTTGAGGAGACAGACACATTTACAATTATCTATAACATGAGAGAATGTGTGAGTTGTATTAGAAATACACAGTGCTTCTTTTATAACTCAGGATCATGAAGATTAATTTGGGCTAAGGTATTCAGGAAAGCTTCAGGTAGGAGGTGGTATTTGAGACAACTCTCAAAATATAGGTAGAGACTTGGTTGATAGAACTGAGAAAAAAGAATATTTCAAGGTAAAAAGAAAAAAGAAAAAGTGAGCAATGTGACAAAGTTGGGAACACGTTGGACTTACATTGATAATACAGGGTAAGAAACATTGGGTGGGGAGACTAGTAGGACACAGACTTGAAAAGGAAGATTGATGTCACTTCATAAATGTGCTTTAATGCCATTTCAATAGAGTTTCATGCTCTGGGAAATGGATGGTATTTAAGGAGGGAAGTATCTTGGTCAGAGCAGTGTGGACCCACAACCCTCCCAGCCCCCAGGCTTCTCTCCCAAGCTGTTGGACTTCCTCAGAGCACCATATGTGGCAATGTCTATGTACTGGAGTTACAGCCCTACCAATTAGACATGTATTTCGATAATTTTATTGTTTGGAGTAGTTATATTACCCAATATCTAAAATAGTATTTGGCACAATTAAATTGGGAATTGCATAGAAGAAGCAATGTGACAGATCTCAGTTCAGATACTGAACACATAACTTACTAGCTGAACTGCACTTCTCTGAGCCTCAATTCCATCATCTATAAAATAAGCATAATAATATCTATTGTTAGAGTTGTAGTGAAGATTAACTTATCATGGGAGACAGGATAATGTGCAACTTCATTCACTGACAGAGATATCATAATTCCTGGAACCTGTAAATATGTTATCTTACATGGCAAGTGGAACTTTGCAGATGTGATTAAGTTAAAGGACCCTGAGATGGGAAATTTGTCCTGGAATATTCTGCAAGGTCTAACATAATCACAAAAGCAGCAAGAGGGTCAAAGTCAGAGAAAGAAGATGTGATGATGGAAGCAGCAGTTGGAGTGATATGCTTGGATGATGGGGAAAGGGGCCAATGAGCCAAGAAATGTGGTGGCCTCTAGAAGCTGGAAAAGGCAAGGAAATCATCTTCCCCTAGAGCCTCCAGAAGGAAAACAGTCCCGCCAACACCTTAATTTTAGTCTGTAAGACTCATTCAGGCTTCTGACCTTTAAAATGTAAGATAATAAATTTATGTTGTCTTAAGACACTGAATTTGTCTTAATTTATTACAGCAGCAATAGGAAACTAATAGAGTTTTATGCATACACATGTGTGTACATATGTAAAAATATACACACAAACACACATACATGCCTGGAAGGCAATAGGTATTAATAAATAAATTTTCTTATTGGATCAATAAGTATTTCCATCTAAACTTTGTTTTGCTCCTTCAGGATAAATTAAGAACAAATTGAGTCAGAAAGAAGCCATTATAATAGGTCAACACTGTATTTGTCCCAGCACAAGAGTGCCAGAGCTAGGGAGGAAAAGAAGGCAGGAATGAAAAGGAGGGGACCAAGTGTCAGATGATTTCAGAAAGAAAATTTGATCTCTAAATAGACTGTAGGTGTGGAAAATAGGAATTAAAGATGATTGTTACCATCCAAAGTGGAAGAATATGTGATAAACTAACTCCAATATTAGAAATAGCAAGGGGGCCAGCCTCATGGTCTAGTGGTTAAATTTAGCACACTCCGCTTTGGTGGCCTGCGTTCAGTTCCCGGGCACGGACCTACACCACTCGGCAGCGGCCATGCTGTGGTGGTGACCCACATAGAAAACAGAGGAAGATTGGCACAGATGTTAGCTCAGGGTAAATCTTTCTCAGCAAACAAACAAACAAAAAGGAAATAGGAAGAACAGAGAAAAATTCAAGTTTGGGAGTTCACATTTTGAGCATGTTGCATTTGAGGTGAGGAGCAATTGCTTGAGAATAGATGTTAGCCACATATGTTTTAGGGAACTGTCAAGGGTCAATAAGTTTTCCAAAGAATAAAAATGGGAGGCCACAGCAAAAGTGGTCAAAATCCAAAATCACCTGGGCCTACTTATATATATAAGGGGTAGATGGAGACATAGGAGTGATAAGGTAGGATCAGAGGCAGCTTTCAAGAGAACAGCATCACAGAAAAGATGGTGCAGAAGCTGGACTGTGAGGGTTCAGGGACAAACGAGATGAGAAGAAGCCAGGCAACAAATGCACATTATTCTTTCAAGAAGGCCGATGAAGAAAACCAGACAGCTTCACTGAGGTGCACATTTCTTTAAGTAATCAAGGATTGAGTGTATTGGTGGGAAGAAGGATGATGTTAATTGCAAACAGTGACTGAAGAAGTGAAAAAGAGGGGCCAAGTAATGAAGGAAGAAAGAGAAAGCATCAAAAGTATAGGTGAAGGAGTTAGCATCTTGAACAGGGGAAGCACTCCGTGTGAGAATAATGTTTGCTTTTGGTTTTTGGCATTATTTGGAATCATTGGTATTTAAACAAAGGTGTAAATTAATAGGCTAATTTGATTCCATTTCTTTAATACATCTTTTAGAATGCAAATCAAAAAATGGACTCATATAACAATGCATTTTTTTAGGTTTGAGATATCTTTGCATCATAATGTTCTGAATATATTATGAAAATATTTGAAATATAATTTTAGGGAACTGCAAGCTGTATCTGTACTAGTATCGTATACACATGCATGCACATATACACAGATTTTCATGTGTTCAGAAGGGTTATATCTATAATATATATTCATGAGGCAGGCACCATGTCTTATTCAATATTTTATCACTAGCCCCTAGTGCTATCTCTGGTATAGACTAGACATTGAATAAATGAATGAACCCTTAGTCAGTTTTTCCCTGAAGTTCTGAGGAAGTACTTAATTGGCATTTGTCATGCTGGATTGTACTACAATTTATGGTTCATATGACATAAGCACCTAATAAATGCACGATTGTAAAGATTACATATGAGATCATTGATTGGCCATTAGAACCAGAAAGGCAGAAGGCCACACATGGAAAAGTGAGGCTATCTCCTCTTCATCTAGGTGATCAGAAATCAAGTGTGAATACCAATATGAATTTCAACTCTCTGTCAGCACTCTCATAAATAGCTGCTCTCTTTCTCTTTCAGTCCCTTCCCCGACTGCAGACTTTCTCTTTCTATAACACAAGTCATTCTATTCCTCTGCTTTAATGTTGATAACATTGCCTATTGCCTACAGCACAGATCCAAATATCATATTCACAGCAACACTAACGCTATCATTATCTGTCCTTCATCTACCTTTCCAGATACGTCACCAAGTCACTACTTTGACCCCACTTTATATTTGATGTAAAACCACAGAGAACTAGCCTTCATTTTTAGCGTCTAATCCCTTTGCATTCACTGTTTTCTTTGCCAGGAATCCTCCCCTTTCTTCTATGCATAAATGCCAGCATCAATTTTCACTTCCTAGGAAGAGTTTTATTGATTCACTGAGGTAGAGTTGATTATGTCCTCTTCTGCGTCACCCTCTCAATTCTGCAGAAATCTCGACCATAGATATTACTGAATTACACTGTAATTATTTGTTTACCAGTTTGTCCAATTACACTAGGAGTTCCTTGAATGTAGAGGCCATGACTCATTAAATTATCTTTTTGTTCTCTCATGCCCTCAACAGAGTAAGCATTCAGTTTTTGAATGAACGAATAAATGAAAACACTATAGCAAAAATAAATTTAGAAAATGTAGAAAAGTGGACTGAGATAGTCAATACAGTAAATAATTGAAGAAGTTAGTTTAAAGGGTCAACAATTTACCCAATATTCTCACAACTCAAGATAAATGAGACTCAGTCTTGCTACAGAACCTAGGTCCAGATTCTTAAACTTAACAAAATCACCTATTTGGTTGAACTGTATGAAATTGCTGACGTTTGACCAATTTTAACCCATGAAATGACATTTTCATATGATCAACCTACCCTCAGATGACAAATTTCACCTCCATTAGCCAAGTCCTCTGGAAAAATCAGCACAATGAACACAGCCCCTAAATTCATGTACGAAAGAAACATACTCTTCCAAATTTACTCGCAAGAAAAAACGCTAACCCCAGCACCTAAAAACATCAGCTGGTTCTAAAGTCGACACCCTGCATTTACCGAAGAATTACAAGTAAACTCTAAAAAAGAACAACAAAAATAACCTGAGCCTGAGTGAAGTATGATTGTCACTAAGTTCAGTGCTACTGCTGCTCCCTAATTGGCCATTTCCTCTTATCTCGGAAGGCTAGTTCACTTTGCAGACGCAGAGCAAGGGTGGCAACAGTACTGCCAAGGTCCCGCAGGCTTTTACCTCCGGTAATGTTTACACCTGCCACCTGCAGTTATCTCCCCCACTAGGCTGCCATCGCCTTCTTACAGCTTTCCCTTATAGTGCTTTTCTTTCCCGATATGCTTGAAATATTGGCACATTACGGCTGCAGAAACAAAGCCTTAGGTTGAATATCCCTCTCTCTATATACATTCTGTCTATATCTGTCTACCTATAAATATCAAGAGATTACTGTTTTAAAAGAAAACATACTTCTAAAAGTGTTTACTATCATTTCTTCTAAATGCTATTTTCTCAGAGTTATAAAAGATATTTCAGAATTGGCAAATTATGTTGAGTTTTCAGAAAACATGAAAAGATTCACCATTTATAAAGTATTGGCTACTTGAAACTATAGTAAGCACTATATTAATAATTGTACTACATCTATAGAATGTAGAGTATGTATGTGTGTATGCGTAAACACACACACACATACTATTTGGGATGAGGAGAATGAAATGCAAAGGGATAAGTAACAGCCTAAAATTACACAACTAACAAATGGGGCAGTCAGAATTCAAACTAGATTTGTCTAACTCCAAAATTCACACTCTTACCTACTGCACTCCAAATGGGCCTCGATGAACCAGAAGACTGGCTGCCAAGTGCAGCTGTAATGCGTGAATACAAAGAAATATTTGGGAACTTAAGTTTTCATAAATGTTGAATTTCACAAACATTGAATTCACTTCAGCCTCTAAGTCTGACATGCCAATATTCTGGCCATTATGTCATAAAGTGATTCCAAATACACAGAGAATAAAGATAGGAAAGCTAGGAAAACAAAAATCATTCTAACATAGCGTAAAATGATAAAGCGTTTATTTGATAGGGAAATGGGTGAAGAAGGAAGAAAGACAGGCTTAGAGGAAAGCTAGAGGCTCATCTCCAGTTAAAGAACACCTCTTACTTTGCCATGTGTACAAATGTCTGATTCTTCCTGGATCCATATGGCAGCATTGATTTTTTTGTGAAGTGTGACTTCTACCATAGCTTAGTCAACTTTAAAGAAAAGTTAAAGATGCAAAACTAGAAATTTTCCAGATTGTTCATTTGAAACAATTGAAAATAACTTGTTTCACTTCTGCAAGAAGCCTCCTCTGATGGCTACTGTTGTGATGACTATAGCCTCTGAACTTCTTAGCCCTCATTGCCTGTCCCAATCATGTGGCACATATATCCTGATACTATGGCATGTTATTATATTATTACTATTGTTAATTACTCTATGAGTAAAATTTGTCTCACAATGAGATCTTGATCCCTTGAATATAGAAATCAAGATATCATTTGGTAAACTTTTCACTAAGGTATAGCAGGTTGATGTTTGCGATACCACTTTATCTGTAAAAAAAATAAGGTTAGAAATGACATTTAAATTCTTCAGTACTCTGAATAACAACAATCCTGAATAAGAACACTATTTTGTTCTCTTCCCTTTCTCTTTTTTTGCTTTAATTTGTTGGTATTTGAATTTTACTCACATTCCCAGGAAAACTGTATTAAACGTCACTCTGGTCTAAATTAATCAGTCAAAGAAGAAAAAATTATTAAAGAAAAATTCTAAGGGTCAGCCCGGTGGCCTAGTGGTTAAGTTCAGCACACTCTGCTTCAGCGGTTGGGTTCACAGGTTCAGATCCTGGGCACAGACTTTACACCACTTTTTAGCGGCCATGCTGGGGTAGCAACCCACAGACAAAATAGAGGGAGCCTAGCAACAGATATTAGCTCAGAGCTAATCTTCCTTAAGCAAAAAGAGGGAGATGGGTCACAGATGTTAGCTCAGGGCAAATCTTCCTCAGCAAAAAAAGATAAAAAATAACAATAAATTTCTAAAAGTATCACAATTTTATGAAGCATATAAATAAAGAAGAAAATTAAAAGGTAATTTTTAATTGACCAATAATTTAAAGAGCTTGACATTTGTGACATGCTTCAAAGTTTATCATTAACACTTTTTTTAAATTAAACTATTTGAGATTTAGGATATGGGTCTTTATTTAGAGCAAACTGTTCTTGCCTCTTTCTTCTCATTCGATTCAGTTCAGGTTCATATTATCTTTGGTCTCATTGGTAGACTACTTCAGACCAGTCTTGACTGTGACTTCATACATGTACGTCATTCCTTGTTCATTCCCTCTTTGTTCTGTTTTCTTCCTCACTGTATGCCTTAATTCTCCTTCTGTCCAACCCAAACTGTTGGTGACAGGCTGGGCAACTGTCTCAGGCTTTATTTTCCTTAATTTGATCATTGGTTTACAATTTTTCTTCTGCTCACTGAATAGGACATCTGGCCAAACTCTATTTGTCAGTAGATAACTCCTTAACTCTGGGAAAATAGCTAACTGAACTGGTTTTTAAGGCCACCAGTCTAAGTCTAGTCTAAATCTTCTCTATCTGGTTTATCTTACTGATTTGAACACATTTTGTTGATTCTTCTCTAACCAATCTTGACTTTTTTCTTTCCATTTTTTTCTCTTTTATTTCTTCTTCCCAAACATTGTTTTTAAATTATAAATGTTAGTTCCTTTACATAAACTGTCATTCTGTCTCTTTAATGCTGGCAAATTAGCTTTCCTTTAAAAAATCAAAACGTCTTCCTATCTCCAAACATTTCTGAATAGTCAATCTGTATTTATGGGAAAGAAGATGAACTTTCAAGTCATATATTTATAGGATCAAATGCTGTCTTCACTACTTCTTAGCTATGAATCCTTGAGCAAGTTAACTAACTTGACACTTGGATTCCGCATGTCAAAATGGGGCTAATTGCATGCACTGTATAGGATTCTGGTGAGAAGTGAATGACAGGCAGGGTATAAAATGCCTCCTAGTCCAGTGCCTTGTACATGGCTGGCATTCAAACAGGGCTTCTCCTTTATTCTATTTCACAATTTTCTCTAGTGCTCATTTGACTTTTCGGCACACAAAGACACTCACATATATAGTACAAAATGCTATCATGCACCAAATCTCAAAATAATTAACATACAAGTCTACCTCATGGGTTTAATTTAGTTTCAAAAGCACACTTATAAACTTAAATAGTTCTAGACAAAGTCAATAAAAATATACTTAGATATCTAGCCCTAAGGGGAAAAAGGACCAGCTTCTCTATTAACATCCTAACACTAAAATAAAAGTGTTCAATGGCTCAAAATAAACATTTCTGGACTTTAACTCCAGGATAATAAAATAGTATACCTATGATATGTCACTAAAAGGTACAATGCTTGAAAATATTGTTTGATAATAATAATCATATTGATTTAGTCTATCCAAGTAATAAAATTGGATTATATAAATCAGTTCTTAGAATGTGATAGTAGAATATATTTATTGCTTCCATTGCATATTATACATCATATATTTCCTGTGATAGAGTCAAGATTGACTTGGAATTTGAATAATCAAAATTCAGAACATATTTATATAATGTATGTCAAATCATAGTTGTTCATTTTAATCTCCTTCATTTGGCCTGAATATTCTCATACCTGAAATATTAGCAGCAATATATTTTAATTTGATTATTTAAATGTCTAAAACTTACATACTGTATTCTAAAAGCTGGAAAATCTGTGATTTGAAGAACAAGTTTTACTGCCATATTTTCATTTGGCAAAAGACTCGTACCAAAAGAATGTATATCATTTCAAAGATTTGGGGTCTCTAAAAATGTCTCCGAGGCAAGCACACATATTTCCTTGACAAATGTGCACATTTTTAATTTTTTTAAATATTTCTTTAAAATTCTAAACACTTTACTCGCTTTCATTTTTCTTAAGAGAAAAATCTGATTAGCCCAATTTTTTAATTAGAGTGTCAAAAATCCCAGGAAAGTTCATCAATACTTTTGGAGCTATAATCAATGCCTTTTAATCAGAATATGAGCTCCTTAGAACTCTAATATAAAAAAAGTTACCATCTCTTTGTGTAATCAAAATTAGGAAACAACGTATGCATTTAGAACTTAACTATGAGGCAGAAATTAATTTACATGATGAATACCTAGAGACTGAGAGAGAAGGAAAGAAAGAAAGAGAGTCAGAAAGAAAGAAAGAGAGAAGGAGAGAGGGCGAAAGGGACGAGGAGAGACAGAGACAGAGAGAGACAGTAACAGGAATGAAAGAAGGAGAAAGGAAGGAAGGAGGAAAGAAGGAAGGAGAGAAAGAAAAAGGAAGAAAGAAAGGGAAAAAGAGATCTGTATATCACATTTTTAAAAACTTAATATACGATGAGTGGCATAATCATCCTGTTTTTGACTCTTATTGGGAAAGGGCAGCTCACGAACTTACAAGCAGAGATTGTTACATTAAAGCAATTTCAATGCTCTAATAGAGGGTTACGTATTTGCAGTGGAAAGTTACTTGAATTTCACACTATAGAGCTGTTAGTGGTAAGTAATTATACAACTGTATTTCCAATGATGTAGTCCCATCGCTGTGCTTGTTCCCTTCCCAGTGGAAAATATCTTGTGAAGCAAAGAGTGGCTAAGGGATTCAAGAGGAGGAAAACACATACCATAAAATATAATTAAAAATTGTGGAGGCTGCATATGACAAGAATAACCATAAAAAACAGATACAAACCAGCTGGCTGTTAACAACTTCTGAGTTATAAAAATCTTAAACCTGCTGTAAAGCACTCAATTCGATTTACATAACCACAGAGCTGACATTCCTTTTAGGCTCCTCTGTTGGGGATTATTTTGACATGTTTTAAAGCAACATAAAAAGCAACTGTGAAAGGAAGACATGTATCATCTTACACAGGAATTCATTCCTGCCTTAAGACTGGACTTTCATACTTTAATCTGAACCTCTTTCCTTGAACTGGAAAATATCTTTAATGGACACTGGCTGTCCGATTTTACAGCATTACTCTTCGGATGCTCATATTTCTAATAACATTGATGCTTTCCCTGTGTGTGTTGTGTATTTGAGTCACTGGCCTTACACAATTTCAGCTCAGTGGTACACATCCAAGAACCAATATCCATGGTCTATAAGAAGGGAATAATATTTTGGTCAACCATGACCAAAACAACTATAATTTCTTAGGAACCTAATGATGCAGACAGCATTCTACAAAACTAACATAGCTTGCTGTAGGGAATTAAAAATAAACAAAATAAAATAAAATCAATCGTACACTGAGTGAAGTTTTGATGTATAAGTGCTGGCAGCAGAAATTGCCCAGAGCACAAAATGAGCTCCGCCGTTTGATAATTTGCTTGATTCACTATGTTGTTACATGCAGGGCATTTTATGCCTGACTTATATTTAGTCCAGCCACCTGCTTAATGTTAGAAGGGTTATAATTATATACAAGGGTTTCGACCATATAGCATGTCAATATTTCAGATCTGACACAAAATATGTATATTCATTTGAGGTTTAACCATTAGAAATATTTTTAGTAATAATCTGATCTACAGTTGTAGTAAATCACAAAATCATTCTATTTTTACTAGGAATAAGGTAAGCAAACGTATTGGGGTCATGCAACAATAATGGCCCCTTACATGAATACAGCAGAAAGTGCAGAGGCATGGAGTTACAGATTCAAGTTCTTGACCTGTCATTTTCTAGCTGTTCTGATTGTGAGCAGCAAACCTGGGTCCCACTTCCTTCATCTGTGAATTGGCGTTTTATCACGTACCACAAAAAGTTATTGGGAGATAATATGATATAATGAATGAATGAATGAATGAATGCTTTAAAAATAAGTTAGAACTTTAAATGAATTTCTATAATAATCTTCTAGTTTAAATGGAAGCTTCTTTTTGCTGTTAGATTGCCTTAGCAGTTACAGTTAGTCTCAGATTATTTAGAACAGAAATTATAAATATGCAAAAGATAGGGGCTGGCCCCATGGCAAGGTGGTTCAAGTTCCATGCACTCTGCTTCAGCGGCCTGAGTCTGTGGGTTTGGATCCCAGGGAAGACCTATTCCACTAGTCAGCCATGCTGTGGACGCATCTCATCCCACATACAAAAAGTAGAGGAAGACCGGCACAGATGTTAGCTTAGGGAGAATCTTCCTCACAAAAAGAAAAAGAAAAAGCAAAGCAGAGAAATCAGCTGAGTTTGGTATGGAAGAAATAATAACGGGTTCAACTTTAGTCATTGACAAGTTTGAAATGACAACAGGAAATTCAAGTGCAAATATCCAATATCTAGTGATGGATGTAAAATAGTTTGGAGAGTATTGTGGATAAAAGTGATGATAATAATGAAAAAGGACATAAGATCATTATAGAATAGATTCTGAACAGTGAAAACAAAAAGATAAACTTCAAAATCTCTCCCTGTTTTTCCTGTTTATTGTAAAGTGTAACAGTAATACTTTTACTGCATTGTTTTGTCTTCAGTAAATATGAACTTAATCACTGGAAAAATTTCTGAGTACATAGCAAAATCAATTTCCTGGGGTCTTTTAAATTTAATTTATTAGGTAAAATAGAATGTTTTTATTCTTTTCTTGCCTAGATCTGCCAAAGGATCAGGAAAGAAGTATCAGGAAAAAGAATGAACACTATTTAACCTGTGACATGCAATTTTGCAACCGTTTCTGCACGATGGAATGATTAATGAAATAGTACTCAAATAGACAATCATGTATAAAATTACCCAAATTAATACATCTAAATACGATTTAATCAAATCTGTATATTTCAGATTTCAAGCAACTAATTCAACAATTATATTGCTTCCTTCTAATAGCGAAAAGGAACATAAACTTATGCAACTTGCTGTATTATATGTTTACAAAATAAAATGTCAAATGAAAAGTTTTAGGTAAAATGAGTTCTTGAAATTAAGTTCATTTTTATTTTGTTGGCATATTGAATCTTGGCACTAATGAACATAATAACAAGACTTATAAAATTATTCTAAATGTAAAAAAATCCCTCCACAACATACCAAGGAGAGGTCAGTCAAGACATTTATAATGAGACATCAAAGCCAGGCCGTCCACTCAGTTTCTAAGTGGGCTAACATTTGGAACTTACTTTTTTCCCACTGTAAGCCTTTCTCTTTCATGAGTGGAATTCATTTGTCCAGTCCCACCTTCTAGAACAATGGAGAATTAATCTATATCGTTTGTTAAATATCCAAAGATAGTAATCATGTCCTTCCTCTAACGTCCCATTTCTTCTCTAAATATCTTCATTTCCTTCAACCAAATAAGATAACTCAGTTCTGATTACCCAATTTGGACAAATTGTTTTCTATTGTGACCTGTCAAGACATAACAACCATAAATGGACACAACACTGTTGATATGCTCTAAGGAAGGCTGCTGCCAAAACAGTACAATATGTAGAGCTCATTAGCACCCACATAATTTGTCAAATTTAAAATGGACTTAAGTGAATCACCATGTTGGCAATAGTACCTTGAGGTTTTATTTCCAGGTGCAAAAAGTTGTACTTAGGGGAAAAACATCAAATGTTATTGTTAAAAGTGTCCAAGGTGAAATGGATTGGTGAATACATGTTTTCAAAAAATTATGATCAAATATAATAACCATAAATGGACACAATGCTGCTGATAAGCATGCCAGGCTGTTGCATAGTGATTTAGGAGACAGGCTTGGCAGTCAGGTTAACAGTCTTGAGCAGGAAAACTCAGTGCCAAAATTTATTCATCTGTAAAACGGAAACCATAACAACTACCCAAAGACATATTATAGGGATTAAATGAGCTAATACATGTAAAAGGATATGTAACTCAAATATACTAAGTCCCAAGAGCTGGTAACAATTACTAATGCTCTAATGATCTGAAAATCACCATCCATTAATCAGCCAATGATTGCCTTGAATCTTAGTCACACCACACTCTGTGATCAATGTAAAACCCTACCATTATTTTTTCACAAAAAATGTTATCAGATTTATTTTTCACAGGCTTGTGTTACACAAATAAATTTTTGAGTCAAAGCATACCCATTTAAAGCTAACATCAAGTGTCACTTTCCATAGTGATGACAGTGATCATCCCTCTAACCCCTAGTTTTCTCTTCCTCTTTAGAAAACCTATAATGCTTTTGATAGCTCTTTGGTAACTGCCACTTTGTACCTTCAATTACAGTTTATTGAGTGACAATGTCATCCATCTTTGTAACTCCTAAAACTCATGATAAGTATTTGTTGAATACACTAATGACCAATTCTATAGTGTATTTTCCACAAATGACTTTTGATATAGTTATGAGTATGTTTCATGATAAAAATAACAAATATTCATTTCAAATTAGCTGCAAGTTTAAGACATTATATTTAATAACTATATATCTCTTACTTACTTAGAAATTAGGGATGTGTGTGAACGTGTGTGTGTGTAACTTCTCCAACTGAGAAAAACACTTATCAGAAGTGGATGGAGGAATTAAAAGTGGGACAATAATTCACAAACATCAACCAGTTATCTTTGGCTACTTTGTTTCTCTAATCAGATTTTAGCCTCTGATAAACTCAAAGTTTCATTAACAACCCTGACATTTAAACTTTTTTTAAATAAAACTCAAGAAGAAGAGGAAAAGAGGAGAAGAAAGCAAAAAAGCTAAGTTGAGAGGATAGATAATTTAGGTTTGGAGAACAGAGCCTGGGTTCATATGAAAAACATGGACAGATCTTTAATGCAGCAGTTAGATGTCTTCTGGTTAAAGGGTTACTGGAGAAAGGATTTAAAGGTTAACAGCTAAACAATTTCACAAAAACTACTATATCGTTGAAAGGGAAACTCAGGCTCAGAAATTTAAGCTAATTACCAATGTCATACATATATTTAGTGTTTGAGGTTAATCAAAGATCCACATCCCCTTGAGAGCCCGATTTTATAGATTCCCAACTCTAGATTCTGTAACTCACTAAGCTTTTAGAGGGAATACACATAAGAAATAGAGATTCTAGAGATTCCAGTTGCTCAATTTTTTTTAAACCAATTCATCATTCATTTGCTAATCGTTGATATAATTTGCATGGCCATCTCAAATAATACAGCCATGCAGATTTCCAAAGAGTGCGATATATAAAGATCATTAACTCTCATATAATTTTTCAAATCTAAAAAGGATTTAAATGAATCACTTATTGGCAGCAGTAGGTTGAGGTTTGATTCCCCGATGTAAAGTCTTAGTTAGGTTGCAAATACCAAATCTATTGTTGAAAGTCTCCTGTGTGAAGTAGATTGGTGAATACACGTCAAAAAAAATCATGATCAAACCTGGCACTTTTGTTGACAGACTTTGTAGTGAGGTCGAAGGTGTAATTAGGCCAGAAAATTACTTTCTCACTACTAGAATTGTTCCCTTCAGGTCTTGAGTTATCAGTCCAGAAAATTTCATTAAACACTAAATTCACTTTAAGACAACTGTCAAAATTAAGCAGAGGTGAGTCAAGTCAAGGTCCTAATATTCAAATCTTTCATTTGGATTTTGAGATTCAACGTAAAATAAAAAATGCCATAGATTCATTTTTCTATCAAGACTAAACTTTTTGTAAATTTCAGAAACAACTTCTTTGCTGCTGGAAAACAAGATGAAGCTAAATAACAGAATAAATGTAGAATTTGAAATGCTTAATAGTGATACATCATTGAAAGGATTTCCATTCCCTGTTCATGGAGATCTCAATGTGAAAATGGTAAAAATTCAAGTACTCACAATTATTATGGATACAATGCAAAGGAGAAAAAGAAAGAATCACAAACCCAGGTTTTGAAGATTGATATGAAATTTGGAATGATACTAATGATGGACCTGTGAATTCACCATTTTTACTTTAAAATAACTCTGAGATGGTGATAGTATATTTATAAACAACTGGTTCACTAAATTTTGAAGAGTAGCAAGACAGAATATTTTGGTACATATTTAGAAGATAAGTGAGCAAGGACTCAGCATTAATAAACAAAAAGAAAATATATGTTACATGACAGTGGAATTATGAGTGATGTTTATCTATATTTCAAAATATTACAATAATAACAAGAATTAAATATTTGAAATATAGCTTCAACTATTTTGCCAATTATATCGAACAGTTTAGTGTTTGATAAAGCATACTGAAAAGTATTTCTATAATTTTTGGAGTCAAAGAGCCTACATTGAACTGCCCTTTGATGCCTGACTCTTACATTGCTTCAATCAGGTAATACAGCAATTGAACAAAGAAGAAATAGCAGAGAGGTTTACCACTAATGAGGAACAGGGTAAATGAAGACCCAAAGAGTCAATGATTAATAAAAGTTAAGAAATTAATTTTTTCGATTATTTAGAGTAAAATAGCATGCTTGGAACTTACAGGTAACACTATATTGTGCTTAACTATTCATAAAATTCAGAAATTAATAGCATGAAACACTTGTCGGTTAGTTAGCACTATGCTATTTAACAAAGTGCAATGAAAAATAAAGCTTAATAGGATTTTCCACAAACACTTAGTAAAGGGATAGCTAGGTTAGAACTGAAATTTAAACATAGTGGCTTATTAAGAAACTAAGCTTGATTATGAGTTTTGAAATATAATTTTTAACATCTCTCACTCTATCCTTTTGCTGCCCGTATACTAAGCCTCCAAATTGTGGCACTGAATACCTCAATTCTTTAAAATATAACTATTTTAAAATAATACTTAAGTTTCCACCCAATATTCACAGAGAAATATAATATTAAGGGTGATATTATAATATAGATTGGTGACTAGAATGCCTACAAGAATTTGATTTATCTGTCCAATATGTGAAGTTGTATTGTGAGAAGTTTTCCAAATTCAGTTCAAGCATGTTAATGAAAATTTGGAGCATTCTTTAATAATTTGACTATATCCTTAAAAAAAAATCTTTATTTCAATTCATGCTGTTTCAATTCTACTCAAAATATGGATGGTACCTAAAGAGATTAATGCATTCCTTGGCCTGGATGGTGCAGTGATAACAGAATTTAAAATTATCCATTGCTGAGTTCAATCCCCAAGTGAACTCTTCTGTTCAACTTGAGCAGGTTATTTAAATTGTTTGTGCCTTAGTTTACTTGTATGTAAAGTTGGATAAACCATATCTCCTTCATAGTCATGTCTCCCGACATGAGAAATAAATTACATCTTTAGCTATTAGCAAATTTCGTACCACGTAATAGTTACTCAATAAATGTTTGCACTCCCCGTTATTTTAACCAATTAACTGTAGTGTTTGATTAAATTATTTTTAATTTAACAATGCTTTGACCAGATACCATACTAGCAACTGAACATAGAATGGTGAAAAATATAGACATACATATTGTTTCTATATATAAAAGTACTAGGAACTGCTCAGTAAAATGCACATGTATCTGATAAGTTGGTTTTGTTTTTCTCCAGTGTATGGTATATATAGCAAAGTCTTATAATAAATATACAATATAACTGCAAGAATATCTATAGAAGAGTACAAGAAGTACCATGTAGATGAACTCAACCAACTATTTGGATGCAAATTTCAAAGATTTTTCACTTGGGAAAATATTCTCTTTTTGTGTTTTACATCTGTAATATGGCCAACGTTTTTCTAAGCCAAATGATTTGGATTATAAATTTGAATAAGCTTTTAAAAATGTTTTCTAAAAAGTAAAGCTCTCTTTGAATGTATTCATAGGGTTTCCTAATACGTTACTTAAGAAATGCACATTTTATTTAAGAAATCCATGCTAACTTCTAGAGGAAATAAGAAATGAATTGAAAATACAACGATCACTAATAAAAAGATGACAAAAATATGTCAAAATAATGAAGAATCACACATGCTAGTTAATGTGGCATTTTAGGAACAAAACTAAGTGAGATTAAGGAAAAAATGAAGCAGCTGCTGTTGGCAAAATATAGGCACAGATTTTTTTTTTCATATAGAATAGGAATAAATATTTACATGAAACAACATAACAAAGTATTTTCAATAATATTTTGCGAAAAGAAACTGGAGAAAATATAGCAGCACACTCAATTCTTTACACAGCTAAGATCTCACTTTAAATCTCTCCGATTCTTACAGATAAAAGAAACATGGACAGATAATGGTAGTCCATTTCACATGTGTTTAATCATAATGCTGAAATTTAAGACATTAAGGCATAGGAACCCCAGAAGCAACACATTTCATTGAATTCAGGCCAAGAACAACTGTGGTCTAGGCAAAATTAGCTGGATGGACATTCAAGGGAAACTGAAGATTACTGCTGAGAATATGGAATACTCTATTAATGAGAGTGATGATGCTGACCAGTTTTATGATCAATTTAAAGAATATCAAAAGAAGTATCCTGCCTGTTTCATTAAAATAACAATATTGGTATATTGGCGTATTTCTACAATGTCTACCTTCCACTAGTCCTCTCTCATTGATACATATAGTATTTTATTATAGATGATTGATGTGAGGCTCATTGCAATTTCAAAAATTCATAGAATATTATTATGTCATGAAATCCATGCCGAGAAAGCAATTGCTGTTATAAATCAAAAAGACAACTCATATGGACAGGTCATATGGTAACGGGTTCTCCTTGGAATGGTATCCTTAAATGTAATTTATTCAATAAGTTAACTTAAAGGTTAGGTATGATGAGATGCATCTCATGCTCAAATAACTTCAAAATATTGTTATATTGTAATATTAAGAGATTAATTTTCTTGGAATTTGGAGATACTTGCATTTATATTCATTTGAAGCAACATGGTTCCACGCAATTCTTGTTAAATGTTTTCCCCCTAGTATAATTCTCTAGAAGGATTTCATTAAGCAATATAAAATAATAGACAATACAAAGGCATTTACTGCTTTAACAGATGAATGAAGATATCCAAATCGAAAAGCAGATTTTGAAAACCTTCACAACGCTACATTTTCACATTTAGAAAATAGTTTTACACTAGACGGTTTAATAGAGGAAAGAAGAGCTCAAATACTGATTTCTAGGGAATCACGTGTTACTAGAGGGATTAAATCTTTCCTTGACTTTCATACTGAATATTACATATGTTTAAAGAGAACCTTGATGATATAACATCACACTTGTAAGTCTAACCAAAAGTAGCAACTTATAATTTCATAGCCCTTTGTAATAGACAAGTCTTACATCCCCTTTAAACCTTAAAAACTCAAAACTGTTTGTCATATGCTTACATCTGAGAAAACAAACTCAAATTATTAGAAAATATATATTTAAAAAAATAGTCCCTCCACATATATTTGCATTTCTTAGATAAAAACTAATGGATATATGTTTGATGGAATGATAGTCCATCAAAGGATTTGATGTAGAAGGCATTTCAGTACATTAAATATGAATCACAAAATTCTATATACTATGATGATCAAAAAGCAATCATTGACATGAGAAGAGGATTGTATCAGGGGAAAAATATTTTATTTGAGCTAATTGGAAGATACAAAGTAATTTTTTAAAAACTGAGGGCTGGCCCAGTGACATAGTGATTAAGTTTGCATAATCTGCTTCAATGGCATGAGGTTCATGGGTTTACATCCCGGGTGCAGACCTACACACTGCTCAAGTCATTGCTGTGGCAGCATCCCACATATAAAATAGAGGAAGACTGGCACAAATGTTAGCTCAAGGACAATCTATTCCTTAGTCAAAAAGAGGAGGACTGGCAACAGATGTTAGCTTGGAGCCAATCTTCCTCAGCAAAAAACAAAAAAACAAAAAAAACTTGGGGCCAGCCTGGTGGAGTAGTAGTTAACTTCACACACCCTGCTTTGGCAGCCCAGGGTTCACAGTTTCAAGCCCAGGTTCGGACCTACACACTGCTCATCAAGTCATGCAGTGGCAGCATCCCACATAGAAAATAGAGGAAGACTGGCACAGATGTTAGCTCAGCAACAATCTTCCTTAAGCAAAAAGAGGAAGATTGGCAACAGATGTTAACTCAGGGCCAATCTTCCTCACAAAAACAAAACAAAACAAAACAAACCTGAGGAAATGATTACAACCTGATGCCATAAATATGGAAAAGGACCTATCATTCCCAGAAATGCTATGTTCAAACAGAGAGATAAATAACTGGCATTCATATTTGGAACAAGACAAAACAAGGCAAAAGTCCTGTTTTGAAAATCATCATAATAAAACTAAATATCTTGCTATTTAAGGCTCTGCAAAGCATTTTGTGATCCATTAGCTCCTTTGTTCTTTACAAACTCCCATGAAGTAGGAGATAAGGCAGATCTCCTGATGTTTGGTTTATAGATGGTAAAGTAAATAGTTCAGAAGGCAGCAAGATGTAGGAAAATAACCAGTAAATTGGAGTCAGAAATTTGAATGGAAAACTGATTCTAGTACATAATAGTGAAACTTTGGACAAGCCTGATAGCATTTTTTTCCTCTTCTCCAAAATGGTGTTTTAGGTACCAGAACCTATCTTGTGATGACTGAATAAGTGAGGCCAGATAGTGTTGGTCAAGGCCACATTGCTAGCAAGTGATGAGGAAGAGAACAGAAGCCAGACTTTTCAGTTCCAAGTTAGGAGCCAAGTCACAATGACATGTTGTTTGAAAAATACATGTCCTTTAAAGAGAATCATAACCTACTCATCATATTCTAAAATCAGCAGAGATAAACGAATCAAGTCCGTGCTGGTCTTCTCTAGGAATCAGGCTTATGGCAACTTTAATTAAATGTGAAATGGCACAAAAGAAGATCTTGAAAGAGTTTAGCCTACTTTATATATCCTTCGCCATATATCAACAAGTGAACATGATAAAAAGCTCCCACATTAATTATACTGACTACTTCCTTAATGAAGTGCAAAAGTGTTTGCATAATCTGATTCAATTTATTGAATTAGGTTACAGTTTTATCATTTTGAAAACCAGCTTCATTGTTTACTTTACAGTATATGTCAATTCATTTCCAACAATTAAATAGCACAGTATACTGCTGTAATCAATTGAAAGCAATCTCCATTTTTAAGATCTACTACCATTTGTAGTGTGCATATTTCTGAAAGCAACATATGACAGTTTGAACACATAACAGTAGCACTGACACTTCATATCCTTAAAGATTATTCTGCCCACAAAAGAAAATTTATAAGATGAATTCATTGTCATTAAGGCCTGAAAAGTAAACATATAAAACCTAAAATTAGTGTTAACTTCCTCTATTAGGAATATCTGTAGAGCACATTTATATCAATCCAAATAACTTGCCAAATTTCCTAAACCTGAACTATACGTTTAAAAAGTTATCAGTTTTATTCTTAAATCCAATGGACGTGACATGAGCATAGAAAGTCAGCAATAATAATCAATAACACTTAGCCTATTTAATTACAATAATAATATTTTGTCTAGTTTCATCATCTGCAAAATGCTGCTGTAAATTGTGTCATTTGAAATTCATGGCAATTCAATAAAAAAATAATTTTGATATGATAAAAAGGTTCTTTCTTACAAGTGAAGGACGTAAAGCATCAAAATATGTGACTGGCTCAATTATTACACATTTAAAAAGTGGTGTGATTGGAAGAGTGCTTTGATTTTCAAGAACTGACTCCTCTCTTGGGGACTTTATTTTTTTAATTGGAAAGTCAAATAAAAGTAGTGATTTATAGTAAAGTTCAAGGTCTTTCATTTAAATCTGTTTAAGAGTTCATGTCTTTATACCATCATTTCTGATGATCTCTATTGGTTAAAATAATTCTATCTTTTCCACTCCTAGTTCCAAATCCTACCACAGCTATAAGTATTCCTTTGTATTATACTCAATGATTGCCCTTTCCTCCTGTCTGTTAATTTTTCAGCGATGGACCCCGTCATGGAGTACTCATGAAAGAACAGCAGAGAGGACAAAGAAGGAAAAGCATTTAAAAACTTCTTTTAATTGGAAAATAAAGTATATGTTAGGCTACCATACTCATAGTTTTACCTATGAGTTAACTAACTCATCCATGAAAACCAGTGTAACAAATAGTATGATAGATTATAAATATGAAGCATTCATTTCAAAAGTAACTTTTAAAAACTATCTTAAAAACTATGAAAGAAGAGCCAGCCCTAATAGCCTAGTGGTTAAAGTTCAGCCCACTCCACTTTGGTGGCCCAGGTTCAGTTCCCCAGTGAGGAACCACACCACTGGTTTGTCAGTAGCCATGCTGTGGCGGTGGCTCACATAGAACTAGAAGGACTTACAACTAGAATATACAACTATGTGCTGGGGCTTTGGGGAAGAGAGAACAAAAGAGAGGAAGATGGGCAACAGATTTTAGCTCAGGGTGAATCTATCCCAGCAAAAACAAAACTGTGAAAGAATATAAGAATATAAAACCCTGAAGGAAAGATATCCTTTAACTTGAAAAGCAGCATATCAAATTTGGAAGAATAATTCAAAGTAAAATAAAATGGAATCATCAAATTTCATAATTAGAAGGAAACAAGACAGTCTTATTCAATCTACCTCCCTCCAAAGCAAAATTACTTTCAAACTTCCCCTAATAACAGTGAGTACTAAGAGAAGAAATGGATGGCTGATGGTCAGGGAGGGAGAGAATTTTTTTTAAACTATTACTCTTTTGTACCATGAACAGTATGGCCTGTAAAAATTAATTAAATATAAAACTACAACTAACAATTTTTCGCCTCACTTTCCTCTTGAATGCTTCTGTCAGAAGGAAAAGTTAAGGTATTTTTGCTTTTTTTTTTTTGAGGAAGATTAGCCCTGAGATAACTGCTGCTGATCCTCCTCTTTTCACTGAGGAAGACTGGCCCTGAGCTAACATCCATTCCCATCTTCCTCCACTTTATATGTGGGACACCTATCACAGCATGGCGTGCCAGGTGGTGCCATGTCTGCACCCAGGATCCGGCCGGCGAACCCCGGGCAGCGGAGAAGCGGAACATGCCCACTTAACCGCTGTGCCACTGGGCCGGCCCCTAAGGTTTTATGAGTAATACGTTCTACTCTTAGCCAATTCTCCATCTAGCAAGCTTCTTTCTTATGGAAGCCAATGCAGATGTCTCTGTAATTATTGTCTATCTGTTAGATTTCTGTCCTTGGAAGAGCACAGTGGAAATTTACACTATCATCAAATTTCAGACCCTCTGTAAGTCTTCTTAAGACTAAACGTTGCCATCATTTCCAAATCTCTATCGTTTAGTCTATTCGCTTAAGGGTCACCAGTTGGTCCTACCAAAAATTGTGGTGCCATGACTGAATATAACATTCCAGATGTCATCTGAAGTGCAGAGTAAAATAGTAATGTTGTTTCCCTTTATCTGAACCTTACATTCTTATCCATTAAGCTTAGGTTTACATTACCATTTTCAGAAGCTCTATCGCAATGTTGGTTTATATGATTGTGTAACCAAACAAAATCCTTCAGTGTGTTTCATGCAGAACGTTTTCAGAGCAGGTCTTAAGTTCATTCATGACTAGGGCAATAAACGTTTTAAGAAACTGAATGCAAGTTAATACTGCTATCTTTCTGACATTTGCCAAATTCTCTTGAAATGCTTGGTCCTGTCAACACTTTCATTAGCAATTCTACTTCTTTGCAAAGAAGAGAGTAAAGTTGTAAAACTTACCCCCAAAATGCTTAGAAAAAATACAAAGAAATTCCGACACGATATAGTTAAATCCTTAACAACAAACCTGAAGCACATTATTAAGGAAAGGACTTGAGGCTTTGAAGTTAGGCTCAGAGTGGAAAGCCCAACAAAGACAGAGAAGGAGACTAAAGAAATGATTTTGTTTATCTTCTTTTGCCTGACTTTTGTTCTACAGCATCTTTAGGAATATTAAAAATGTATCTATAGCAGAGTTGGTTGTTTTTCCCGAATGAACAATATTTGTATTTCTCACTTCTCTTGGTTAGAGAGAGAAGTAGGATAGTAACAGCACATCCTACTGGCCAAGAAATTGCAGTGAGCAATAAAAGACAATATGTAAAACTAAGGGACTAGAACACTGTCTGAGAATCTCACAAATAAATGAATAATCCACAAAACTCCAGTTAATTCATACACCATCCACTATCATAATCAAAAGTTGACTCAAAATCTGATTTGATTTCTTAATGTAAATAAACTTCTCTTCTGTCAAAGGAGACATCATATTACCAGAAAAGAAGCAAATAATACCTTGCAATTAGTCAATTAAGAATATTAGCAATTTCATTACTGCAAATCTACAGAGAGAGAAATGTAGGTAGATTATACATCTTAGTATGGCCCGGTGTAAGCATTTAAGACTACAGAACTCAATAGAAACTTGCAAGAGAGAAACAAATTAGGGAATAAAGGACTGTAATTTTCTTCTAAATTCAGTAGATGAGAGGACAGTCCAGAAGTCCAGTAATATGTGGTTATTTACTCTAAGAGCTTAGAAAAAAAGATTTTTATGAATTTCTATGCTAGTAACAGACCCAAGGCATACTGTAACTTGACTGAAATAATCGATTATAATGTATATTACATATTTACTAAAATAAATATATTTATTATCTAGTTCCTCACACCAAAGCTGCATTTACATTCAGGTAAATTATAAGCTATATTTTATTCATATTTGTATTAAATTAGTTCTGTAGCAAGATAGGCAATACAATGAGGACTCTGATCCTTAAAGAAATGTATAATATAGTATATAATAGTGATATATATGTATATGTAAGTATTTTGAAAACTATGTTCTATGCTGCCATTTTATTCCTGCAAATATTGCTTCTCTAGAGCATCAATCTACAGATAAAATTTCATTAATTGTTGATGATAATAGTTAAAGGTCGCCGTCATAATGCATAAACAAGCAAATAAATAATGGCTTCTATTTACTTAGTACACCTTTAGGATCTGGACTCTGAGTCTTTAATTTGGAGCCTAACCATGCTTAACAGGATTTTATAAAATGCAATATAACACCAGTGTTTAAATTTGTAACTCTGAGGCATAATAATTCCTCTCAGAAATCCTTTACTAAACATATATTAGCCATATTCATTAAACAAACATTTATTTTGAATATATGCTTTGTGGCAAGCAATATTATATACTGGGATACCACAGTGAACAAAAATGGCTAAAATCCCCCAAAGGCTGTTTGTATGCATGTCTACCAAACCATGCTTGAGCCCCTCACAACACTGTGGGCAGTGACTTGCTGGGTGTGATAGGCTGGTAATGACTCCAAATTATGCCCACATCCTAACCCAGAGAACATATGAATACTACTTTAAGATTTTTTTGCAGATGTGTTAAAGATCTTGAGATGGGATTATGCTGGATTATCTGATGGGCTCTAAATATAATCACAGGTATCCTCACAAGAGAGAGGCAGAAGATTTACTTGTACATTTATTTTTTGGTGAGGAAGATTTGCTCTGAGCTAACTTCCATTGCCATTCTTCCTCTTTTTTTCTTGAGGAAGAGTGTCCCTGAGCTAACATCTGTGCTGATCTTCCTCTACTTTGTGTGTGGGTCACTGCCACAGCATGACTTTACGAGTGGGGTAGGTCCATGCCCGGGATCCAAACTCAAAGCCTGGGCCACCAAAGTGGAGTGCACTGGACTAAACCACTACGCCACAGGGTCAGCCCCAGGCAGAAGGTTTTATACACACACACAAAAGAGAAGGTAAAAGTGAGAGCAACGCAGCCACAAACCAGGGAATGCTGTCAATCACCAGAAGCTCAAAGAGGCAAGGAACGGATGCTCCCAAAGAGCCTTGGGAGGAAGTGTGGCCCTGCTGACACCTTGATTTGGCCCCGTGACACTGATTTTGGACTTCTCCAGAACTGTGAGAGAATCAGTTTTCGCTTATTTAAGTCACTAAGTGTGTGGTACTTTGTTACAGCAGCCACAGGACACTAATAAAATGCCTAATACAAGTTTTAAAACTAAATCAATTACATGAAGTCTAGGGTTTAGGCTGATCTTCTAAAAGGAAAAAAGAAGATATATTACTTTATTTTTCTTTCCAAGAAAAATATAAAGGGAATGCGCATTAACTACTTAGAAGATAAATGAACACTCTCAAAATGTCCAGTGATTATGCTTCACCAATGTTCCCTCTGTATAAATGCATGAAAACACGTACGTACGCATATAACATAAACATCAATGGTTTAAATAGTTTATAACATATTTACTCTTTGAGTAAAGCATTCAGTAGATTGTTATGTTTAATTTATTAGTGAAGACGATCAATCCATTTGTGGCTGTTTTACTTGTGCACTTTTCTGTTATCCTTATTTGAGTCTCCCCAGGGAATACAATGCTTTGTTATAATAAACTTCTCAACATACAGGACACATTTCCACACTCTGAATTTTCTCCTCAGAAATTGAAGTGTATAATGCATTTAGAATATTATCAATGTTGATAATACAAAAAGAGGTAGTTTGGATGTTATTGCTGGTTAGTTAGTAACATTTAGCAAGAAAAATAAAGAATATAAACTTTGAAAACATGTTTTTGAATTATACCTCCACTTGAGAACACTTTCATATGATCTTCTTTTTTAAGATAAGAATGTTTCAATGCGATTAACTCTGGATTAATATTGCCCTGGTCTAGTATTTTTTCCAAAGTGATAAAATTGCATTTATTAGCTCTTACCTTTTAAGCATAGTGCATACGTGTGTACAATTGCTTGCTTTATCCTGAAAGCATATCGGTTATGTGCCTACAAGATCACAGTGAGAGAAAGACATGTCCAAGAAACAAAACTATAAATCATTCATTTAATTTGAGAGTATTTGAAAAAAAATTTAGGTATTGGATAACTTCTTTTAATGTCAAATGAAAATATTTGGGACTCACTGAGTTACTCCTTAATACTTATATGAAAATTGTATTTCAAAACTAGCTTGCATTCTGCCCTAAAGACAAAATCAGGAAGTTGGCCAAAAACGCTAGCCAAATTGCACTCCTGGCACAAGAGGGGAGTATTTAGAATTCCTAAATAACTCTTTCCTTAATTGTAAAATACACATGATTCTATAAAAAGTATGAATGTTATTGGAACTCTGTTGCTAGGATGAATTTATTCCAAACTGGTATTTATTATCAAAAATGATTTATGACATGTGCTCAGTCCAAATAGATGTAGAGAGCGCTACAGGAGGTATTGCATTGTGAGACTCTACAAAGAACCTTCTTTCTTTCATTAACTTTCACTTCTGGTTGCTATGGCATCTGGTGACAACCATAAATTTGGAAAATTATCACCATCTGCCCACGCCCCCTTCTAAGATTACACACAGGCCCACTCAAGCAACCAAAATAAAAAACAAATAAAAACTCCATAGGCAATCTAAAAGTTTTTTTTTTTAAGTTATAGAAACGTAAATGCATAATATTAGAGCTGAGAAAGACATTTTTTAAAAACATAAAAACAGTCATATTTTTTCTGAGAAAACAGATGCCTCCAAGAAAGATTATCATTGAACTCCAATGTTCAATTTTTGAAAAGAAAAAATGAGGGAATTATTAGGAACAAATTGATAGGTTTTAATAAATTTGTCAAAATTAATAAATTTTCCTTTCCACGGGATGAATTTTGGCAACTTTAAAGGTAAATTTGCATCTTTTATGTTTTTCAAATGGTAATACTGGGAATACAGAAGTACAGGTCAATGTTCACAGGTAAGCTACAATTTAAATCTTAAAAAGGATTTGAGACTTGGGGGGGCAGGGCTGGTTCTTTTTTCTTTGTTTTCCTGAGGCTTACATGTCTGCTTGTTTTGCTAGTTTTAGAAGCATGATTTCCAACTCTTTTATAGCTACAGATATAACTATAGAATCTTGGAAAGAAATTTTTAAAATTTCAGACTTACAACTCAAAAACATAGTAGAATTGTGATCAAGCTAGTTTGTTTAATGTCAGCAATATTGAAATATAACTTTTTCACTGTTTAAAAAATAAATAACACACTTCACCTTCCCCATCTTAGGAAGAAAAAAATGACATTTTGTTGTTTAAAGAAAGTAACAAATGTAAGAAAAGAAAGTAGCAAATGTAAATAAAGTACTGAGACATAAAAGTCTATATGTCCATTTTGAATCCTATTCTCCCAAGGGACTAAGTACTCCTTGGGAGAAAAGTGTTACGCTCTTTTGGGAACTACAAGATTTCTTTAAAACATTAAATTACTAGCTAATGTTTTAAGATAGTAAATAATACATTCTCCAGGGGATGGAAAAACTATTCTGTATTCCCTAAAATCTAATCTTCTCCATCTAGAAAAGTTTTAGGGAAAAAGAGCAATCATATTAAATATATTAAGATAAGACCATTCAGGTGCAACAGTAAAACTTCCGGCAGCTTCAAATCTTTGGACCAATCTCTAAAAGTTGAAAGTAAGTCAAAGAGTCAATAGTGAGCTCACATGCCCTGTTTTAAAGGCATTCACTGGGCTCTATGGAGCACTGAACTGTCCAAGACCCACTTTTCAACCCAGTCTTCTCTCCTGGTGAGGCTCGATCTCCTCATCCTTCTCTAGAACATGAGTGCTTAAGGTCTTTTCCAATATAATTCTTAACAAGGTTAAGTGAAATTCTGGTTTCCGGGTTCACAACGTACTGGGAAGTTCAAAAGTAAAAAGGCATGTCTGAGTAGACAGCACAGCAACTGAAATATATGAAATGATCCTACTTCAAAAATGAAAGCCCATATTGATGAGTCAAATTTAAATTCTCTCCAGTGTCTCTGTTCACCAAGCCAGAGAAGTATGTAAGCTATTTCAGAAAGAGGTCTATCAAAAACGACTTAAGGGGCTGGCCGGTGGTGCAGCAGTTAAATTGGCACATTCCACTTTGGCGGCCCCGGTTTCACTGGTTTGGATCCCGGGTACAGCTCTATGCACCGCTTGTCAAGCCATGCTGTGGTCGGTGTCCCACATATAAAGCAGAGGAAGATGGGCACAGATGTTAGCTCAGGGCCAGTCTTCCTCAGCAAAAAGAGGAGGATTGGCAGCAGATGTTAGCTCAGGGCTAACCTTCCTCCAAAAAAAAAAGGAATTAACTTAACAAAAATGACAATATTTTGATTTTGAGTTTTGGCTTTTGATCTTCAGTTATTTGGAAACTTCATTTACCCCAAAGTTACTTGACAGTGTTAATTATGCAAGGTCTTGCTATACTTAGAGTCTGACATCAACTTAATTCATCATTGCTTTGGTAATGAAGTATTTCTTGTCTTCACCATAAAAGATTGTGTTGGCAGACAATTTGGAACCAGATCTTCCCTATTTTAATATGAATACAATCTCGAATACTTTTTTCCCATAATAGTGATACGTGAGTGTCAACACAAACTTATCAAATACAGAATGATTGTGAAAATGATTATTTTTCAAAATCCACCAACAAATAAAAATGGCAAGTAATAGGATATTGGAGTATATGAGGAAGGGATTTGGTGTAAACCTAATTCGGCCTGATCTTGTCTTTCCAAAAGGGCCTGACTGAGGCCATTGAGCATGCCTTGTATATCTGCTTTAGATATTCCCTATGGCAAGAACAAAGGCCCTTGAGATAAAGGTGCAACTTCCCTCCCCCTCCCAATGTTGGCATTTCCTTAAGGATTAAGCATCTTTCCTTAGGCTAGGAACTGACTGCTGTGCTCACCTGTGACCACCCAGCTGGAGACAATAGACTTGCCTCCTGCTACGCCCTCTGAGATAGCAGACCCACTACCTGCTGTGTCCATCAAGTGCTGTGCCTTCAGGGCAATCTTGTGACTATTGTGGGAGGGACATTTCAATCATGTGAAACAGCCTGTTTGAGGGTATATAAACACTCTGTATACCTCACTTCCTTGTTGCCCTTTCTTCCTTCGGGAAGAAAGGCCCCGGGCCATGGTCCTCAGATTTCAGCTCAGGATAAACTCTCCCAAATTTTTATTTATAAATTGGTTATGGATTATTTTCGTCGACACCACGAAACGTATTTCATTGAGAAGTTAAGTCAAAGAATCAGGTCTTTCTTCTAGCACACCTGAGCCTTTCAACTATGCAACATGAAAAGTTAAGCTCTAAGTTCTATCTTGCCTATGCAGTACCCCCCAAAAATTCAATTTTTCCTTTTTTAAGGAAGACTGGCCCTGAGCTAACATCTGTGCCCATCTGTCTCTACTTTATACGTGGGGTGCTGCCACAGCGTGGCTCGACAAGCAGTGTGAAGGTCAGCACCTGGGATCTGAATCAGCGCCCACAGGCCACCAAAGCAGAGCATGCAGACTTAACCACTGTGCCACCAGGCTGGTCTCCAAAAGCCCCAAATTTTTAAATCAGGAAATTTTATCCAGTCAAGGCCCAGCAAAACAGTTAAGGCTTAACAAATTTCTTTTCCCGATATCAAATTTGGAATTAGAATTGCAGGCAGTAGGATTCAGTTACTTGAGAACCATGACTAACTAGACAAATAGAAATGATGATATCTACTCTGTAATTGAGTTGTTTTCAGCTATTGATTTCATTTTTCTGTATCTCAGTTTTTCATTTGCAAAATTAGCATAAAAATACAACTCTTTGTATTTAAGTTATTACTTTGTATTTAAGTTATTTGAATTTAAGTTATTTACTCCTGAGAACCTTTGGTACCTTACTGAAAAAAAGTTGGATATATAAAGTGAACAAATAACTTCAAATTCAACCCAGTGGATGCTTGATAAAGGTCCACAAAGGTGAACAAACTGTTCAGAGGTTGACACTAAAATAAAGGTAAGTTAAAAGTCACTACTTTCAAGAAGCTTTCAACCAAACAAGGAATGTGAAATCAGATACCCATGATTATGTTACAGCATGGAGAAAGACAAATGTTACAAAAGAAAAGAAAACACTGATATGAGAATTCAAAGAAAAAATGAAGACTCTCTCCTGAGATTCCTTTCCTGTATCAGTTGTGTTACATGATAACTATATGTTTATATGTATATCTCCTCATTGACTTCCATGATGACAAGAATTAATACAAATATTATATATTATATAATTATAATATATCATTTTTCTTTAATTTGCTCATGGATCTGGACAAAACATGGAAAGTGAGCAAACATATGTATAAGTACTTAAAAGAATTCATGAACACATCCAAGTGGTAGAAATCAAATGAATTATTTTTGCATGCAGTGCACTATTGAAGTTGTTTATGTGGTCAAGACTATTCTTTTACATTTTCAAAATTCTGGTAATAACCATCTTTCAAATGTTTCTAATGGAAATGTATTCACATTACAGTCTGAGAAAAATTAGAAGATATTTGTATTTGACATATTTACTGTCTTTTGTTTCAATGCATTTCAATCTGTTTCAAAGTTCTCATGGAAAGAGAAATACATTTAGAATCCAGAGACCTGGGTTTGAATAACCACTGGCAATTACCAACTCATTGACCTTGGGAAAGTCACTGATTCTTTCTGAGCTTTGATTCCTTAACTGGAAAATACAGATAATAATTTGTTGTTTGATATTAGTGAGAGAATTAATTAGAATAACTCCTAGCACTGTACTCAATTAAGCTTCTTTCATTTTACTTTAAATAAATGATGATAACCATAATACACTTTTAAAATAAATTCTCATCAGTAACGGTATCTTAGTGTACACAAAAATAATTGATGGGTGTAAATATCTATACGAAGATAGGTATATATAAAAGCTATGGCATTGGCTAATTTTTAATATTTTCAGCATAAATAAGGAGCACTCTTACCTGTTGGTGGGATTATCCCAGGAGACATGAGGCCAGGGACCGAATGTGGCATGATATGAGAGTTCTCTGGGGAGGTGACACTTTGAGTCCTCTTAGGAGGCCTTCCAGGTCTAGAACTGAAACAAACAAACAAAAAATTTTTACAATTAAGCTGTTGTCTTACACATCATTTCAAAGTTGTTTCAAGTGGTAACATGGACTGTAAATAAATTTGTTTCAAGGACGGTTGCTTTTGCAGTTAGATGTAATAGACTTCCATCACTAATTAGATTACATGCTGAATTCATTTTCCTCATTGAAGATCAGCCACTCTTGATGCATAATTCATAGCCTGCACCTCGTTACCTGCTTCTTCATATTAATATCTATACACAGTTTGAATTGCCTCGTTTGCATATGCTAAAGTTCTGCATGCAGCCTTCAGCACGAAAATTATGCACTAACTTGTAATAATTATTACAGTCAGCCTGCTATTGATTTATGAGACTTTTAAAAACCAAATATGTGTAGTACTTGTAATGAATGATATTTTAAGGTTCTTCAGGAAATTAAAAGGCAATGGCTGCCTAAGGAAATGTTCTGCTTGTTTGATTTAATACTACAGTTAGCTGGGAGGTGGAATGAAAGAGTGATTCAGACCTATAGCACATTTTTCGATGATATGTTTTATTACTTCGCACTGCTAGCCTGATATCTAGATGATAAATGACAATACATATCTAATGTGTGAAAAGGTCTTGCAATTTCTTTATTTTTTGTCATTTAAAAGATAAGTCAAGTTATCATTTAACCCTTATTCTATTTAAATGAACAGCCCCACTAGGTTGCCTTACTTTTAATATACGAAAATAAATGGGAAAGGCTCAGGATTATTTCTAGGACATCATTGAGAAAGTGCCAGTATAGTGTCTTTTATCTGCCTTTAGGATAAATAAAAATACTTTGTGTTTGTGCTTTAGCAGTACTTGTCCTTTACATGCTTATTGCACAAAATTAATTTTTAAAATTATAAAAGCAGAAGGTGGAGAGGAGACAAGTATTCACTATCCCTGTATGAGAATAACATGAAGAATAGAATATTAGCAATTTTTGACACAAACATAGCATTATGTTCCCACTTTCTGCATTTGTATCCTAAATGTGCTTTTATGAAATGCTTTTCCAACACATATCTGGCCATGGTGTGCCTAGGTATATCAGAACCTCCAGATACGTCCTTCCTATGTTAGTATTTCCATGTTAGCCTCAGCTGAGATCCTTTGCCTCACCAGAAGATTCAAAGATCCTACACCTCTATTCTTTAGTGCAATATATACTGTCATTTAACAAATAATTATTAAGCACTTGCTGTTTTCAAAGCAGTTCATGTGGAAGCTAATTTAGGAGAATGAGTTCTTTAGTCTTCAGGACCTTATACTCTTGTCAAGGGGCACAAACCTGGTGCATACAAAACTATGGTGCAAATTGGAATGTGCTAAGTGTCACGAGAAAGCTGCAATTCAAATACTAATTGGATGTTAGGCAAGATGATGACACTTCCATGTTGAGGGAAGGGAGATAAGATTTCATGGCAGTAGAAGCATTAGGAGAGAATTCTGAAGGATAAGTTAGACACAGAGAGGAAAAGAATATAGGAAAAGTACACTCCAGTGAGAATGTGAGAAAGGAATAGAAACATGAAAATGTATGAATGTACAGGATTGTCTCCAATGAGCTGAAACAGGTCGAATAAGATGAAAAGCCGAGATTGGTAGCACTAGACTTTCTGCCTGGGGCCAAATCCTGGAGGGCTGTGAACCAAGAACAAGGAGAGAGTGTATTTGTTTTGCTAACCAATAAGGATACTCTCTTCCATATTGTTCTGAAGTATCTCTCTGGCTACTTATTCTTCCTTATTACTCTTCATCCTCATCTGGTTCTTTACCTCCTGTTATTTGCCTAGGGTCGATCAATAGCCGCTGATAGTCTCCATTCTCCCTGAGTGATCACTTCTGTTGACATCACTGAGATGCTAAGGAATAATGGCTAAATATATACCTACAGTCTAGATCTTCCCCCTGAGATTCAGACATATTAATGCCTGTCTACTGGAAATCTCTGCTTTGATTTTCTATAATAATCTGAAACTTAGCTTATCCAAATCTGAACTCAGCATCTTCCCCATTAAAACCCATTCCTCTTTCTCTAGTTCAGCAAAATGACACCCAATTGACTAAGCCAAAACTCCAGGACTCAGCCCTGTCTTTTCCTTCCCTTGTACACTCATATATCATCCAAATGATGATATCTCTTTAATTCATTCTCTCTTCTCTATCCCCACTCTTATCTTCCATCAATGCCTCAATTCTTATTTGATCTACTATCACAGCCTTCCAAACACTTCCAAGACCTACCTCACTAGAGCGCAGACAACACTTCATACTGATCTCAGAAAGATTTTTCTACAACACAAATTTGATCACGTTTTCCATTTGCTTAAAGATATCAATAGTTCCCTATAGGATTCACATTCCTTAGCATGGCAACAAGGTCTTTCGATACTTGGTCCCTGCCAATCTCACCCTTTTATTCCTACATTCATGGCTTATAGTTGGCCCTACTGAATCTTTTAACAGTCTCAAGTTGCTTTGGTCTCCTATTACACTACCTTTATAGATGCTTCCTCCTTTGCTGCCAGAGCCTTGTTCTCCACCAACACAACCTCACCCCATTTTACCTCACTAAGCCTTAATTATCCTTCTTGCTAACCACTTCTAGTGAGTATTCTTTCTATGCACTATAACAGCACGTGGTGAACAACTCTAAGATAGCTCTTCCTGCACTGATTATAAGAATCTGCTTATTTGTTTCACTCCCAAGACTCTATGGCAGAAAGTGTATAAAATATATCTTTGTATCTTAAAACTTGGCTCACTGTATGTATCTAAATAAATTTTAACCCAATTTATGAAGCCCTTTCCCCCAGATTCCTCAAGTATTCTACTTCATCCATTCCAGTGGTCTCAAAGTTTCTGGGAAATGAAAAGTAAGGCACAAAAAAAAGTTTGGGCTTCTGAGTCTAAAGATAATGCTAAATATACATGAGAAGACCAGAGAAAGACAATAGATGTATCGGAGGATCTCAGGCAAGATGCCATTGAGAAAGTAGGAAAGGAAAAGGAAGTCAAGAAGAGAAAGTTTTAGCCCTTTAATTTGTTTTGCTGTTAAAGAAAATGAAACTGTTTAGAAGTACTTTATTATTCAGGCCACAGGAGCTGTCCTCACCGAAGTCAGGCTACTAAGTAGGGGCACTTTATTTCACACTGTGATTAGAATAGACCCAGTGGGCTCCTTTCTCCCCAGTCTCCTGCCTAATCTATCACATTGCCTCCAATTCCACCAATAGAGATTTACTGCTTTCAGTCTTGAAGTTTTAAGATCTTTTAAAGCCTTCCATTAAAATGCAAATACCCTTGGTGGTGGTAACACCCTACAGCCATCAACTAACACCCTAGGAGGATTACTTTACAATTAGGGGAGAGCACAATCTTGAGTTATCTATGCAAAGAATAGAAAGGACTGGAAGGAAAGATTTGGCAAGTAACTCAAGTCACTTACCCCTTTGCCTAAGACTAAGAGTACTGGGAACCTCTCCTTGGAGTTATACACAACTTCTTGGCTGAGGAGAAGTTAGAAGTTTTATCCATTAGCAAGACTTCCCTCTATCCCTTCATGACCTATAGTTAGGTTAGGTCCCCTCATTGATGCGCCTCATATTTTACTCTTACTACATACAGACTTGGTCACTAACTGATAGAGGGTTTGACTCTAGGGAAGATAAATTAATTATAAAATATTTGAATATTTAAACTACTTTCAACAGAGCTTTAGGGAACTTCCAAGAGAACATGTGTAGTGCTGTGGCCAGAAGCACAGGTTGTATCCCCTTGATAGATCTAGCTTTAAATATTGGCTCTACCAATTTACTGGACGATCTGACCTTCATGAAGCTACCTAAGTTCTTTGAACATCTGATCAAATCAGGATTTTTTTTTTTAAAGTGGACCTGTTTACTTTGTTAGAAATAAGTCATTCTTGGAAAGAAAAACAAAAACTTAACTGAAAAGAGGAAGTGAAACAATTAAGAAAAGCATTTCCTTTTGGAATGATCAATTGCTTCAACAGTAGCCATCTTCATGCCTCCTTAGCTACCACAGTAACCCAGCTCTACCCCAGAGGATCAGAGCCGCTGAACTCTCCTACTTCTAATCAAAGCAGCAGACCTCACTTAAATAAATTATTACCCTTAACAGCTTGAATGAAATCAAATTTATGACTTTGGTAATTGTTTTTGCCAGAGTTACACATGAGCCATAGTGCAGTCCTTAGTATTTTCAACCAACCACATTAAAAGAGGAGAGCACCAGCTTAGAGACTCCACACTTAATATATCACTTACTTAGGAATCCACCCAGTCACACCCTTTCCTGCAATTCTGAATTTAAAAGTTTTCTTTTCCAGATAGATCATGTGGTAGACTTCTCTCCTGAATTTACATCATTAAATCATTCTCATGCTAATTTCTATCTCTCTCCCACAACTGTATAATGTTTACCAACTCATCCTAGTCCATTTACTGTGATTATTCAGGGTGAAGTCAAAATCCAACTTAACAGAAAGAAACAAAAGTGATATGACTTAAGAAGCTAAGTGCATCAAAAGAGTGAGAGGCATTTGAAAATGTTAGAGGGAGGGTACATTACAGATTTTTCAATCCCCAAGCTTCTCTCCATAGACATCATCTGCTACTAATGTCTTCAGTAGTTTTTGAGACATTAAGTTCAATTCTCTTCCTGAGAGTTGGAGCAGAGAAATACGTGAAATGCAGAAAGAGACTGTGACGGTTATAAATTGGGAAATGTAAAAGTAGCTACCTAGCAGAAATTTTGGTTCCAAATCCTACCTACTTAGAGTTCCATTCAACCATTCAGTTCATTCATCCATCTATCTAAGAGAAAGGAGCTACTGTACAAGAAGCAACAGGCTAGACATTAGGGTTGCAAGAATACAGGCACACTCCCTTCTTTGAGGAGGAAGATAAAATTAAATAGCCTGTGGGAAAACAGTGCAAAAGAAAAATACATGGCAGCACATAAGCACTGATTTTAGTCTTAGGACACAAACAAGCATTTGGAGGTGAAAGCAGCTTGCTCCATTAATCTGCAAGAGTTCATTAGCCCTCTTAAATCTATTCACCCCAAGAAAACTCCAATTGTGTGTTTATGTTCTGCATAACTTTTTTCTAGTAAACTGCTTCTGTAAAGCCAAGAAAGAAATATGAGAAGTTTGACTACATATATAGGCAAATATACAGTCATGCATTGCTTAACAATGGGGATATGTTCTAAGAAATGTGTTATTAGGTGACTTTGTTGTTGTGTGAACATCACAGAGTGTGCTTACACAAAGCTAGGTGGTATGGCCTACTACACATCTAGGCTATATGGTACTAATCTTATAGGGCTCCTGTTGATATGCAGTCCATCATTGACAGAAATGTTGTTAAGTGGCACAGGACTGTATAAGCCACATATGTATTCTTATTTCTAATTGGAAATGTACAATTTGCTTAATGATTTACACATCCACTTGACCATTATGAAGTCATGAAGAGTCATGTGTATGAGGAGTTTATGAGAGAACGCTTATGTTCTAAGTAACGTGAAAAAGTAAGATACAAACCTGCAGATATGGACATAATGGAGCACAAGAGAGAGAGAGAAATTAAGTAAAGCAAGCAACAAATACCCATAGAAAAAAGACCAGAAGGAAACAGTAAAATATTAGGAGGGATTATCACTGGATGGGGAATTACATATTTTTTTTAAATCAGAAGATTTTAGTTTCCGTGTCATAAGCATATATATTTAAAACATAAAAACAAACTTTTAAACTTAATTAGTGTAGCACTTCAATGACTCTGATCATATTCTTCAGACAATTCATTGTGAACAAACCACGATTCCGGTTAAACTTGATCTGTGCCTGAGGTTTACCTCTATCCATAGCAGAAAACATATACAATTTATTCTTTTAGTCTTTCTTTTCTACTTCAGTTCTAAACTAACCAATAAAAAGCCGATGATTATATGTAAAATTATTACCCTTGTGAGAACTATAAAATTAATCTAAAATATGAAAAGAACAAATAATCATTGATATCTTCCAGAATAAATCAACCTCATAAAATAGATCCATCAGTATAAAACAATACAAAGGACCTCCTAAGATCAATGTATGTATATATTTCACCAAAATACGCAATTGATGTATAATCCTAAATTTATAAATAAGTAGTTTTCCTTCAGAAAGATCTTGTCAACTTATTAGTTGAAACTTTTTTTCAGTTTTCTGAACGGCAACAATATAAATAATCCAGGAAGTATACAATGAGCATTATTTTCCCTTAGTATGGAGTTTTTTTCTATAGCTGGAAAACTTTGAAGGATATGTTATTTTTTTGCAATGATGACAAATGTGAACACTTTTTCAATCTCCTATCACACATTTGTTTGAACGTTTTGTGTTCTCTCTGCAGGTCTGAGTCCCAGTCACGTGTCCCTCTCAGGACAAATAGATTATGAGCGAACTCATCAAAGAGAGAAGGTTCCACAATCACTAAAATACCAAGTTCCAGGGGACAGGCACCTAAAATATCACCAACTGACACTTGGAGGCACCCTCAGATTACTGGTTCATGAGCACAAAACACAGAACATTCCCTCAACTCTTTACATGGCAGGTGCTGTGGACTGAATTGCGTTGCCCTAAAATTCATATGTTGAAGCCCTAACTCCACTGTGATGGTATTTGAAGATGGGGCCTTTGGGCAATAATTAGGGTCATAGGAGGATATATGGGTGAGGCCCTCATGATGGGATTAGTGCCCTTATAATTAGAGACACCGGAGAGCTTGCTTGCTCTCTCTCTCAGCCACGTGAGGACACAGAAAGAAGGCTACAACCCATGAGACAGCCATTACCAGAAACCAACCATGCTGGCATCCTGATCTCAGATTTCCAGCCTCCAGAACTGTGAGAAAATAAATTTCTGTTGGTCAAGCCACCCAGTCTACAGTGTTTTGTTATGGCAACCTGAGCAAGAGTAAGACAGCAGGCAATTCTGTGCAATAACTGAACAAATACGAATAAAATACACAAAATGAAATTTCCTGTGCAAAAGAGTTAAAAATAAAGTAAAAAAAAAAAAAGGATTCTGAGCTCAAGTTAATTTGAGAAATGCCCAGTTAAACCTATTAAACATACATAGGTTTTGTGGAAAAACTTCACAGATTCCCAAAGCTTTTACTATTTTTGTTTTGTGAGACAATTTCTCAGAGCTTTGGCTATGTTAATAGTTATTATAAATCTCTAAGAATGTGGTAAAATAGGCATTTACTAAACTTAGTTTTCCATGAAACTTGTTATTTCCAGGGAGTTTGCTTAAAGACATGCTTTAAAGGAATATGTTTTTCATAACAGTATGATTATATTCAAATTACAGAAATTTCTCATCTTTCAACATTATCAAATCATGTTCTGTGTCATAGGTCACACGACAATTGTCACAGGAGAATTATTCTCTAGGGACCAGGAAAGCAGGAATTCATGTATTCTATAGGCTTGATTTAAGAGTTGATGATTTCTCAAAACACAAGGTTAACATGAGTAAGTTGAAATGATCACTAACAAAAAATAAATAGGACTTGAAATTAGCTACTCTGGTGAGGAAGAACTATCCTTGCCTCTGACTTCAAAACACACGCTATTTAGACCTGAAGTAGCATGGGAAATTTATTTAATACAAAACTGTTTCAAAGGTCATTGCCAAAATATCTGAAGTCTCTAGCTCAGTTGGAGGTATTTAAATGCTGAATAAGAAATCACCCTAAAATAAGAGTTAAAACATATTGGAATGTGACTAAGCTACTCTTAAGCATTTGTATATTAGTGTTGACAATTAATGACAACCAAAATACTAAAGAGAGTCTCTGTTCAACAGGTTACACACTGGGGACAATCTACCCTAAATTTTATAAGTCCCTCTCTTCTTTCTTAGAATCTATACATGAGGGCCACGTTAAGAAAATTCTTCAAAGTCCGTGCCATATGTGAGTGATATTAATCTTAGAATTAATATATTAATCCTAGTTTAAATTCCTTAACTTAGTGAATATATTTTTGGAGGACAACTTTTTTCAAATCAGGGGTCTTGATATGTTCTTGCCTCAAATTTGAACTATTTACTTAAATCAGTGGTAAATGACACTTTATAAAGTATATCTACTGATTTATTAAAGATATATACTCATATTTTATAAATATTTTGTGGATTAAAAATCAATTTAATGTAATTTAAAGTTTTAATTACAGAAATATAAATTTTTAATACTATTTATTTTTATCTTTCCAATATCATACATTATAATACATCTGCACATATGGTATTTCTCCCAGAAAGGATGCTGTTTTTAAATTTCATTTAGTGACATGTTTGTCTAGAGAGCTAAATATTTTCAACCTTTTAATCACCTACTAATTTTCTCTTCTTCCCATAAGCCTTCCAAGCCACAGATGATTCTACCTACAACACATCTTTTTTTACAGTTATCTTCAAAGACTGACTAAAATCCCCTAAGAGACAAATCCTAAAATAATTAGAAACAATTATAAACAGCTTTCTTAAAGTTTTGGTAGGAGTTAATACTTTATTGGCTTCTTTCTCACATTTCCTGTCATATCTCAAAACCATATTCTACAAAATTTAAATTTATTATTAAAAGACATTCCAGGGCAGCCCTGCTGGCCTAGTGGTTAAGTTAGGCGTGCTCCACTTCAGTGGCCCAGGTTCAGTCCTCAGGCACACACCTACACCACTCATCAGTGGCCGTGCTGTGGCGGCAGCTCTCATACAAAAAATAGAGGAAGATTGGCAACAGATATTAGCTCAGGGTGAATGTTCCTCAGCAAAAAAAAGAAAAAAAGGAAAAAAACAATTCCAATTAAAACATGCTATCTAAACCAATCTTTTATGCAAACTGTAAACTCCATAGTCACAAAGAAAAAAGTTTTATTTCTTGTAATTTTTCCATTCAAATTTCAATTGACTAGATCTTCCAGGCCATTACTTATGGTTATATTTTTTTAATCAAAAGCAATGTATTCAGTCTGTTATTTCACTGTCATGTGCCATGACATGACCCTATTCATAAATGTGCAGTGGCTCTGGTTGCCTATTATTCTTTTTTTTTTTTTTAAAGATTTTATTTTTTCCTTTTTCTCCCCAAAGCCCCCCCGGTACATAGTTGTATATTCTTCATTGTGGGTCCTTCTAGTTGTGGCATGTGGGACGCCGCCTCAGCGTGGTTTGATGAGCAGTGTCATGTCTGCATCCAGGATTCGAACCAACGAAACACTGGGCCGCCTGCAGCGGAGCGCGCAAACTTAACCACTCAGCCACGGGGCCAGCCCCTGGTTGCCTATTATTCTGTTTTTGCAGATCAGCTTGAATTTGGCCCCAAGATATACCCATTGCTCCAATCTCAAAATCATACCGAACTCTCCTCTATAGGAGATGCCACTTCCAACTCTCTGAATGTCCTTTTCCTAAATATTTTCATTTTATTTTGGAATAGTACATAAAATAATCACAGTTGTATTATATTGTCTATCTGCCAGGCACTGTGCTAAGTTCACTACGTGATCTAACTCTTTTAATATTCATAACAAACCTTTGAGATAGGTGTTATTATTATCCTTATTTAACTGATGAAGAAATTGGGACACAAAAAAGTAAAATGCCTTACTCAGTATCTCACACATAAAAAGTGATAGAGTGAGGTTGGTTGGTGGGAAGGATAAATAGGCAAAGCACAGAGGATTCTTAGGGAGTGAAAATATTGTATGATACAATAATGGTGGATACATATCATTACACATTTGTCCAAATTCGTAGAATGTACAACACTAAGAATGAACCCTAATGTAAACTGTGGACTCTGAGTGATTGTGATGTGTCAATGTAAGTTCATCAGTTGTAACAAATTTATCACTCTGGTGAGGGATGTTGATAAAGGGGAAAGCTACGCATGTGTCGGGGGTATATGGGAAATCCCCGTACCTTCTCAATTTTGCTGTAAACCTAAAACTGCTCTAAAAAAACTTGTCTTAAAAAAGAGCAATAGAGCCAAGTTATGAACCAAGGCAATCTAGACCAGAGGCCAAGCCCTGAGCACCATGCAATATGCCTCCATAGCCTATTTGTTTGTTAAGTTATCAACAAACATTAAATGCTAATGTGCCTGACCTTACATCGTGTGCTAGAAATACCAAGAAGATACTGTCCCTGACTTCAAGTAACTCACAGTCTATTTTGGGAAATAGATAGATACATAAAAAATTACAATAAACTAAGTTAAATACTGCAGTAAATGTTCCAAAGGAGTGTTGCAGGAACACCATAGTGGGGGTACCTCAGGAAGGATGAGATGTGAGGAAACAGGAGTTAGCCAACTGAAGAAGAGGAGGGGGTGTAAGTAAGGAAACATCCATAGAGGCACATCTCCCTTACACACACACACTTCTGTAATGAAATCCTGAATAACTCAAAACTCATACTCATCTTTCCTTCTTGAAATGGTTAGTATCATGCAGTCTAACACATCATCATTTTCATAGTTTCAAAGGTCATATCTCACTTCTCCATATTGTCTCCATGCTTCTGACCTTGAGAAATATGGTAGATATGGGGTAGGCACTGATTTTTGATCAACTGTCTTTGGGACATTATGATATATTTACTTTAAATGTATGTTCATTGTGATTTGGGGTGGGGGGATAATTTAAAAAGAACACGAGTTGGTGTTATATAATGGACTGTGTAGACAAAATCTGACTCTGACCAGTAACGAATCCATCTCGCTTTCAATATTTTACTTTAACATGGATTTGTATCCATAACAAGGAAACTCATTAATGACTTAACTGAGTTTTATTTTGCTATATTATTTATTAGCTCAATCTTAATCATAGTTGCTACTGTATGCCTTTAATATACAAGATGAAAATATTTTGTAGAGAAATTATCACTAAGCAACAATAAGGAAGGAAAAAACTAGAGCAAGTGTGCATGAAACTTTACGTTCTAAAGCAATCACAATCATAAATTTCTGGTAAAGTAACTAAATCTACACACATAAGCAAAAACAATTTGGTATAAGCATCTTGACACATAAATCACAACAGCAGAAACAATAGTTATGTATATATTAAACTATTGATCCTTAGAGATGTAGTTTCAAATGACGGTTCAAAGTAGAATCTAGTAAATCAGAACTCAGAAAACCTTGTCTTCCTGCTTGTGAATGCAGAGAGGCAAGATGGCTGACTCAACCTAAAATACATGTTTCCACTCTCCACTGACAAGTTATTTGTTTGTTACCTCTGGAGAAAATGTACATAACTAATTTATTTGAGAAAGCTGTTACGAAAAAAAAATACATTTGCCATTCCTGTCCACTGTGTAACGCATGGGGAGCTGTCAAGAAATGAGGTCGTGAAGCACAGACATTCAGATACCAACCCAGAACTCAGAGACCTCCTGACAACTTTTGGACATTCCCAGGAGGATTCTAGGCCTGGGAACTAATGAAAGGATTACAGTAAGACAGACAAAGTATGCTGTTTTCAGCCTGCAGAGTTTTAATAACATGCTTAATTCGTTACCTGACACAAATGTTACATAAGCACCAAACATTGCTATTAATATGATTTACATTAATTGAATTCTGTTTAATACGTTATGAAAGTGTTTTATTTAATGAATGGCCTTTTAATACTAATTTTCCGTATTCTAAGAAATTATGATATAAACTGCCTGCACCACAGAGTTGGAGAAGACATTGGCAATTGTCCTTTCAAGCTTGGATAGACATTGTTTTATCATGGAATTTTTTTCCTCTGGAACACTATGCAGATGCTGCTTTTAAAATCCCAGTCATTATGCTAATTCCTATATTCTCTTCTTTATTTACTTGTACCCAAATCATGATCTAAAATACTAAAAAGTATTGCCTTAATACCATTATTTAAATTGACTAAATAAATAGTAGCTCAAGTTTAGAGCTGACATATTTATATGTACCAGGAAGTCTTTTGAGCGTGTTATCTGTATTACTTCATTTAATTCAATAGCTTCATGAGATGAAAGTATTACTTCTATTTTATGAGTACGGAATCTGAGACAGAGATATGTTGAAATATGGTGTTACTAAGAATAAAAATACAGATTTTCTTATTCATTAGTTTAAATAAAAAAAACCATTTCTTGATTAAGTCTTGTGCCTGACACTGTATTATATAGAAGTCTAAGGAAATAATAGCTGTCATATTTTAATTTTTTAAAACTGAAGATAGTATTCCATATTTCGGTCAATTTCCTTATCTGTCTGTTTGTTAGAGGATTTTCTGATATTCACACTCTGCCTTAGTCTCCTAGTCAGACAAAAGACTCTCAAAGTCCATGACTATGGATCTGATGACTCACTCCTATGTGTTCTTTCCTTCCTTCCAACATTACTAGAACCCACAGACACATGTTAAGTAGCCACTGGGTGCAAAGACCAGTCCAAATACCATGACAAAGACAAGGACAACAAAACACAACTCTTTCTCCAAAAGGGAGCTTCTTACTGGTAGAATATACAGTTAGTTGTGCTGCTAAGTCCGAAGTAACTTAAAAAAAGAGAAGGATAAATTTTCAAACAATATAAAGAGAGAAATGGCATTTACAGTGGGTCTTGAACCATGAGTATGATTTTGGGTGATGGAGATAAGGTGAGAAGAAGACACTGAGGTTTGCAAATGGCATGATCAAGGGCTCCAAGGCAGAAAAGTATGTAAAGCACCAGGAATGATGGTTGGGTTAAGCCCTCAATAAAGTTGCCCTCTGCACAGAACTTCTAGGCCATATTTCTTGGTTTAGTATGTTTCTTTTGTGTGTTACAGTCCCAGATATTTTGTAAAGCCTTTGAGGTCATAACCAAGGCTTGTTTCCTCTGAAGCCCTCCCCTGCTTTCCAGTACAGAGGGCAGCTAATTGTGCGCGTTCTGTAGTGCAGACAGAAAAGGGTGAGTGAGTTTAGTAACTGAAGATCCCACTGTAAAAGGCAAGGCAAATATTGAGTGTCTAGAAGGAGCCTTCAAGAAGGGCAATATGATCTAATTATAACATTCATACTTAGGAAGTGGTAGTACGTGAAGATGGCTCACAATTTTGTAGATTTTCATCAGATTAGAGTGAAAATTGTCAGCTGCTATTGTCAGGATAGTGCTTCAAAATCATCAGATCTAATAATAACTGAATTTTCTATGGGACTTTTATCATGCTAAATACTTTGACATGCATTATATGATTTGATCTTCTATCAGAGAAATATTGCCATTATGCCCATTTTACAGATAAACGAATGATTCCTGGAGAGAGAATAAGTAACTTGACTAGGCCATAGACTGCTAAAGGAGCAGAGCTGAATGGAACCAGGTCTGACTGAGCCAAAGTCCACTCTGAATGGCCACACTAATCCTAAAAACGTTTCAGCCCAGAAGAAATTTACCTCAGAAGTAAACAGCCAGATGTAGATGATTTTTGAAATTCTGTTTCAAGGCTGCATTTCCATTCTACAACTCCAAATACATTTAATATTTTGAAATATATTCACTACTTTGAAAAATAATTCAATGTTCCTGCCTCCACACCTTTGCACTCGGTGTTGCTACTTCCTAGAAGGCTGTTTAGTAAGATGGCTCCATGTTGAATCTTCCGAGACTCCCATACAACATGACCCTGGGGCAAGTTAACAGCTCCCCTCCCTCACCCTGATGCATTTTTAGCCCAAGCATTATTTAGCAATACTAAATATTTACTGGTTTGTTAGTAATTATCTGTCCAGGCAGGCTTCATGGGTGCAAGGATTTTTAAATGTGTTTTGTTCGATGCTGTATCCCCAGAATATAAGAACAGTGTCTGGCACAAGGTAAGGACTTAATAAACATCTATTAAATGAAAAAAAATGAATGAGTAGGTGAAGGAAGAAAAGGATGCTCACTGCTGATCTCTGGCCATCTGAGTCTACATTGTCTTAATAGCTATTCAAGTACCTGAGAGGCTGGGGCTATGGCATGTCAGAGTGTTTCATATGGTGTCAATTTGATAATGATGATGAAGTGGAGGGCTGCTGAGTTATTGCCTTCTTTGCATTATCCTACCTCAAACTGAAAACTCTGGATCTGTTTTAGCTCTTCAGAATGATGTGGTTGGAAAGAGAATACCCCATAAATTTTTAAACTGATGGCAATCTGTGGAGCTTGAAATCATCAGCCAAAGTGTTCTACATGCAAATACGTACAGTTTTTAACTGGCTTTACAAATGTAGACATATACACTTGAAAATTTAATTCATACTTCCATAATAACGTATGCATTTCTAATCATTTGATTTAAGCTACACTTCTAGGTCATCAAAAATAAACCATCTTTGGACTAAATTTTAGTCTCACAAATTGTTCCCTACATACACATGGTTATATATGAAAGTCTTAAACTATTCCATTTAATTCCAAGAGAAGGATATATTATTTTGAAAATTATGTCAGAACAATTCGATAGCTATCTGAAAAGTTGCATTTTATGCAATTAAAGAAGTAGATTAAGTAATTACATACTTAAAAATTCCAAAAGAGTAAAAGAAAACAACCCTTGGGATAAGGAAGGACTTTATAAGCATGAGATTAGTGTCAGAAACCATAAAAAAATTCATAGAATTATCTGCATATAAATTAAAAACATTTTTAGGAAAACTAATTGTGAAGGATAAGTGACAAAATAGGAAAATGTATATGTTAAAGAAAAAGGATAATTACCCTTAATTTATGAACAATGAATAATTCTAATATTAAATGGCAAATGAATACAAATGGGAAAATAACACAAATAAGTAATTAATTAATTAGCATATAAAAAACTACAATCTCACTAATTAATAAATAATTAAAGATCAAATCAAATACAAGATATCACATTATGTCCATCACACTGGCAAAGCTAAAAAATACTGTCAGTACACTGGTAGAAGTATATATATTGCATGATATTTCTCAAAGTTCATTTAGTCCAATGCATCAAAATTTAAAATACGAATACTTTCAGGTCAATACTTTCACATTAGCAAATCTAGGAATTCATCCTGAGGTAATGAGAGATAGAGAATATGTAAAATTAAAGCCCTGAATGTTCATATAAATATGTTGAGTTGAATAAATTATGGGGTATGCTAGACTGAAATTCTAGTAGGTCATTAAAATTATACATATTAGAAAGCTGGATAAAAAGGATACGAAAACATGTTCATGGTATATTCTTATGTTTTATAACAGGTTAGACATAGTATGATCACGTTATATATGCTATCAGTGCTTTTCTTCTTCTTTGTGATTATATATCTTCACTTTCTTAGTTTGCTGAAATTTTCTAAATACTTGTCAATTACCAAGGTTTTTTTTCCAATCAGGAAAATAATAAAGTTGGTTGAGTATCCAGAGATGGATTCAGTTACATTCAAAGAAAATTATTTTTCAAACACTAGGAAAAACTAATAGTTAATGCTCTGAAAATGTTAGAAGTAAACTGTGTATGTATAGAAAAGTATTTTACTTTAGAAGTATATGTATAAAGTAAAAATAAATAATTAGAAATAGATCCTAAACTGCCTGGATATTAGGAGCATAGCATCTAGACCTTATTGACTAGAATTTATAACTTGGCTATTTGCTCCCACAAGTTGAAAAACTTAAGGCAAGTTTAACCTCCAAAAGTCCTATATACCAAGGGGAGCTGCAAGACTTAAAAAAAAAACCAAAATTTAAAAAAGATGACATGATAAAAAATGAATGAAGACATGAGGATTGCTAACCACATAAAAAACTCCCACCTTGAATTACGCCTTGAAGCGATCAGATAATTTTTGAATTACATTTCATTATTTGTTAACATTTAGCCTGACTTTTCTGAAAACTACACTGAATTTTATTAAATATTGAGGCCTCCCTGTTTGAATGGGAAAGAGTAGTATACATTCCTACAAGATATGGCCTCTTTGGTGTACAGGCTCCATACTCTTTTGTTGCCTTCATCAATAGGATTTATTCTACATGGATGGATGGTGTGTGATGAGCAGTTTATGAGCAAAGCCGCCAGTATGTAAGATATCCATCTGAATAGGATGAAAAAAGCCAATGGTAGAATTTTGCTACAGAACATATTTTGAATCAACCCAAGGAATTTCTCTTGTTTTCAACCTTTAGACAAAACTCTTAATAAAGTTTGAATATTTGAAGGAAATGCTGAAACTTATGTTAGCTCTCCCAACTAAATTTTAAAGTCGAATATATAAAATTGCTATAGACTCATGTCAAAATGCTAATTTTTTAAACAAATAATATTCCAGATGAAAAATTTAGAAAACATAGAACTATCTCAGAACTTTGGTTTTCCTTGATTTGTTTTAATTAACTTTCATCAAATATTTTAAAAGCAGTGTTCCTTTTCTTATTTAGCTACATTCCTGAATTTGTACTGCTAAAAACATTTGATTGCATGATATTCATTTTAATTGCATCTTTTCTGTTATGTTTTCTAGTTACTGTTTGCTTGGCCACCTGGACTAATACACTCTGACATTTTGTTAAAAGCACACACCTGCATGTGCGCGCGCACACACACACACACACACACACACACACACACACACAGTTTGGACACATGCTGGCATTTTCCATACATGCTGATGTCGATGGAAACGGCAAACGTATAAAGAAAGGGGAAAAAGAAAAGACAAAGCAAAAAATTGATCTCAGCAAAAACTGGGAGATATTCCTGCTGTTAAAAGAGTAAGTTCAGGAAAAGATCGTGAGAAATGAGCAGCCTTAATTTACATGGTTACGTTTAAGAAAGTGCGATAGAGTAGGCTGGATCACTGTATGCATGGCTATGCTAATATTCTAATATTGTGAAAAGGCAGATGTTCTTATCTTCTTTCCTCTCCGTGGAGCTACAGTAAATAATGCAAACTTTATATTTGAAGATAACAATTAACACAAGTTGATGTTTCCAAACTTTTCACATCCCTCACCCCATTTTAGCTTTTAACTGTTAAGAAAACTTCAAAGTAAATTAACTTTTAATAAGTTAAAAGCAAAATCCATTAATTTTAACTTTAAATTAACTCAAGTTAATTTAAAGAATTCTGAATTTTAACTTTAACTAGTGAATTATTTTCTAGTCACTTTTCCAGAATTATAGATTAAAAAATAGAAAACGAACACTTGCCCTAAAATCTAAACTCAGACTTACTAATAAACCTTTACCAGCTCTCCTTGATCTTCAAACATATAGTGGATATTCATAATTTGCAGAAGGACTGATGCATGTACACAAGCAGAAACTGAAATACACACAAAAGGCAACTGACTGACGTGCAAGACGGCAGTGTTGTTGAGTAGAAACACAGATGCACTTTAAGTAGATTTTTTTCGTAAATAGTTATATAAACAAATCTATGAAATCGATAAATATGAATACTTATTAAATTACTACATGGCCAAGATGCTTTCTTAGGTAAGTATATATGTAAATATAAGATTTAATAATTCAGTATAATAGTCAACAATTATTACATTTATGACTAATACATGTAACTTTAGATGCAGTTGTCTTCCTAAAATGATAATACTTTATTCACCACATACTCTTCCTATAATATAATGATCATACCACTCTGTATCCTATGACAAAATATTTTCTATTTGATGACTGCTTGTATAGTAGCTAAGTGAAAGTTACTTAAACCTCAGAGCATGGAATCCAGAAAGATCAAATATGAAAGGAAATGAGAAATAGTGATAGAACAGATGGAGGATTGATATGAGGTAGTTAAAGGAGTAACTAGGGTTTGGAGAAGAACTTTAAGATACACACTACAAATATGAAGTAGAAATTAAGAGAAGTAAGGTTACAGTGAAGTAGAAAGATAAAAATAAAAATCAGAAAGGATCTTGTGTGAGATGACAGTGTGGGCAGGGAAACAGAAAGGTATATTAATTCAAAGAAAGGAAGCATAGGTAAAAATTCAGACTTCATAATGAGGTGTGAATGTTTGTTCAATTCCATGCTATCTCATGGTGCTTGATTCTATAGTTTTCAGACATGGGAGCCTAAGGAGCCTAGAGAGCCTAAACTTCTGGTTCACTGCTCTACTGCAACATTGCATTAATATTTAACATGTGATGGGGCAAGCCTAGTGGTGTACTGGTTAAGTTTGCACAATCCACTTTGGCTGCCCAGGGTTCACAGGTTCAGATCCAAGGTGTGGACCTACCTGCTCATCAAGCCATGCTGTGACAGGGTCCCACATACAAAATAGAGGAAGATTGGCACAAATGTTAGCTCAGGGACAAACTTGCTCAAGCAAAAAGAGAAAGATTGGCAACAGATGCTAGCTCACAGCCAGTCTTTCTCATACACACAAAAAAAATTTAATTTGCGATGACCAAGTACCAAGACACCACTCCACAACCTAGGGCCTTCAGCTTAATAGTCACCATTAGCAACATAGCCAATCCCAAACTATATAAATAGGTATGCACACAATGGGCAAATTTTGGTTTCTCCCAGCTGCCATCTCCTTTTCTTTCTCTTCTTTCTTATCAAAAGAATATTTTTAACACATATATGAATGATGCTATGCAAAAATCCATGTTTTTCCCATTCTATTCTATACTACAACATTCTATTTAAAACATCAAGCAAGACACAGGAATGTATATGCTAAACTCAAATTATTGACATCTAAAGTACTTTTGAAAAATGTGAAATAAGTTCTCAATTTTAAAAAGACTCTAAATTGTGCATGATTTTCATATAAATTTCACCTTTATGATAGTAAGTTAAAATGAAAATCATATAAAGTATTTAAATCTACATTTCTTGCAAAATGATTTTCAAAAGTTTGCCACCAATGAATTATTTTCTTGATTGACAAAGTATATAAAACAAGGAAAAAAGGAAGAAAGAAAATAATTCTGGGCTTATATAAACATCTACCTTCAATAGCTTAGCAAGCAAACATTAACAAATGCTTTGCATCCTATTTACTTACAACAGTCCTATAAAACAATAAACCTCTGAAAGCAATTACTTTGAATTTATTTTTCCTCTACATTGAAGCAGAAAATATTGTCATGCAAAAGTTAGCATTGAACTTGTATAATAATAGAGATTTATTGAGACAAGGAACAATGCTGATTAAAAAATAAAAGCACTGAAATACACCCTAACATCTTTCCTGAAACACATGATAATAATTATCTTAGGAAAAGGTGGTGCTGACAGCAGCATAAATGATGCTGCCAAATGGAGAGTTAATTTTATTTTAAAGGATTAAACCATAAATTACTTCTTTAAAATTAGTGAGAAAAAATAGATCTCTTCTAAAGTCAATTTAATCAATTCACAAGAATTTTGCACAAGAGAAAAAATTATTAGACCATAACATTCCAAGAGGTTATATGAGAATCATATTAAAGAGCTTCGCCACTCTTATTCAGGAACTAATTTAGAATGTATATGACTGGATTTTCAAATATCTGTTTAACAACCTATATTCTAACATATTTATCGCCATCTCAATCTAGATTTTAAAATGGTAGTTGGCTAGGTTTACCTCGCTTTTAAAAAATGTTTTCTTTTCACTTCTAAATAAGAACTCTAAATAATTGGCTTACTTGTGTGGCATATATATGTTAGAGTCAAAGGATAGTAAGCATTTAATAAATTCATGTTGACTAATAAAGGCTATTATTTGTTCACAATTAGCTGTTCCTTCACAGTCCTTTCTCTACTTTCCAATGAGAAAAACACACTTCATTGTAGACGGTTTTCCTGTCCTTTAGTTTGGGTCTTGGCTGTAGGACTTGCTATTGACAAAGGAATGCAAGCAGATGCGACACGTTCCATAACTGAGCAGAAGGCTGACATGCACTTGCATAGCTCTGTGCCTTCCTTAGCTTCTCCTCTCTCCCATGAGAACACACAGGTCAACAGACCCCAACAGAATCCAGTAGACTTGCGTGTGACCAGCAATTCTCAAGCAACGTGAGCTAGAAATAAATGTTGTTATAAGCCGCTGAGATTTTGGTGGTGTTTGTTGCTGCAAGTAAAGCTGACTATGCAAGATGCATCATAAACACCGTAATTATTTGTTGTAACTACTTAAAATGTAAGAGCATATATAGGCCACAGCTCAATTGTTGATATAATGCATCAGAAGTCAACATACATTTTGTGAGAAGAAACCCAAAGCTTTCAACTCCTTTGGGTAGGGTAAGGAATCTGCATCAGATTAACAGTAGACTCCTAATCAGAGCAAATCCGCTCCTCCTAGCTAATTCTTGATTCATTCTTAAGGGAGGAGAAGAGGAGAGAAATGTGCATTTAAATGATGGTACCAATTATGTGGAACTCACAGGTACTTCAGTGTCCTGAGAAACCCTGACTGACTGAAGACTGCAATTTGATTTTTGACAAATGTTCCAAAATTATGTTCAAGTATGGGGAACAAAAGGTGGATACAGTCTTAAAGTTAAAGCTATGGCAATGCAAAATTTTTTACTGAATTCCAAACAAAGTAATAAAAACTCACTTTCAATCTGTTTAATGATGGCATTTAATATCTTTTCAAATAATAAAGGGTAGAAATAACCAGATTTTAATAAGATTAAAGTTCATTTTTTATAAGTATGCTTCTTTCCTCTCAAATCAATGTAGTAATTTCTCTGAGAAATTTTGATTAAAAAGTATTAATTCATATTTTGATGATAGTAATGTGGAAACCAGCACTAACCTATATTTACTAGCACATATTTAAATAATGATCCACTGTGTTTGAAGATAATGGTGATTAAGACAAATCTAGGACAGAACTGAAAATTTTCAAATATCTAGGAGGCGCTCAGTGATTATTGTCAAGGTAAATTGTTCTAAGTCCTGGATTTAGTTTTCCTCTAGTAATGATATTTTATTTTGAGATTTTGACTTTCATTTACCCAGTGCCTCCTAGTTGGAAATAAGAATAAAGTCCATTGTGAGAAACCAGAAAAGATTGGCACTATGGCACTATTTAGTGACCAGAATGCTGTTGGCTCCAACTGTCAGTACATTGGGGTTCATTTGAAGAAACTATCCTATTTGTAAATGAGTATTTGCTGATAGTGAGTAGATAAGGGTGACTAAAGTGTATGGAAGACTGGTTTAAACACTAAAAAATCATCATTAAAATATCATTAAACAACATTAAAAATGAATTTATGCAAAAAATGTTTTGTGGATTTGAATTCTTCACTGAATTCACACAGCCCAAGCCTCGAAATGAATGCATAGACTGATAGGTGATTTGTCAGCTACCAAAGAAATTCTTCCAATCCATCGATAGCTAAGACTTGGGGAAAGTTATGTCTCCCGTTAAGTTGCCATCAGACCTTTCATCTGGACCTACCATTTCCATCCACGGATTGAATCTTTTTTTTTTAGAACAAAATATATCAGGTCAATGTCTTTGTAGAATGCCATGAAGTAGTCATTATAACAATCAGTAACTGTTACACAGTTCATAAGAATTTTGTAAATGTGCTCCTCAATTCATATTTCCATCTCTTCCTTAGCCTGCTAGCCCACCACTCTCAACAACTAACCTCGAATATCTGCCTTTATTTTTTATACATTATACAATAGCCTATATTTATTTTTTCATTAGAAACAGCCAATTTTTCTCTCATCAATCAAGAAATTTACTTTTCATCATAAATATCCTCTAGCCTTACCATCCAACTTCATATAAATAATCTATTAGAGTATTTTCTAATGTAAATATTACACATCACAGAACAGAACCCCAAACAGTTTCAGAGATTTTAAGTGGCATTTTAGTATGCACATCTTCATCAAGATTTGATAAAGAATCAGCAAAACAAAGAGGCAAAAAATTACGAGCACATGTATTATTAATCCTGTTTAAATACGAGAAGTTAAGATCAACTGAAATCTATTGGATAAAATATTTGTATTTTTTACAAGGATGAAGATGCACTTTTTCATAACAACTCCTTAATTAAAATCCAAACAAGATAGCATATTTGCAAATATTCAGATTTGAAATGATCAAAACAGTGAGATATAATTTCCCAGTTTGCTTCCTATTTCATTTTTAGTATCTGAAATTTAGCAAAAACATGTGATGTGATTCCTTGGACACTTTCCATGCTCTTCACATGCTGGTTTGATATAAAAATAAAATTAATTTCTTCACAAGTATGATCTATGATGTTTTCCTTATGATTTCACTGGCCAAAAGATTTTTTCAGAATAATTTTCTTAGCTTATGGTAATTTTCTTCCATCACACAATTTTATTCTAATTCTATTTTTTTCAGAATAAAATGTGCATTCTTACTTGAAGTATTACACTAGTGTTGAATAATGTTAAAATGCATTCATTCTCATATTACAATCAACATAATACTATGTATTGTAGAATTATTCTTTGCACTCTATTTCAAACTGAATTCTCATATTTATAATGAACCTGCCTCAGTATTAAGAGTTTGCTTTAACTGTTATAATTACTTTAAAGATCTTTTTACCAAACCATGATTTTCATTTTAAGATCTGCTAAAACTTTATTTCTCAAAATTATTTGATATTAGTCTTGAAGAAGTACAATTTGGATGCTTTTCTCCCCAAGGATATCTTCACATGCAATTCAACATAGTTTAGTGAGCCTCTCTTTCTGTGAGAACATTTACTTGGTTACAACTTCAAAGAAGATTAAAACTTAGTATGTTCCCTTATGGTACTCACAACCTCTAGGAGTGACAGACACATACACACACAAGCAACAAACATTAAGTGGTAAGTGCTACATAACAAGGGTGTGAACAACATGCTATGAGAGCACTTCTTGAGGAAGTGTCAGCACAGCATGCAACTTGTGCAGTAATACAGGGCCTATGCTTAAAAGAGACTCTTGTGATGGATTTACTGCTTTGCTGTCACCATCTTGAATTCTTATCATTTTTTAAAAAAGGAGCCCCATATTTTCATTTTGTACTGGGCGAGTCCAGAATGTGAGCTTGCATGTAGGGCAGCCAAGGGCAGGTATGGACACTTGGAAAATAGAGTAGCTCTAAGCTCCCCAGAATAGTCGATATTTGATTTGGGTCTTGAAGGTGAATTGGAATCTGGAAAGAGAAGAGGAGGTGAGGAGACACAAATAATTTCAGAGAAAAGATATAGAACAAAGACATGAAGTAAAATTTGCTTAGGAATAATAATTAGGCTCTCATATCTAGGCAAGATGAAACTAAAAGGGTAATTTGTAACCAGATTTCCAAGGGCCTTAAAAGCCTGGCTAGAAGGTTGGATTTTACTTGTACAAAAATGATAACTTTGAGCCAGGAAATGAGATGAAACATTGAGTACTAAATGTGAAGTTGTGGAGAAAGACTGGAGAGTGGGACCTTTGCTAGAAGATAATGGAAGAAATCTAGATAAAATGTGATTGCAGGCTATAGAGGGCAATGAAAATGGGTATGGAGAGATGGATATGCACACAAATATTCATGGGCACACAGTGCTTCATAAACAGATCCCACTATTTGTCTTTTATTCTTGCAAGAGAGCACATAAGAGAATCTTACCATGCCCTTTGAAATGGAAAAAATGATAATATACTTGGAGAGTAATACAAATTCTTTTGTTCAAAAGTTACTAATCACTTGCAAATGAAAAAGAGCCCACTGAAGCTTTATAGCAAAAGATTAGCAATTTTCACTAAAACCAGAAATGAAGATGATTAAAAAATGAAATCCTGACCAAGGATCCATTAAACACATAAAGTACAAACTTTCTATTCTGCACAATTTATTCCTTCCTATATCTCTGTCTATAGCACCAAATCAATCAATCAACATCCCATACAGCCAAATTAAAGACTGATACTAAAATTAGCTTGATATGATGGAGTCAAAGCAGTTCATTTGTTAATTTTCTCACTTCTCAACCTATTCCTTTGAAATAAGAATATGATCATATTAACTAAGGAAATAACTCTAAAAGGATGCCTCAGAGAAGATCAAAATAATCTCTTTTCTCAAATACAGATCTGGAGAGAGACATTGCATATTTCACTTTGGGCTCAAAAACTTAGTTTGAAATTATTCAGTAAGATGTTTTAGATGGAATTTTTGGGCTTTCCAAATCAAACTACCACTCTTTCTTTTATACAATTTCATAACTACCATATGAAGGATGTGATAATTAAATAAGTGCAATAGTTACAAAATAATCTTTGTTGAGGATATACATAGCTATAGTGATTTTCGACAATATAATGGAATTTGCAAGATTCAAATTTAAAGAAGGCTAATGTCTCCAAGTATTGCTTTTTATCAACTTCTTTTCTATATAATCTTAAAATGTTGCTTATGGTTGTCATTTTGTCATTTTTATCAGAGTTTGGAGTATTTTTTAAATGATTACAATTTATTCATAGCCAAACTTTACTTACATATGTAACATTTTTAATATTATTTCCTCACCAAAATATAAGTTTGCCCTTGAGTAATAAAATAAAAATAGGTATTTTAAATTGCTTGAATATCTTTCATCTAATTGTGATTATAAATAGTCTGTTTACTGATACTATAACACAGTCTGGGACCATGTTTGTCTAAAAGAGGATAGAAAAGAAAGAAAAAGACAATCCTGGACTTTAAGAAGACTATAATCCTTGAATTTGAAATAATTCTGTGTAGATGAATTAATTTGATTGAATAATTTTCCCTAAAAAATTACACTTCACTTTATGGATTCCATCTTGAGGGCCTCCCATGTTTGCCAAATATCGAAGAAAAATTGACATGGAAATGGAAAGACTGGAAGGGGTGGAAGGAGTAGCACAGACAGTCCAAGAGACGAGTGAGAACTGAATTTTCTGTGGGCCTGAATATGACTTGCCAGCATGATGCTGTGTGTATGTGTGATCAGTGGAAGGGCAGTGTTACAAGAGAAAAGGATAGAAAAGCAAACAAGAGCTAATCATAAAGTATCTTGTAAGCCACACTGAATAATTTAGATTTTTTAACTGCAAGTTTTTGAAAGACATTGAATTGTTAAAAGAGAAAACGAAGCTTTTAATAAATATCATTTTGAAGTCTGTGAGACAGGAAAACATACGACAGGGTACTTTAAAAACCTCTAACATTTCCTTTCCTGCCTCTTCATAAGGATTTTTATATGAAAACATAGAATAAATGAATCCAGTGGAATATCTGCAAAGCATACAATTTGCTTAAAAATTATATTGGATCTTGAAAGTCTTCGGGGAATTTCTCTTTGGAAGAAACTTTAAAGTTGACTTCAGGGGTAAATTACAAAAAACTTAAATATTTTTTAATCAATTCATATTGGAGCTGTTTCTTGCACTGGAGCAAGAATGGATAAAACAATTCCCCTAGCCAGTTATTCTAGATAAAAGTAAACAATTATATCCCTTTATTGTTGGTGAAAAATGGTTCTAAGGAGAGAGAAAACACGGTTTCAAGGCCACTGAAGTTGAGCAATATACATTTAGGTCACATACTAGGCTGGATCCTTGAAAATGCATGAGATTTATTTTCTAACTGTTCATGCACTGGGAAAATCTCCCAATAATAAATTCAGAATACACAGTAATAAAGAGCAGGAAAATAACATTAAAAATAAGTATCAACCCTTAAACTGCAACAGGAGAGATGTAGATGAGATATGAAAAGATAGTTCTTCCTCTCATTAGAGCAGTTAAACATTAGAATAGGTTATCAGGTAAAGTCTCTGTAGACTCTTCTCTTGAAGGTTTTTAACATCCGAGAGGCAGCCATTTATCTTGAATCGTGGAGGTAAGTCCTGTCTGCCGGCAGGTGAAGGACTAGATGACCTCTGAATTCATAAGTTACTTGTTACCAGCTGCCTGATTCAGTTATTTAAGCAGTCTTTTTTATTTAGAAGTGATAACCAGCAATGTTAAACATGCTACAAGTTAAATATTTTCCAATTTTAACAGATGAAGAAACTACATTGAAAATGTATGGATCACAGATTAAGATCACCATTTTAAATATAAGCAGAATTATGTTTTTTAAAAACTATGTTTTGGATGCTAAAATAATAAGCAGTACAGAGACAATTTAAGATTTTGTCATTTCTGTGTGATATTGGAAATATGAGCAGACATTTATGAGAAGAGTTGCAGAAATGCTATTTTTGAATAATATAAATGATGCGACAAAATTTATATGAGAAATATTTTGGGTACTTTCTACATTGTGATTAATTTAAACAGATAATTAAATCTCTCCCTTTTCCTTTACTACTCTTCATCTAGATCATGAAAAAGTTCAGTTCTATGTTTGGCATAGATGACTTCAAGGAAAATAAATTATGTTAATCAAAACAACAAAGGATCAATAAACAAATGAACATATCACAGAGATAGCGTCATTCCAAAAAGTTACAAAGATTCATCTTACTCTGTTATCTTGATTCTGTGTAACTTCTTCTCTTCATTTCTCACCTCTGGAAACTAAGCATTACCATGGACAACAAATAAAAAGTAAAACAGTGCTTTTAGCATGACTATAAGAATTCTAAAATGGCCCGTAAAATCTTTATTTGGAGAAATATCTAATATCTATATATATATTTATTATTTGAATCTATATTCTTAAATAAATCGTATATTTCGTCTGAAAAAACTTTTTCCTTAGAACTTCCACTTGAAAACTTTTTTAAATATAAATTAACATTAAAAAATAAAATGTGGACCAAAATTAGATGGAAATATCTTCAGGCAGTGATTATGTCTGAGGTACACAGATTCTACAGTGCAGGTATCATTAAAATTATCATTTTTAAAATAAAAGAACTGCATCAACTGCATTGCTTTCACCATAAGCTGTTATGGGTTCAGAGGACAAATGTGCAATAAAGTAGACTGCATTCACCTTCTTCAGAACTAACACTAGGTAAATATTTTTAAAACAAAATTTCCGCAATTTGCAAATATAGCCTAAATTTATGATTTTGAATTTGTTTAATTTTTACCTATATTCAAAAGACACTCAGACGTTGCTTCAAGTAAGGTCATGCTGGCCCTTACATATCACAAATTCTTACCATTTAAGGTAACCAAAATTTTTTAATAAAAATGCGTCTTTAGTTTACAGCTAGAATAGGATAATAAAAATAATCTCCTTCTTTAAGTTAAAAAAACAATTTCAATAAATTTAATCAAAGTTAAATTACTTTTAATAAGTTATTCCCCTGGTCCCCCAAAATCAACAAACCTTTCATACCATAGCAGCCTTACAAATTTTTAATTTTTTACTGGGGAAAAGTTTAAATAATGCTTTAAATGAAATTAAACTAATCTAAACACTTGATGCAATGACACCAATAGTCATTGAATATGTCTGGAGATTACCTACAAGTGATAATACAGTATATTTTGGCTTGTATTCATTATAGATGACTGTTAAGTTTTAATTTTCTCTGTTGCAATGTTTAATTGACAAAAACAAAAAAAGCACAGTAAAGGACTCATGGCAGCAACGGGTCACAAACCCAAGATCTCTTCTTTTCTTCTTCTTTTTTTTCCCCTTTCTGTTTTGTAACCATGGTAAAACAATAGAAGTGAACTTTCCCTGAACTTTTCTCTTTAAAGACCTGGGTCCACATTGACCCAGCAGGGCAAGCTGGAACCTGATACTATCAACCCGAGGGCTGCTAAAGCAATCAGGTTCAACAACAACCATATATGTTCCCTAATGTCATTTTGCCACAAAGCCAAGGCAAAAGCAAGCTATTTCTAGTACAGAATGTCTTTCTATTGTTTAAAAGATTAATTCAATAGTCTAAACGTGCATAAAACATGGACTAAGTGGTAGACTACAGAAATATATTATTGTTCTCTTATAATTAAATCAATACTGTTTATTTGTAGATAAGGCCAAATCCCACAAAAAAATAAAAGCTCCTAGATGGATTATTAACGAAGAAATGATTTAAATCATTATGGAGTTAGATGATCTTATATTTAACTAACTCATTTTACCAAATTCTCATGGTAACCTGTTTTAAAAGATAATACTGTTTAAGAAAGTTTTTTCATGTCCTTCTATAGATAACTAAAGGATGAAGAAAAAATTGATTAAATTCTCTAATTAAGATATTTGTTATTTCTGCAACTGCAGCATGATAAATAATGAATTAGATGGACTGTAGTAACACTATTTCCATTTTTTTCATTCAAAGAGTATTGGCATTTCTGATTTAAATCTAGTTTTTAAAAATTTATATCTTTATAACACAGCATTTTTTTAAAACAGTCACTATATCCAGAAACAAGTAAAGAGATAAATATAATTTCTAATATTCACAGATGAGAATTGTGGAAGTAGTTTAGATTCAGTCTTTTTTCAACTCCTAATGTTCAACTAAAATACTACAAAAATTTAGTAAGAATGATATAATAATAGGAGAAGTTATTCTATCATTACTTCACACCCTCTCAAAATGTCTGTATAATTAAAATAGATATGTATTTATCACATATCAACTGTTATTAATAACTTTGAAATGTTAACTGCAATGCTTAAATAGATGCTCAGTTATATTATTTCCTCCTGAATATTGTCCCCTATGGTGTCTATAGTACACATTCACAGCAACAGTTACAATGGTTCCAATAGTAGCATTGAATCATGTAGATGAGGTCTAGGTTATGGTAACAATAGGTCGCGGCATACCAATGAGAAGAAATCAGAATTGTGCCCACATATAAGAGGAGTTCAAAAATTATTAAGTGAATGAAGAAAAAGAGAGAATTCCAGAATACCTAGGGCATTAGCCACTGTAAAAACAGTTGTCCTTAAAATGGTAATTTTCCAGAATTCTATAACAAGATAATCCTTTTTTGAAAAGTAAAACAATCTTTTTCATACTTTCACTGGTTCAAGTAAGTCAGTTATTAGTTGAGATTCACTCGTGTAGTTGTATGTGTTTAGATATAGTATTACAGACATTTTAGAGATAGCCAGACTAAATACAGACAATAAGAGATCTGTTCCAATTTATTAAATATATTTAAGATTCCTTACAAAAACACAGGTTTAATATTTTCATCTAACTCTCCTTAAACTGACTTTCCAAGTAGTAATATGAATAATATCACTACAAGTGCATGTTTAATGCTATATTTGTTTTTAAGAGGTTGATCTTCAATACTTATAACAAATATGTAGGGCATCTATAAGCGACATTAAAATTTTAAAAGTGTACTGTAAAATAGAAAGAATGGGAAGAGAGAATAGAGCCAAGAAACAAAATGGGCAGAGGGACTATTGGCCTAACTGCTGGTCTGACTTTTGAACAAGTCACAATAAAGGGTTCATTTATTTTCTTTTCTCCCAGTTTGAGCACATAGGGAGGTAAGACTGTGATTTTGGTGATGATGAAGGGAAATCTAACAAAGGCAGAGCACCTTCTGTGTACCAGGTGAGTAACATAGCTCATCTCATTTAAATTCCAAGAGTCCAAGAAGGCAAATATTATTATCTTCATTTCTCAGATGAGGCAATTAGAGCAGATTGGCCCAACAGTATAACTCATCAATTTCAGACATTTTTGTCAAATCCATGTATCTCTGACTTCAAAGCCTGTATTTACTCCATTATAACATGGTGTCTCTGAGTAACAGAGACAATAGATCACTTGGCCATGGATCAAAAGGCAGAAGCTGTCACTCATTAGATGTGTGACCTTGGCAAGCCACTTAACCTTTTGGAACCATCTTTCCTTCTCTGACATGCTCAAGGGATGCTACGGCAGATAAAATTTAAAAATCTAAAATAAAAAAGTCAAAGAAGATAATAGTATCATAAGGTGGCTAATAAGAAAAATGTGAACAACAAGAACAAAGGAAAAAGATAACTGTATTCTATGATGTTCAAGGATACATTCTTCCAATCCAAGAATACAGTTTCTATATTTGTGCCATTATCTTCATGCATTTCTACTTCAATGTTACTATTCTTCCTCCTGCCCTGACTGATTTTGTTGAGTAAAGACGTTATACAGGGATTTTAATCTTTCTCAATACCTATTTATTGGTGAATATGAAGTATATAAGTGAAGAATATTTTCCAGTGAGAAAAGGATATATGTATGTAAATATATATATATAAGTAAAATATATACTTACATGCATATAAGTAAAAAGACAACTTTCAGTCTAGTGGGAGAGAGAATTAGTGGGCAGTAAAGAATAATTTTCTTTGGTCACTTTTTTTTTCTGAATAGGTAACAAAACTTCTAGTTCTTAGACTGAAAAGTTTGTACCCCAAAGTAATTTCTAGATCAGCTTAGAAATGAAATTGATGTCTAATTTATCAATTATTAAAACAAACTTCTGAGAAATTAGAAGTAGTGTTTTCCTTTTTCTCTTGAATTCCAAACCCATCTTTCCATTGGTGTACTGGACATCTAGACATTTCACAAGTACTTCAAGTTCAATATGTCAAAAGTTAACTTATCTTTCACCCTAAACCTACATCTCATTATCTGTTATATTCTATATATCTGAAAATAAACCACCACGCAACCAATCCCCAAATCCAAACTCAGGGGTCACCCCAAATCCTCCCTTTTCTTTAGTGTATTTTCTACTTCTCAACTCAATGGTCATTAGCTTCTATTGATCCTACCTATGCTATCTCTCAACTCACTCTCTACTTTGTTCACATTGCTCCTGTCTTATCTCAGATCCTGTTCCTTCTCTTCCTGCAGTGTAGTGAACCAAGTGATCTATATAGAAAAAACATTACAGCACCTTCAGCACATTCTGTAAATCTTCCAAAGCTGCCAAATTTCTTATCATAGCATACAAGATCCTTCAAAAATCTAATGCCTCAATTCCTTTCCAGTATAATTTCTCAAAACTTTCCCACCCTCACTCTGTAATTGGTGCCTAATCACTTTCATGTATCCATGCTAATCTTTCTGCCTAGAATGCCCTTTCCTTCAATTGTCCATGGGAGAAACCCTAAACTAGTTCACATCCCTCCTTCCTTAATCTCTCCAGGTACATGTGGTTCACCAACTTCCATCCACTTCCATAATCCATGAACTATATTACAATCCTTACCACGCTAATATGACAATTTATACGTCATTTCTTTCTAGGAATACAAAGCCTTTAAACACACTAATTATGTTCTATTTATTTCTATTTCTCCAGAATTCAACACAGTCTGGTAACTAGCAGAAAATTAATACTATATTTGCTGGAGAAGAAACAAAATAATGATTTTCAAAAAAAGTATATATTGTGCATTAAATTACCAGAAAGTATTAAAATACAGGAACCACCTTTCCAAAAAATAACCTTCCTCAATAAATAGAGATAAATATAAAGTGTTAAGAAGTCACCTAAAGAGACCATTTTTAATTGAATAATCAATTACATTACATAAATCCTACAAAATTTAAAATATAAAATAAACTAAAGCAAAACAATATAGAATTTTTCGTGCTACAAAAAATTTTAGTTTAAAAATGCTGTTGAGAGTCAATCAAATAATATAAAATATGAAGTCATCATTGCCCTTTAAAATCCCTTCAACAAGAATTCCCTAATTGTACTTTCACTTTATCTCACTGTACCAGTAAGTAAATAAATTAACAAAATAGCTTTTATCACACAGAATAACCTTTTAACTGAGGGATTATCTCTGGTTTATTTTTCATTTCTTTCACTGCAGATAGCAGTTCATGCCTCATTGATTAGTTTGCTAAGGTGGTGACCAGAAATGAAAACACAGTCTCTCAGATATTGCAAGGACCTGAGTGTGTAATCACACACACACAAAAAAAAAACACTATAAACGCACGCACACACACACCCATTCACTCTGTGCTTCTATTCCTGGCATTTAGTTTCCAAGAAACAAAAAGTCAAGAATTATAAATATTTCATTTATATTAGTCCATGCTCAGATATAATTCAGATTTATTTCTCATTTACATTTTTTTGTGCTTTTTCATTAAATTGCATTTAAGTTTTTTTCAATCATAATTTGTGCATTTCATGACAACTTTCAGGGGAAGAGAAAATATAAAGTCAAAAGAAAAAAATGTAGTTTTCTTCAGATTCCTTCCATTTCTGAATTCAGTGGTAGCCTATATTTTGATATATCCCATTGCATGTACATCTGCATTTGAGACTTAATATATTGATCATTAAGCATATCATTTCAAGTCAAATCTTTAGATCTAACACCTCTTTCCTTTCTTCAGCCAAAAATACCTGGAATTATTAATCTAAAAAACTTTTTAAGCAAAAAGAAATCAAGTATGACAATACATGTTAATTAAAGTAACCAGAACCAGGAGGGGCAAGCCACTCTGATCTGGTCTGCTGCTACTCAGGACTGTTGAATCCTGTGTCCTGATATTTAAAAAAATCATTGATCACCTAGCATACACCAGAAAAAAGTAAACACAGGTTTGAAGGGTTTAAAGTCTAGAACAAAAGAAAAAGAAGGACATGATATGACCCCACATGGAAACTAACAGCTTAAATCAGAAGAGGAACCTTAAAACATTTAATGAAAGATAACCAAATAAAAGACAGATTAAAGTTATTCCTTTCACTTCTGAGCTCAAAAATAAGAGGAAGAGTATTTTAGCCAAACATTAGGAAGGGCCTGTTGAGAGTTAGAGACAAAAATTATCTTCCTCTGAGATCCTCGTCTCCTCGGAGGTTAAGCAGAAGATGGACAATTTCCTCAACTTATCAGGGATACTGTAAAACAGACATTGGCATTTGTTAGAGGTTTTAGCTCACTCACTGCAGAGGCCTCTTTCTAATCTGAAATTCTATTATTCCCTTCACCAGAACACACTCGCCATCACCTACCCCATTTGGTTATGTATCCAAATATGTTGTTTCTTTTTCATTTAATTTGCTATTCCATTAATTAGGTGCTTATTTCCTTAGGTTGTTATGCTATCCTGATAACTGACTGTTCTGTCAACATTCCCAAGTACTAGCCATCCTACCCATTGCTTTTAGAAGAAAGATCATCAGGCAAGATGATTTTGAGTAATGGCTGAAGCAAGCTTTAGGAAAATTATAACTTGGCAGTCCTCATGTCTCCACTTTTAGTGGAGCTTTCTTTCTTGTTAATGCTCTTACTCCTCTCATTGATATTTATACCCATCACCTCAGCCATCCACACTTGTTAATATTTTACTTGCAACAATCAACTAAACCCTGCAAGAATTTAATTGATAATTAAGGTTGAAAGCTTAAATTATGAGTATTTGCATTTAAAAAGGGCTCCTTCTTCTGTATGAATGCAACCTCTGGTGCTATTTCTTAAGAAGAAAAAGAAATGAAGCATTTGCAGACCACCTTTCACAGGTTACCTTTGACCTAATATTAGAATGGATTTGCTTCTGAAGGAACACCTCAGCTCCATGTCTTATTGTAGTGTCTCCAAGCCTCTTCTTTTGCCCTTCTGACTCTTTTACAAACTTTATACGCCAAATTCTCACCAAATGATTATACTTGAGGTGATATTACAATTTCATGCATACAAGACTCATGTAAAAATTATTGCGCTGGAGTGAAATGCATAGATTCCCTTCAGAAGTCAAAACTCCCTGATTATTTTCTGTACTGTCTTCACAGCCTTCATGCTTTGTGTATATTATGACATTATCTATATTTTCCTTTTGTGTAGGGAAGGGCGTAACATCTCTCCTCCCATCAAAAATGGATTTCAAAAGTGACCACCCCAAGTAGCCTGAATTATATTGACTGTTTCCGTCTTTATTACTGTAGTTTTCTTTGTTGGTTATTCACTGTTGTTTATTCATTCTTTCAACATTTATTAAAAGTTTATTATCTACTGGAGAAGGTTCTGGATGAAGAAAGACAAAAAATAATGAATAGACTATTAAAATGGTGCCTTTGATTAGTAGGACAAGTAAGACTTCTCTAAGAAGGTGAGGCTTGAATTTAAGAAGTTACCAGCTATCAGAAAAAAAGAAAAAAGAGTTCCAAGTGACGGATAGTGAGTGCAAAGGGCCTAATGTGGAACAACAAGCTTGTGTTCTTGATCAGGAAACCAAAGGAAAGTCAGTACGGCTGGATTTTAGCGTGTAAGAGGGAGAAAGGAAAGTGATAGAGTCTGGGAGGCTGGCAGTATAAGAAGTTTGGGTTTCTATTGACCTATCAATAATATTTATTTCTATGCTCTCTTATTAAGTCTTAAATCTCTTCCTGTGCACAGCACACTTTTCCATTCTCCAAATATGATATATTTTCTCTCAGGCAAGAGACATACCTTGCTGCCCTATTTCCAGCCATAATGTCTAGTTCAAGGCTCAGCTCATAATCATGTTTAACAAATGTGTTTGACTAAGTAAATTAAAAAGTAATATAAATGGAAACCATTCACTTAAAATTCCAAAGCACTCCACAGTGTTTAAGTTTTCAGATTCTATAAAGAATACTATCTGTATTTTAATGAAATATGAATCCTTTGCCTGCTAACTCGTCCTTAACATAAGGATTACACTGCAGCCAAAGACGCATTATACAAATGTCTATATTTAGTCTTCCTTTGTCAGAGCTTTGCTCTCCATATAAAAGATCAAGATCAACATAAAGGTAATAAAATGATACATAATAGCACACAGTTATGTTCTCTGTACTTATCAGTTCGAACTAAGACGTCTTTATCAAAAGGTTCATTTTCCTGCAGTGGTGAGTTTGTATTACGCAGGCATCCTCCACACCTGTCAGAAAGTTCCTACCCCCAAGTAAATGTAACCGTTATCAGATACGGAAAAGAAAATGTAAATCTTCTTTATAAAAAATATTTCTCTTGGTGATCCACAGTTATTTTCGGTTATAAATACTGTGTGGCAAACAATAATAATATTGATTGAAAAAAATATGGAAAAGTAACCGATGGATATCTAAGAAACAAATCCAGCACTGATCCTCTACATGAAGAAAGTAAAAATCTATTTTCAAATATGCAAGTGATAAAATACGATTTCACTATAGTATAAATGTTCACATGTTAGGCCTGGTGCCCCCATAATACATTTGCCTAATACCACAGTAAATTCTTTCATTGTTTTTCCCCAACTAGGATGACAACCATCTAACCTACATAATATTAAGCAGACATTTAGTTCCACTGATGTGAACAGCCAAGAGATTAATGCTGACAGAGCTAAATTACACAAGAGTCAGGAAATGTGATCCAACAATACAATTATAATTATCACTCGGGGAGGTAAAAGATGAACATATTTTCATCTTCTAAGGGCTCTGGATTAAAGGGCCAAACACTTAAATGCCACTTTTACTCATTTGGTAACTAGGGGTATTCCAAATTCTGTAATTATATGACTTTGCATACGTTAAAAGCATGGTGGCATTAGAGGCTTCTGATAGCAATGTTACAATTAAGGGTCAATGTCTATTTTTCATTTTCAGCCACTGTTTCAGAAGAACTAAAATAATCACTGAGTCATATGAAGATTAAAAAAGAACTAGTTCTTATTATCTCCCAATTTTCTTTCACTAAATTTGCAGTGCAATTATTTTTTGTTAGATTGTTGTTTATTTTGTGATATCATAAAATAATTCAGAAATTCCAATAGCATGTTTTCTTCCCCAAAATCTTGTTGGAAAAAATATATCCATTTTAAAAGCAGGATTTTAGATGAAAGTTCTTCACAATATACTAAGTATTTTACTTCTTCAGAGTTGTAATATAGACGCTTAAAGTTATGAATATATACCTAAATGCTTTCATAATCCCTTTAAATAGTGCAGCTATTATAATGATATTTATTGTTGGGATAAAATTAGAAAAATATGCTCTTAGGCAATTATAAGTCTATACCTATAAGTTATTTTTAGCCCAGTATATTAGTCATTATTCTGAATAATTTATAAATTAGAAAGGAATATTCCTTAGGAGTATGCAACCAGCATGTGCCATTCGTTGTAAATGAGTTTCTATATTATATATGGGTAACACAGTTAGGATGAAATTGAGGAAAATGTCTTCCTTTTGACTTTTCTTAGTGACATGCTAGATGATTTTAAGAAGCTCAATGCAGTTTGTTTCCATCATACTAAATACCCCCACTTGGAAGCTTGTTGATTGAGCCTACCAATGAATGCAGATTTCCTATGAGATTTTATATCTTTGGATACATATATAGAATTGCTTGTTTTCTTTATATAAAAAGATAATTCATAAAACAACATTCCATTTTAATGATTAAGAGATAGAGTCCCTTATATGTGAAATTCCAGTGGTTTCCCAATAGCAGCCTCTTGTGACTGAATCATACTGAACATCAAAGAAATTCTTTATTCAATAATTTTCTTGATAAGAAATGGGTCAAAATTTGGTTGAAAATTGGAAGAGGAGTATTCCTAGATAATAATATATGAAAAATATTAGTGAGCATGGCTTATATCAATGTAGAAATTTTTATTTTTTCAAAATGATCCCAAAGCAGATATACATTATTTTTTCATTTATTATTTCGCCTCCCTAGAAACAATCATTCTAAATACACCAATGAAGAACCAAAAGGCCAGTCACACAACACGACTCAGTTTTACAAGATGAGGAAAGGGGTTTGGATTTTGCGTCAGGAGTTACAGGTTTCAGCTTTTGCTCAATAGTATAGTCTGAAAGTTTCTGGGCTCAGTGTCTACATCCATACAAAGGGGTTTAAATACACCATTCCTGGTTTTCTCCAAGTGACTAGGATGAATTTGAGGGTGTGGGCAGAGAAGAGCAGGAGGGTTCTGACTGCCCCTCCCTCAATACTTGGGAACTGGGGATATGGAAGGAATAACTGTTATCTGGAGATTTTGTGAAGGACTGACACAGTACCATCTAAACACTCCTGTAAATGGGAAGAGCAGAATGTGTAAGGAGTTCCTATTAATCTTTTTCCATGGATTATGTTATAAAACTCAGAGAAGAGCTATTCATTTACCTCCCCTAAATAAAATAAAAGCTACTAAAATGTGTCTTAGTAAACTTGGTACCTCAAATATTTGCTGTCACATTTTAAGATATTTTGTCAGTTCAGATAGCACAGATAAATAGGTATCTGAACAGTAATGCTGAAGAGGTCTTTTGATGTTGACTTGCATTTGACACAATAACTAAACTTGGTTGTAATCATTACTGAAGAGGAAATTCCAATATTGATTGCTCTTTTTAAAATATGACAGATAGACTCTGTTTTTAGTAAGGGGTATTTGTTTAAAATTTATTTTCTAACCCCACATCAGTCCTCCTCTTACTTAACAATTTAAATGACAGATTATTATTTTGCATTTTTGCTTTCACTTGCTTTTCAGAATATTTTGATGAGTAACAACAACTCTTACATTAGACTGAAAAGTTCTTTCAGTATTGCAAAGAGTTTGCAGGCATTCTCTCAGGCCTAAGATAAGCAGAAATATAAATTCCTGTCTAATGGGAACTATTTCAAACATTTTAATTTTCAAAGTAAAGGCACCAAATGTAAAAAGATTTATATCATCAAAAACTTCTAAGGGTTTTGTGATTGTATTTACCCTGTTTAGCTCAAGTGAAAAGTAATTTGAAAACCTCCTCCAAAAATGTATTGAAAACAGTTTTCTATAATTGGACAATTCCATCTGGTGATCCTCAACTATGCAAAACTTTCTGCTAAATGATCTTTTTATGTATGAACCAATATAATTGCATTTACAATGATTAAAACTAATATATTCAATGCATGTCTATTTAAATCCTAAATTACTCCAACTGACCAACACAAAATCTTGAAATCATCAAAATTTAAATAAAACCTGTTCTGTAACTTGTTGTGCAAAATAAGTTGGAAGCACTCTTGAAATGCTGTGCTGATATCATGTACTTTCTTTTCTAATTTTTCTTATTTTTGCAAACAGCAAAGTAGATAAATTATTTCAAAATCAATGAATAAAATATTAATTACTTAAACCTAACAATATATAAGAAACATATCTTAATTTTAAGAACAAATGAAACAAACTAGCTACATTATGTCTAGAGTTATAAAAAGATTAAAAATTCTAACGGGACTGCAACTAAAATTCTTTATGATTTATGGACATTTTAATTTTTAAAAGAAATTTCCAATTAGCTCCAATAAAGTCCACATTAGAGGAATAAAAATCTTCAAATATTTGACAGTGTAAAGCACTCATATCATAAATTTTTCTTCATGAATGAATCTTTATGTTATAATAAAGATTAATCACAATTAACTATAACTTCTGGATTATACAGGAGCAATTCTCTCCAACAATCCCAACTACAAAAGCAAACCTTCTAAACAAGGGATATTACAATTGGCAAAGAATGCTATCACTGACGAAAATATATGCAGTCTATGTGTGGATTACAACATCTCTCTTAGTCAAATTGAACCTATAAAAAGTATTTAAAGACAAAAATTTTGAAAATAACTGCTTTGGAAATGAAATTAGTATAATCAAAAAAGCTTGAAGATTTTCCAGCAGAACAAGTCTCATCAAAACCATAATAAGAGGGTTATCTCCAAAAACCATGTTTGTACAAAGGCATCCTCATTGCAACAGCTTTAATTATTTTAACTGATGTAGCCTTTAAGAAAATGAAGCAACAGTCAGTTGAGTTTCAAAAGAGAAGATGAAAGAGAGAGAGAATAAATGTGAATTGACTCGAATACAAAATTCTAGTTTTAAAACTCAACTTAGAAACCCTGAGTTGATTCAAGTGTTAGTTTGCCCCTTCTTTGAATCCACGGTGCCCTCTTAATTTTATATATTAAAGTAAAACACCTTTGCTTATTAACTCTTAGTAAAGGAGTGCCACAATCACAGTATAGTTGATCCAATTGTATAAATATAAACTATATAATATATATTATAAATATATATAAAATGGCAGATTGAAATAAAAACAAAACATCCAAATTTAGTAATATGTGACAGTTTGCAACTCTATATTTACATTAAATTACGTACACAAGATATAACATTATGGCAAATTTATAGTCAGTTAAATCTTCCTTTTTTCTAAGGTATACTTTTTTGGTGAGGAAGGATAGCCCTGAGCTAACATCTGTTGCCAATCTTCCTCTTTTTTTTTCTCCCCAAAGGCCCAGTACATAGTTGTATATCCTGGCTCTAAGTCCCTCTAGATATTCTATGTGGGATGCTGCCACAGCATGGCTTGATGAGTGGCATGTAGGTCCATGCCCAGGATCCAAACTGGTGAACCCTGGGCCACTGAAGTGGAGCACGCAAACTTAACCACTGTGCCACCAGGCTAGCCCAAAGTGAGTTAAATTTTGATGTTTTCTAGACTATTTTAAAATATTCATTTTCTCTAGAACTATTTTGCCACCTTATTTGCACATATAAATTTGACTTTGTTCAATAGATGTTCATTGCAAAAATAGGTTAAGATAGAGTTGATAATTTATATCTATTAAAGAAATGAGTTCCTTAATTCATCACAATATTTAAGATGGCAATGGTCATTGAAAATAAAACAAAAATGTAGGATATTCTGCTTGGATATTGCTCTGAAATAAATAATATAATAGTTCTGCCCTTATCCATCTTTTCACTTTCTGTGGTTTTGGTTACCTGTGGTCAACCATGGTTCCAAAAATATTAAATGGAAAATTCCAGAAATAAACAATTTGTAAGTTTTAAATTGCACGCTGTTATGAGTAACATGATGAAATCTTGCGCCATCCCACTCCATCCCACCTTGGATGTGAATCATCCCTTTGTCGAGTGTATCCAAGCTGTATAGGCTCCCACCTATTAGTCACTTAGTAGCCATCTGGGTTATCAGATCAACTGTTGCAGTATCACAGTGCTTGTGTTCAAGTATCCTTTATTTTACTTAATATAGGCCTCAAAGTGCAAGAGTAGCAATGCTGGCAATTCAGATATGCCATAAAGTGCCTTCTTTAAGTGAAAAGGTGAAAGTTCTCAACTTTGTAAGGAAAGGAAAAATGGTATGCTGAGGTCACTAAGATATAAAGTAACTTTTATAACAGGATATTGCTATAATCATTCTACTTTATTTGTTATTGTTGTTAATCTCTTGCTGTGCCCGATTTATAAATTAAACTGTATCATAGGTAGGTACGTATAGGAAAAAACATAATATTTTTGGGTTTGGTACTATCTAAAGTTTCACGCATCCACTGGGGGTTTTGGAATGTATTCTCCATGGATAAAGGGGAAATAATATACTGTATTTAGAAAGAAATTATTAATGAAAGATTTAAGGAAAGCATGTTTACACATGATTGATCCTTTAGAAACTTACACGGTTTATAGGGCACTGGATTACCTTTTTGTCTGGTTTTACATAGATATACTTTGCTCCATTAAGTTAAGTATTTGCTATTATGATTCACATTATGCTAGTTTATCTTATTGGATAATGAATCCCTTTGACAACCTGTTGAAGATTACATACCCATCTAGTCAGTAAAATGATCATATACCCAAAATCGTGCAGCCAATTTCAACGGCTTCCCCGATACCCCCACTTCAGAACCTCAGTTGCAGCCCAGGGCTCTGACTGCCATGTTTAAACCTCTATTCTTCTCAACGCATTCCACCTCTGTACATCTATGCAGATCTTAGGTGAATAAACTGCATTTTTCCCCAGCTTTATTGACATATAACATTGTATAAGTTTGAGGTGTACAATTTAATGAAATGATATACATATATATTGAGAAATGATTACCACAATAAGGTTAGTTAACACATCCATCACCTCACATAGTTACCTTTGTGTGTGTGTGTGTGTGTGTGTGTGTGTGTGTGTGTGTGTGTAATGAGATCATTTAGGACTTACTCTCTCATCAATTTTCAGGCAGGCAATAGAATATTGCTAACTATAGTCACCGTGCTGTACAGTAGATCCTAGAGTTTATTCATCTTATAACTGGAAGTTTAATAAACTGAATTCTGAAGCTATATACATTTGTTTCATTTAATAGAAAAAAATACATGCATTTTTTCTACTTATATTCACATAGAGACTTGTAGCTTTCTTGAGAGAAAATCCAAAATAATACTTTTATGTCTGAGATTTAAACATTGATTTAGTTGGAACAACTGATGAATATAAAATGTAAACTCAGTGTGATTTAACAAGAAAATACTTTACATAGAAAAAATAAAAGCTTGGATTTCTAAACACCAAATCATATGTGTATTTTAATTTAACTAAATGGCAACTTCTAATTTAAAAAGTAGATGCCTAACAGGAGTGTAAAATGGTATTTGTCATCTTATATACAGTCAATGAAAAAACCTATATTTAAGTTCAAGATATTAAAGTGAATTAAGGAAGTAACTATTCCACAAGAGAATACATCATTTCAGTCTAATTTTAGTATATAATTCTCCTTATTAAATATCATGTATGAAACGGTCTTATTTATCATCTTATCTCATTAGATATTGTCTAGAGAGGCAATTTTGAAAAAGAAAAAATGGTTAGGAAGACTTTATTTTAGTCAAATTAGATTTGATACTTTAAATGTTTACCTATTTAATATGCAATCTTTTATTAAACAACTCTTCAGCTATAGCGTATTTTTTGGTAAAGTTTTAATAACTTTCTTGTAATTAAAAATAGCATATGATATCAGAGACCAACAGTAATTAAAAGTAATCAAATTTAGTGAAATGTGTACAAAATAAAGAGATCTGTCCATATTTTGTTAAGAAGTTATCAGTTGATCTGTTTTCTCCGTAAAATGAAATAATGCTTATTACTAAAATATAGGCCAAGTTCTTTGCCTCGTTTTCTGCTTTTGTAAAATGTATTGCTTGAGAAACAAGTCTTCAAAAAACAAGGCCTAAAAAAATCTACTACTCAGGGTGCCTTTGAGGATATTTAATTAAAATCTAATCCTGCATTCATTAAGGCTCACATAAATTAAGCTGTCATTCATAAGATTTATGGATTCTCATTTGCATATTGCATACAATTCATCAATTACTCAAGTATGAAAGGAGCACATTTCCCTTGGAGCTGCCTGCTACCCTGCCAACATTTGAAATGAGGGAAAGAGCAAGACTGTCAGGCATTCACACAAACTTTCTTCCAAATGTCTGCTCCTTGATTAATCTAATTTTCTAGATATTCCTTACAAGATATACCAACAGCTCTGGTGCATATTTCTATTATTTCTCCTGTCTTCATCACCAAAATCTTCTAGTCTTTGAATACTTCTTCATGTCTGAGTGATTATTATTTGTTTGCTAATGATATGGCATTGATGATTTCTTTTTATTAAAATGCCTTTGAGCATATAAGCAAAATATGAAGAGGTGGGCCATACATTTGTTGATTTTAACATTAATATTTAACTATCAATGATTAGCCTATTTCATGTGTAATAAAAAAAGGAAATGAGAAAATGAAAAGGCAAAAGAGTATTGCTCTGTAATGTCGTCAGCATAAAACTCTAGATTTCAGAGAATCTTAGCATTTCAGAAGAATCTAAAACAAGGCTACATAGTTAATCATTGATTCTATTAAGATAAAAACAGAATTCACTCAATCAGCCGTAGGTATACGTTACTGCACTTTTTACTGTTCTAAGAAAGGTAGTAACCCAGATTAGTTTGTTTTCATTGCGCATAAAGCATACTGTGTTAATTCACTTGTCTTCTCAAGGGAGTAGATCTTAATTTCAGTGGCACAACTTGGAAGTAACAGCCACTTTCAGAGCATACTCTGGAAATCTTCCAACAGGCATGTGATCAGGTGTGGAATTTAATGCAAAACACTCCTCATGTCCAGCACTTCTACAATTAAAATATATGAATGTATCAGCACTCTCAAAAATTACTGCTCCTGAAAACATACTGTCTCTTTTATGTCAATTAAAAGAAAAAACAGGAAGAAGTGTCTTTCATAAAGCATGAGTCTTCCATCGAGCGCATATACTCCAGTACAAACAGAAAGCATTCGATTCAATTTCAATATTTAGAAACTTTTATTTGGTAACATGACGATTTTATCTTACTGTGTAATACTGGACAAAACTATGATCATATCCATTTGGAAATGCTCACCTACTTAGAATCCAAAATTAGAAATCCCCAAATTAAAACCTAAACATCTCAGGTTAAGTGTTAAATTAGGAGGAGAGACACGTTTAGGTTGATGTTGTTAGCAAAGAGTCTAAAGAAATGAGTAAATGACTTTACGGACTATACCAGCATAATCATAAATATTTTCACTTTATGAAAGCTGTGCTTCAGTTGAGGAAAAAAACATACTCAGCAATAAAAATAATTGTCACTAACCCCTTGCAAATACATTTAACATGGGAGAAATAAATGCCTTTATAAATTTAATCAGAAAGATGAAATCATTAGCATGCTCAATTTATAAAATGACTTTCAAAACTGAAAGCAAACAACAGACCAGCTCAAGCTTTTTATTCATTCAAGTTGGATGGTTCACCGTAATTTTCAGAGATCCACGCCGGAGAAACTCCTGAATGTATTGTCCGCCTTGTAACTCTTGCATTCTCTACAGTTCAGTTTTCTCAGCAGGAGCTGTCTACTTTATTCTATCCAAGTAATGTGTAATAGAGAAAGAATTGTCCCACTCTATAATAATAAAGCTTATTTTATTTCTTCAATACAAACCACCTGTTCAGGTTTTGTTTTATTATTGAGATTTTTTTCACTATATAAATTAAATATGATAATTAGCTACCTTACTCAATTTAAGATAATGTGAATGAAAATCATATGGAAGCTTTTATTTTCTTTTTTCAATGTGTCCTATAAAATAATTCACCTCAGATTAATGAAGGGATTCCAAGTAAGAGAACACAAAATATCTAAGAGTGATGGGCAAGAAGGGGAAGAGATGAGATCACTTATGGCACTTCACTTAAATTGGAGATTTTGCATTAAACATTTGTACAGGGGAAGGAAAATTGTTTTATGTCCCAGAGTGCAAATTTGGTTAGAATAAATTATCCCCAAAATGAATGTGCTTTTGTTATTTTTCATACCCATGTTTTGATTAATAATCAGGTCTGAACTGGCATTTCTGAACCTAACCCCACACTCTAGGCCACACATATGACAGAAAATACTGATAAATTAGAATGCCAAGAGGAACAGAAAAAATATAGGTTGTGTAAAATTTCATTTCAAGCATATAATTTTAAGAGAGAATTATTTTAAAGTCACACACAAGACTGATTTAAATAAGAGGACAATGCTCCTTTCTAGGAAAGTTAAACATATTTTCAGGAAAGAAAGCATCAACATGGCAATGACCTTGACAAGAATCTTAGGTGATCATGGTCCATCACTAGTGATCAGGACTGATATCCATCAAATGAAGATATCGGAAAATGATTACCATGGGAGCACACTGCTATTTATATTACATCTCTTAATATTATTTAAATATTACTCAGGACTTATGAAATCAATAGAAAACAATAACAAAACACAGTGAGAGACCTGGGGACAACAGAACAAAACTTTACCACCAGTTGACAATAAAATAGGCATGTTCAAATTCAACAGTTAACGTATTTATGTAAGGTGATGAGGTTTGCAGTCTCTCTGGAAGAACATTAGGTAATTAGTAATATTCAACATACAACAAAAATTATAGAACTTCCTAAAATTGTTTACCACAGGGTTTAAAGCAGACTAAAGCTGATGGGTATCCAGGTTGCAGAAATATACACTACTAATTCTACCTTCATGTAAAAATGCATTTAGCAGTGTATCCTAAATATAATAATATGGAAAAGCATTTTATATCAGATCCTCTCAAAAATTGTCTTACCAAATTATTCTGGATATGTGCACTACCTCTATAAAAGAATGTATAAGATCAAAGATATTTCCTTATGGTACAATGAGAGTTGATTAGCTTTACTAATTTTATAATAAGAAAAATAAAACATCTAAAAGCTTAGAAAATTTCCAAGAAAGGGCACGAGGCATCACCTGGGGCTACCAGGCTATTCTATTCTGTACAAACGTGTTCTTCAAAAGGAATCAAGTATTGAAGCTATTTACACATTTTTTCCCTAGGTTGAAAGCTAAGTACGTAGAAGGAATAATAAGTTGTGTAAACTACATGTTTTCGATCACATGAAAAATAAGTCCCCTAATTCTGAATATATTTGTAATAAGCATAGGGGTTGTGCATGAAAAGTCAAAAAATCCATTCAATCAAGAAATGGTTACTTCTTTTGCACAATGTTACATAATTTAAATTTGTTCCCTTATATATTAAGTCTGTGTATATATATTCTACATATATATGTATGTTTATAAGGGTTATAGAATAACCGTCTTAGCTAATTCTCATGGTTGACACATTAACACTCATATAATAGAATAGACTCTGCTATCAGAATCACTTGGGTTTAAAATATTGGGAAGTTATGAGAAGAGATGCTCAATCCAACTGCATACCTTTTGTAAGAAACTCAGCCTTGAATTTCCCAAAATTACTTCTCTACAAAGAGAAAAATGCACGGCTTACATTTTTCAGAAGTTATTGCAAAGATCAAATAGAGTAATTAATTCTAGCTCTTATGATTCCAAGGTTCTTCTGAGACAATTTTAGTACTCTCTTCCTTCTCATGCAGCCTCCCTAAACTATTAACTCATAATTGAGCTTGTAGTCAACTACAATCTCCAAATAATTTTCACACATAATATTGCTAAACAAATCATTTTGAACTCTTTCAATGCAAGATCTTACATTCACCTCTATGAAAGTATTATGTTTCCTATATTTGATCTATTACTCCAGTCTGCCAAGATTTTGGGGATCTTGATTCCAACAGTATTTATAGTTTCATCCAGGCTCAAGAATATAAAAGACCACTTCTTTCCCTGTACCTTAAATTTTCCATGAAATCTATCAGCTCTACTTCAAAGGTTCTATCCAATCTATCCCTCCCCTTCATTATCTCTTCTACTGCCCTGGTTCAACCTTTAGTTTAATTATCTCTCTTCTTTGCTTAAAAAGCCATCAATTGGCTCCCTATTCCTAGAGCAGAGGTCAGCACATCACACTCTGCAGGTCAATTTTGTCTACCTGTTTTTATAAATGCCATTGTATTGGAACACAGCCATGCTCATTTGTTTCCGTGTTGTCTATGGCTGCTTTTATACTACAATGGCAAAGTTGAATAGCTGCAACAGAGACCATATGGCTCATAAAGCCTATAATATTCACTCTATGGGCCTTTCCAGAAACACTTTACCAAGCATTCTTCTACAGGGTATTTCCAAACCCCTTAGACACTAGACTTTCTTTGGTCTGATCTCAAACTCCCATTGTACCATCTTTTTTATCAATTCTTTCTCTTTGTTCCCATTGACCTTACCCACATCTATGTATTTATTCACATCATTTCACTAAGTGGAACTCCTTCCTCGTATCACTACCAAAATAAATTAAAACTTTATAAATAAATATTATTTATATATAATACTATTATATCAGTATATTATTATATTTATAATAAATGTAATTATAGATATAAAATAAATTATATATAAACATATATAATATATAATAATTTATATATAAATTATATACCAAGGTTCTTTAAAAAGAAATGACATTCAGATGTAGTAAGTGAAAAACAATATATCATATGTGCCTATGTTTTATTTTATTTTAGATTACTACTGCTATTTGATATATTTATTCTCTGAACCCACTTTAATAATGTTAATACGGTACTAGTGCATATTGAGATTTGAAACTATTTTTTCACCAGAAAGTCATTTAGACAGCACTAGGGAGAAGAGTTCCTTAAATATATAAACATTACCAAATAGTCACCCAGACTATCCCAATACTTCCTAGAAGTAAGCTAGTCACTTTGCAGTTTTATATCATAGAGTAGCATTTTATTAATGGCAGCATCTTATAAAATTATTCATTTGTCATCATAAAGAATTAATATTACCCTCTTAAAATAAATATTTTATATATAATCTGAGCCTATAAAAATTCTTTCCTGTAAGTCAACCAAAGCACACCTATTAAAATTTGTTTGAAAAAAAGTAACACTTTGGGGCCGGCCCCATAGCCTAGTGATTAAGTTTGGTGCACTCCACTTTGCTGGCCTGGGTTCTGTTTCAGAGCACAGACCTACACCACTCGTCAATGGCCATGCTGGGGAGGTGACCCACATACAAAATAGAGGAAGACTGGCACAGATGTTAGCTCAGGGCGAATTTTCCTCAAGCAAAAAGAGGAAGATTGGCAACAGATGTTAGCTCAGGGTGAATCTTCATCAGAAATACATAAATAAATAAATAAATAAAATATCCTTGAATATATTTCCCTTCTTACCTGTTACAGGCATTGCTCAGATGGGATCCAGTGGTGTTAAAGAGTTAACGTTTGTTTCCAAACAGTCCCCTTATTCTCTAAGTAATCTAGACCCTGAGAGAAAAAAGTTCGACTATTTTTACTTCCATGGAGTAAGCCTTTTCAAAGTTTTACCTCTTTTTATTATAATACAGCTGATCTTTTTTTTTTCATAACACAACAAAATAGAAATTTGTGTTAGATAATGACAAGGATTTCAGCCAGATTGTGGCTGTATGTGAAATTAAAGGCATCCTGCATGCCATTTTTAGCAGCTGCAAATGATTGCTGGTTATTTCACATCTTACTTTTTATTAAAAGGTCATATAAAATACTTTAAAAAATCTATCTTCATGGTACTAGCCACCAGAAAGCACTGAGCTGCATCAATAGAGCAAGGAAAATGTCAGTGGAGTGGCATTTATGTATGCATGTATTTTCTGGACATCAACCTCAAGCATCAGTAGAGAGTCTTAGAAAAACAGAGGCTAAGCGAATAGCGGAGGGCTGCCCCAGTGGCGCAGCAGTTAAGTTCGCATGTTCCGCTTTGGCAGCCCGGGGTTCACCAGTTCAGATCCTGGGTGCAGACCTACACACCACTTGTCAAGCCATGCTGTGACAGATGTCCCACATATAAAGTAGAGGAAGATGGGCACAGATGATAGCTCAGGGCCAGTCTTCCTCAGCAAAAGAGAGGAGGATTGGTGGCAGATGTTAGCTTAGGGCTAATCGTCCTTAAAAAAAAAAAAAGAGAGAGCGAGAGAGAGAATAGCTATGGCTGTTTCCAGTGACCAAATAGTAATAAATATTGAAAATAAAGCTTACAGGAAGAGGAAAAATATTGCGTAGGCTCTTTGTCACTTGCCTTAGAACAGATGATCACTATGACCAATTACAAATAAGATTCATTCAAACTTTATTGAGTACTTACTAAAATACATGGCAATATTCACCCACTGAGGTACAAAAGTATAATGACAAAGGCCTTGAATATGGAGGAAATTTTATTGATGAAACCAGTAAGATACATGGAAAAGTATAGTAAGAATTTACGAAAAAAGTTAATCATATTTAATCAAACATCACAATGAGAGATATAGACTGAAAAAAATAGATGAACATAGAACCTCATGATTGCAGAAAAACAAGTGGAATAAGGGCTGGTCCATTTGCAAAGGTCAGAGAACAGAAGAGAAGAAGAGCATTCTAACACATTCAAAGTGCATTGCTACTTTTTGTAAGAAGGATGGAGTCAAATCAATAATAATGCTTACTCTTTTTCAATAGTTAGCCTAAAGTATACATAGAATAGATATCATAATGATAGGATTAGATCAGTGACAGTATGTTTTCTTAATAGATCTAATGTATATGAGTACATTCATTCATTTAATAAATACTTACTGAACTTTTATAATACATGATGTATTACGCCATATATGCTCTGTGGTACACAAAATTGAATCAGACATCAGTCTTGTTTTCTTTGTGTGTGTGTGAGAAATAGTGGCCCTGAGCTAACATCTGTTGCCAATCTTCCTCTTTTTGCTTGAGGAAGATTGTCCCTGATTTAGCATGTCTGCCAACGTTCCTCTGTTTTGTGTGTCAGATGCTGCCACATCATGGCTTGATAAACTGTGTGTAGGTCCACACCTGGGATCTAAACCTATGAACCCCTAGTCCCCTGAAGTAGAGTGCACGAACTTAACCACTATGCCACCAGGCCGGTCCCAGGGTCCTGTTTTCTTAAAAGAGTTAAGTAGAATACAAAGCATGTTTATAGACAACTAAAACACCATATACAATGTAATAAAGGACATTTTTAAAAGTTGAAGAGAAAAGGCTGTGGAGAAGAAAGAACTACAGGTGGTGTGAAACCTCAAAGTATTCTTGAAAGAGGTGGCATTTGAGAGTCCTCTGGAACAGAGGGAGGACTTGGAACTGGAGACGATGGCAGAGAGGAGTTGGGCAGAGGAGGTGCATTCCTGGCAGAGGGACCAACAACAGCAAAGGCAGAGAAGCCACAGAATATGGAATATTTACGAACAAAAAGTAGTTTAAGCTAGTGAAGATATCATTTAAACTGGAGAAGTAAGAGATAAATCTAGAAGTAGCTTGAAAAGAATTCATAAAAAGCTTTAAAGAAAAGAAAATAGAATGATCTTTATTTTTATAACTAATCAGTAACTATTAAAGGATTTTTTTTGGTGCATTTCCTTTGCCATTTTAGTTTGTTTTCAAACATAAATGGAGAGACTGGCGCAAGGACATCATTTAGAAGATTTCATTTGCCCTGAAATCTATCATCTCCCAAACTATATTGGTAATATTATAGGGTAGAGACAATAGGAGTGGTGAAGTTGGGAGAATATGAGGCATAGAGGTAGAGAGGTTATAATCCACAAAGCTTAATAGTTTATGAAATGTAGTGGCCAAATGAAAGAAGGCTCTTTATTAATAACAACTGAAAATATTAGAGCCTGGTGCCTGAAATAAAAATGATCCTGTGGAAACAGAAGGGTGAGTAAAGATGAAACATAAGATAAATTTTGAATATATTTTGGTGGTGGTAGAATTTATGTATGATAGTCATCAAGTAACTGGACACGTACTACTAGTGCTCAGGAGAGAGAGGGAATTATATTTGGAAGTCATCTGCACAGAGATAATAATTCAAATGATAAATTATTTGATACTGTAATTCTTGATTATTCCAACATACTTGCTGAGGTTGATATATTTCATCAATAAGAGTCGTTCACCATGGAAGTGATTCTCCAATGAGGAGTACCACTCTACCAACAGGGAGACACAAATCCTGAACTTGAGACATAGGTCAAAAAGGGTGTTAGGGCAGGGTGAATGAGGTGAGAAAGGAGTTTTGCCCCACACTCCCTCCAATTTTAACAGTCTGATAAAAGGACTATCAATGGGTCCTTAGCGAAAAAATTACATTTACCATATTAGTTGAGGGATAAAATTCAGGGAAAATGGGATCAGAATGATAGGATGGAAACCAGTATGATAAAAATTTAAAAAGAAAACTGTCAAATGCTGGAGAAAAAACCTGAAAGGTTAAGAGCTAAAGAACAGGGACAATCTGGCAACTAGAAGGTTGCTGGTTACTTTCAAGGGAAGTTGAGAAATTTCAGCAGAATTTTTGTGGAAGGCAACATACAAGAAGTTGTAGAGTACGTTAGAGATGGAAGAGATGGGTGAATCAGTGACTGTTACAAGAAATTGGTCAATGAAAAGGAGTGATGAAATCATCATGGCTTGAGGCATTAACAGTATTTAAAGAAGATGAACATGCATTTAGAACAGCATTGTCCAATAGAAATGTAATGCAAACCCCATAGGAAATTTTACATTTTTAGTAATCATCTTAAAAATTTTGAAATTAAATCAATAGCCTATTTTACTTAACTCAATATATCCAAGATATTCTCTTTCAATATAACTAATATGAAAATTATTGAGATATTTGACATTCTTTTTTCCTGTTTCTACATTTGGTTTGTATTCCACACTTACAGCATACCTCAATCTGAACTATTGACAATGCAAGTGCTCAAGAGCCACGGAGGGTTGTAGCCACTGTGCTGAGCAGGACTGCTCTAGAAATAGAGAGCTACAAGCCAGAAATGGCTTTAGAACTTGTCACTTGACTGCTGAGTTTGGTTAGCTGGCCAGTAAGAACTATTATGCGTGTATTTATTTTCTCTCTCTCTCTTTTTTTGGTCATTAAATACAAAAAGAGACACTATGAGGGTGTTTGAATTGGGAATCACCGAATACTATTTTAATTTCTCTTTGTAACTAAGCAATAATAATTATTTGACATGTAAACTTAAACTAAGACATTTTGAAGCTAATCACATGAGCTTTTAAAGATACAGTCTAAAAGTCAGAGGTGGGAAATACTTCCAGGATTCCTGAAGTAAAAGACACATTATAAACATGAGTAAAATTGGTTCGAGAATTTCAAAACCATTCCTCATGAAATCATAATTATATCAACTTGTACAAATAAAAGGTCAAGAACTTTCTAAATAATTGCATCCAGACATTGTCTCATTAACCAGAATCCCACACACAAAGTAATTCAACATCTATTGGGTTTATCCTTTGCTCACTCTATTTTCTCAAGACTGATGAAGACAGCCAAATCACACATCTGGCATATCTTCTTCATGTCATTTTTTACTACTACATCAAACAAGATGAAGTCCAAATACTACACTCTTTTACCAATCAATCCAACAGGAATTCACTGTAAAACAAAACAGAACTACGTTATTTTAAGAATGTTTTCCTTGAACAAGTATTTTTCTTTACAAAGTGTGTCCCTCATTTTTATTAGCATTTGAAACCAATCAATAATACAGAATATCAAATGAAAAACAAGATACTAAGAATGTAGATACTGTTTTAAATTAAAAAATCCCATAAAAAGCAAACTTCAGCCTACTTTTTAAAAGATCTCTCAGTAAAATTCTGATTTATTTATATTCACATAAGTATGCTTAAAAGAAAAACTGTGTTTATGCTAAAATAATTCAAATTGATAGACCAACTCTTAGAGTCAGATGACACAGATCTAAGATAGCATCAACAAGGTAGCCAAATGAGATATAATTGTATGTGCTACTGCCTTATAAATATATATATATATGTTATCTCCCAGCAGTCACTCCTCAGAATGTAATAATTCCAAAGTGAAAAATTACTAGAATTACTTTATATTGATATTATCACATGACAATACTATGTATAATGTGTGGTCATTTTTCACACTAAAAAACATAAATTAAAACTGATTTGAATATTCTATTCAATATTTTCAAAATTATTTAAAAGTGAAAGCCATTGCTACCTCACATTTGTCCTTTATACTTAAACGAAATATAAGTATACTTATTATTTCATATGACTAAAGATGACATGAAATGGCCCACATGAGCATAGTGGTAATATATTCTCAAGATAAAACATTAGTGGGGATTTGTTTTCTTAACCAAAAGCTTATACTATGATAATTTGGAGGAGAAATGGAATCTATCCCTTCTTTCTTCTTCTTCTTCTTCTTCTTCTTTTGGTAAGGAAGATTGGCCCTGAGCAAACATTGGTTGTCAATCTTCCTCTTTTTGCTTGAGGAAGGTTGCACCTGAGTTATCATCTATGCCAATCTTCCTTTATTTTGTATGTAGGATGCTGTCACAGCACGGCTTGGTGAACGGCATGCCGGTCTGTGCCCAGGATACAAACCCATGAATCCTGGCCCCCAAAGCAGGGAGAGCAAACTTAACCACTGTGCCATCAGGATGGCTCCCTATCCCTTCCTTCTTAACATGAGTGCTGTTATTATTTCATTTTCTTGTAGAGTTGACTCACTATGTATATGCTATCTTGCAACCTAAGTTCAAACAGGTTCCTTGAAATAATGCCTGTGGTACATCTGACACACCCTTCAACTGCACAGAGTACGAAGCACATGGAAGACATTCAATAATTGATTTTTGTTTTTATTATCAGAAGGAGAAAAGAAAGGCAAAATGCCCACAAGGAAGTGCCTATCAGATGATGCTAAGAACAAACTGCCATAAAAAACATTGATCAAACAAGGACTTTGTTCATCTGATTCTTTTTCTATGAATGGACTTCAATTCTAATAATGTGTATTATCATTAGGGGGAAATTAAAATGAAAAAAATTGGGACATTTTATTAGGAGAAAATCCCACAATTTACTTGTTTATTTTATTTAATATTGTATTTTCATTTTTCCATTGAAGATAAAAAATATTTAAAAAATTCCTTCAAAATGCTTAATAAAATTAATGATGCATCTGAACATTTATCAGAGATTATTTTGTTTGCTAAATTTGAAATGTGAGTTAATTGTATTAACATATTTAGATCTATGAAAATAAAATTATTAAACAAATAGAGTGGATAAAGATGTAAAACAAGTAATTATCCTTCCCTAAATTCCTTTGGTAACTTAATATTTCTTCCATTATTTTCTAGGCTATTCTGGCACATAAGGAAAAAATAAGCCACTTAGCCAAAGAACGAAATAGAAAATAATCTCATCTTAGAGAAAACGACATGTAAGCATAATCATTTAAGACAGAAAAATAAATAACAGTATAGCCCAATTGATCCATTGGAGACCAAGTTTTTACTAATAACCTACAGAAATTCAGCTACCAAAAAAAATTAGTGTTTTCCTCAATTAATCTTCCAAGTATCAATGTTCCTTACTAGGCTTTTGTTCTTCCTTCTCATCCCTCCAAATAGCATATGAATGTTGAAACTATAACATGCAAAGTATTCTAATCATTAGCAAGCAAAAATTTGGGTAGTTTCTTTAACATAAAATATTCCTAAAATTTACTTATCTTTTTAGAATTGAAACTCTATGCTTACAATATTTACTCCCTTGGGAAAAAAACAGAAAGAAGAAAAATGCAAGCAAATATTTTATTTTTAGTTCTCTCAGCCAAATAAAGCTGATAATGAAAAACAAAAATGCCTTTTACTATCAGTAAAGGTGTTTGTTTCTACTCTTTTTTCAGAATTGCAGATTCCCAAATGTCATCTTGGTTTGAATATCTCAATATCATTACTTCTTCATCTTGTACTTTTTTCTAAGACACTTAGAATATTTCAATCTTTCTTTTTACCTCAGAATATTTTTCCAAAGGTCAGTATGCAGAGGGATCAGTATATAAAACTCTTAAATAAGTAAAATTTGCCTTTACTTTTTCTCTTGTTCTTACTTTGTATCTCCTCTCTAAAGATATTCTAATGCTTTTTACTCCACTGGCTATTTCTCCAAAGATATTTATGGAGATTACAGCAAAGTTCTTCCCCTAAAGTCACATTAACAAATGCGAAGGCCAAAGCACTGGTTTCTTTGTTGGACAACTCTTTAAATTAAAGAACTCTTATGGAGGTCCCGGTATTTGCACAGCGGCATGCTTGACAAAGTAGAAGAAGGAGTTTTCAGTCACATGGAGAGCTAGACATACATACTCATACATACTCATAAGACAGAAGTTCAACAAGAATACACAGTGTGTACAACTCAGTGCCAAAATTATTGACATACTTAGTGTCACGTGAATGTAAAAAAAAAAAAAGGACAGATCACTAAAAGGAGGAATAGTCAGGAAATGACTTTATGGACCCCAAAACAGAACAGGCTCTAGCCAGGTGGAACAGATTGGAGAGAAAAGGCAAAGCAGGAGACATCAACAGTTAAGACATGGAGATGGAAATCATAACAAATATTTGAGAAACAGTGACAAGACTTCCTGGCATGCCTCAAGGCAAGGGTTGCAGTTAGGATTATTAAAATCAAGAAGCCAGATACTCTGCTTAGGGTTTTACTGTTTTGGACAATCCTCCCAATAGCTGCATGAGGTAGGTATGCCCTTTCTTGGAGATAAGAAAAGGAAGAAAACTTAAGTATCTTGCCCAAGTCTCCTGAGTTGATAAACGGCAAAGCCCAGGAATGAACCTGATTTGGAAGATATTCCATGCCAAGTACAAGAGATGGGACTTAATGTCTTAGAAAATTTACATTTCTTAAATATCTTTAAACAGTTTTTGTGACTTTATAAAATCAGTGTTTTGGGTTGTTCGAAAAACAAAAAAACTTGTTTTCTAATATATTCATGTTAGTAAAAGAGAAAATTACATTTAAAAGGATCTTTTCAAGTCCCTTTCAAATAAAATGATTCCATTTTTGAGCAGTTGTATTTGTTACCATGTGATCTCAGCTTCTTCTAATTATGTCAGGAGTAAACTTGTTTACACAAAGATTTTATCAGGTTGATAGAAACCTCAAACCTTTAAAGTAAAAGAGAAAATATAACAAAGGAGCCACATGCCCCTTTTTCCTTCTCACTCCCAAAGCTCAACAGCACAGAGGACAGATAAGGTGTGAACAGGGGAATTTTATTATCCTGACATCTGGTGAAAATCTCACTTTACTAAAAGTATTGCACTTAATAAATTTATTTGTTGCAGTGACAGATTCTCTCCTAAATGGTAGAAAAAGCAACACTGAAAGGTTGAATCATTTGGTGATTTCAAAATGATAATCTTTGGATAAATCAACTACCACAGTCTATATTTTATTTAGCAATGAAGTTTAGAAACTTGCAAGAGAATGAAGTATAGTTTCCCAAAGAAGGCATCTAAAACTCTCAACATCTTCTACATCGGTTTCTCGTGCCTGATAGATATATTTTAAGAAAGACACAGACAAACCAGAAAGCATCCAATGAGGCAAAATCTGAGAGCTATGACAGAAAACACTGAAGAAATGGGTGATATCCTGCCTGAAGGGCAGGAGACGCAGAGGAAACAACTTGTGTGTCTTCAAATATTTAGAGGATGCTGATCCTTTAGGATTAATGTAGCCCTTTCAAACAGGAACAAGCAGAAAATAGACCCTTCCTATTTACTTAAGAAAGCAAGAACTCTTACAGTTAAAGTGGCTACACCATAAGAATATGCTGCTAAGAAGATTCAATCACAGATTTAACAAATACCTTCAAAGAATATTGCACGTAGGTGTCCACTAGGGTTGAGATTTAAATAACCTTTCTGAAAACTATAAATCAAAGTTTCTGTGATTTTATGAGAACCCAGACAAAAAAGAAAGAGACTTCTATGACTATTTTAAATGCATAAAGCAACATACATTAAAAGTGTACATGAGCTCAAGCAAACTCCAGCATTTTCCTTAGATGTTCCACCAGTTTTGGCTTGGAGTCAACCATGAATTATATGAGCAACTAAACAAAGTTTGGTTAAAAAAAGTGCTAGACTTAGAATCAGAGGCTTTGTTTGATTCATTCATTTACTTATGGCAAATCAACATCTCCGAACCTGCTTTGTGTTTGTGTGTGTGTGTGTGTGTGAGGAAGATTGACCCTGAGCTAACATCTGTTGCCAATCTTCCTCTTTTCACTTGAGGAAGATTGTTGCTGAGCTAACATCTGTGCCAGTCTTCCTCTATTTAGTATGTGGGATGCCGCCACAGCATGGCTTAGTGAGTGGTGTGTAGGCCCACGCCTGTAATCCAAACCTGTGAAGCCAGGGCAGCCAAAGCAGAACATGTGAACTTAACCACTACGCCACCAAGCCAGCCTCTGAATCTGCTTTTTTTATATATAAAATAGCAGTAATACCATCTTGCATTACAGTGAACCATTATAGTGAATATCACATTAAATTACATTTATACATTTAGGTTGTGAACTATATGGCACTGAATATTATGAAAGATTGTTTTCATTAGCTTTAGTTTTTTTTCAAAATGTCTCTGTCCAGTATTTCTTCCCACAAATCTCTTAGTTATTAAAGAATTCATCTGTCCCCGCTTCAGTTTACCTCCTCTTTTCCCTTCAAATTCTACTAGAGGTTCATTATCTGGAGAACATATGTAATAGCCACACGAACGCCTATGAAAAATGAACATTTTGCAGTAATGGCATCTCCAAAAGATAATTATCATACAAACTTCAGTATGCATGTCAGAAGATTTGACCTCACAGTATCAAAGGGAAGAAAAGCAATAATTTCTCGCTACTTGGTGAATATGCAGATTGCATTCTCCTATCATAATATATAAATCCTAATGGATGTTTAAATGGCAGTGGCATGGCACAGAAGCCTGGATGAAACATAGCTTTATAGATTTCAGGTTTCCACTGACAAATCTGTTTCATCCAAATGTGTCACCCAGATTAAGAAATAATTCAGTGTGAATCTTCCTGGAGAAGCAATCATCAAGCAAGTGCAAGATCATATAACAACCTTGTATAGCTGTGCAACTCTGTGCCCAAAAGACAATGTTACAAAGAGAGTGATGCTTTAAAATTCATCAACCTGCAGCAGCTACATCTAAAACTGCCATTAACTAAACAAAAGAGGATGCCCACTCCCAAGAAAACTGGAGGGCTTTCTAGTGTCTCGCAGGGAAAACAGGGAGATTACCATGTTCCTCCCCTACAAATCAAAACCTTAGAGTCATCCATACTGATTAACAACTAAGGCAATATCTTAAAAAGTAATTGCTACATCATAATAAGTGACACCATTGACATGGAAGTTTCTTCCAAAATGTATTAATGAAGAGGAAACTCTTTGCAGAAGACAATGTAGAGATTCAGTCCTTCCCTTTATAGATGAGAAAAAGGAAGTTTAGAGTTGAAGAAGGCAAAAAAATCAATTCCACTTGGGTTCCAACTGGTCACTGATGAAGTGAGCTCACTTAACTGAAATAATTTTTTAAAAACCCAGCACTGAAAAAGGCATGATGATTTCAATAAGATGAAATCCACTGCAAAAATTCCCAGGTCGCTGGTACAACCTTACCACTGCGGGCCCATTTGGAATTCTCTTAACCTCTGTAGCACCAGCAATCCACTCCTTGCCACGCCCATCTTTAGCATCTCTGAGAAAAGAAATGGTCAAAGAATCCCCATGGTATCTGTAGGTTAGCTCTGTTTTCTGTTCAAGCCTTTGAATGGCTTATGCCAATCTTGACTGGTTGCTCGTGTAAGTTAATAGAAGTTTGTAAGTTCACAAAAGTAGCAAGACTTCTCTAATGGTCTCAGTAACTAAAAACTAAAGTTATGTCAACTTAAAGTCAATCTCCTTAGTTAAATATATTTTAAGATAGACCATAAATACAGTGTAGTAAACATTACCCCCAAACAAGATTTAGCTTGATAGAGTACACATTTCTCTAGTAACACAGATGCATTGATATGTTATATATGTACCGGTAAACAACTATTTTTGCATTTATGCATTTACATATTATATTTGTATGTATAAATAGCTATATGATAGATACATATCTATTTTATACAGATGAGCAATAACTAGCTTTCATAAGAAAACATTACCTACAGTTCAAAATAGTTACAGTGATGAGGACTAAAATTAAATTATGTAATTTAGTCAGCACACTGTGTAGAATTAATAAACAGAATTATTAAAATCAAGCTTCCCTGCTGAAAAAGTGCTTATGCTCAAGGCCAGCCTCACTTACAGCGATGCCCTAGGGGAGTCTAGGACTTTCTTCAGCACGTTTGGCTTAGATAAATTCAGGAGCTATATTTACCTTGAGAGTGTCTCTCCTGGGTCCATGGGAGGAAGCAGGAAAATTTGAGTTCTGCCTTCCAAGCCTCATTTCCCTAGGGATTCTAATTGAATTACGTCCTAATGGGCCCTTGTATAGCACTATAGCAACTTTCTCAGAGCCAAGAGGCCATAAGTATTTCAGGTAAGAATTTCAAGATGACCCTGGCCAACTGTCACATTCCTGAGGTGTCAGAAAGGGCTTGCCCAGTATATGCAGCATCCTGCCAGGTAAACAGAGCAGCTATTCTGGGGAGAAGCAAAAAGCAATTGAGAGATCTTTTGGGGACAGCCTGGCAACTTTCAACTATAAAAAGATTAAGTAAATTTAAATTGCTTTTGCAATCGAAATTAAACTTCAAATTTACTGCTGACTAGCCAGCTTTACACATGCATTGGTGCAGATTAACATGAGTGAACCCTATCCCCTTAATGGAATCTCAAGAAAAACCCCAAAAAACCCACAAAACAATGTTGAGATGGAAAAACAAGTACACTGAAGCAGAGTAACAATGTCATTCCTTAGCAAAAAGTGGTAGGAGACGCTACTTAAGGCAAAGAAAGTAGCTTGGAGTACAACTTTGAGACCATAAACAGAAGTTCATAAAGCCAAAAGTTGATCAATGGGAGTAGCAGCTAAAAGACTTGAGTTGGAACGACACTTGAAGATCATTTTATAGCTGAAGGAAGAGAAGCTCAATCTCTTAGTTTTTAAGCAAGGAAAGATCTTTGGGGAAAAAAATTATGTAGCTGGTCCTGTCTTTTCACTGTATCAAGTTATTTTTCTAAATCTGAATCCATCAGACCGTTTTCTCTGAGCAGAGGGAAGAAATTCATCAAGTGCAAGGGGTAGAGGAAAAATGAAAGGAAGGGATCACTAGTGGTGAAAATACCCAACTTGAAGACAAAATAAACATCTTTACCTACCTCAAAAGTTTTATGCTTTCAAACAACTCTTTATAGAAACATCTACTATGTGCCGGGTACTCTGTTGGGCATGAATACCATGTAGAATTCATGAATTATGTCATATTCTCTCTCATTCCTGCTTTTTCTATGCTGTTCTTCTGCCTGCAACACTCTTCTCTTTCCTCTCCTTCCCACTCTCCACTCATTCTCTTTTTTTTTTTTAAGATTGAGTCTGAGCTAACATCTGTTGCCAATCTTTTTTTTTTCCTCTTTTCCCCAAAGCCCCCCAGTACAAGGTTGTATATTCTAGCTGTAGGGCTTTCTGGCTCTGCTATGTGGGACACCTGCCTCAGCGTGGCCTGATGAGCCATGCCATGTCCACACCCAGGATCCCAACCTGCAAAACCCTGGGCCGCAGAAGCAGAGCATGCGAACTTAACCACTTGGCAACGGGCTGGCCCTGTACTCATTCTCAGAATCTACATTTAAACATCATCTCCTCCAGAAAGCTTTCCCTGAAATACTGGGCTTCTTGAGATACCTTGTCTCTGCATATCAATAGCAACTATTTATCCCACTGTGTAATAATTATTTCTTTTTGATTGTCCTCCTCATCGTTGGGCTGAGGAACTGCACTATACGTTGCTACAACGCCACACCTATGTTTGTTTAACTAATAAATGCATGCATAAATGAATGAATGAAAAGGAATTGCTTATCTAAGAAAAAAGCAAAATACGGGAAAAGTTAGCATTTCAAGGAAATGTACCACTTAGTAGCAATTTAATGTACCATTTAATTTAACATGTGTTTTAACTGGAGTGCATTATAAAAATGATTGTTTAATTTTACTTTAAAATGCAAATTGTTTATTTAGAATTCAATAATTAAATAGTAAAGTAGGAAATAAAAGCGCTATTTTATTTAATTGTTCTCACTATTATTTGCATGGCTTTTTTATATTTTTAGTAATTAGCAAAATGTAAATTGACCTTAAAGCCAAGAATAAAAGAAATATCATGAATAAATGTTGCCTGATAATTCTACACTTTTAAGAATTCCATCATTACAATAAGAAAACAGCAATAGGTAGTTCATGTAATTAGCTCTTGTAATAATTAGGGGACGATGGGGTGGGAGTCATCAATGAAACACACACATTGCTGTCCAAGTCAAACCAGAAATTCTTGATGACTAACATTAATTGAAGAAAAGACAGCTCAAAAAGAAAAAAAAAAAACCTATGTGAAATATTAAACAAAGCTATCTGATGTTTATGTTTTTCTCCTTTAATAATTAATGGAATGTAAATAGTCAGGGGAGGCGACAGTTTTGCATTGTAACTAACCACCATTATAAATGGCAGTCAGATGTTTACATAATACCCAGAACCCTTCTGTATGGAAGGAGGTTACAAATCTGCCCCTTTTCCCTGTTCAAAGTCAAAAATAATGGTGCCTGATCCCCAGAGCATTCACTGCGAGAACTGTTTGCATATTCCGTTATTGTTTCTGCTGCGTCAGTCATCTGTTGAAGTTCACTCTAATGTGGCCCTGATCAATTCTGCCAGCTGTGCTTAAGTGCTGTTTACTATAATAACATCACACTGCATTCTTATTTGGCAACAACAGCTATGACAGCACCTAAATGCATGGAGAAGCCAAGATTTTTATCATGTACACAGATCAAATTGAAACTGTTTACAGAGGACAGGGATGTTCTATTTCTGTCCATTCTAGTGAATACCAATAGCGCAATAATGGCTTTGCCAAAAGCATTACTATTCTGCCCTTTCTAATAAATGAAGAATTTGCTGATCTAAACCCTTAGGATATAAAATTTATTTTAAGATTGTACTTTATAATCTTGACCAAATGGTAGCTATCTAAACATGTTGATTCACTTGAAATAAATAAACCTTCACCTCTACAAAGTCCTTATGAAATGTGTAGTATGTATAAATGATCTAAAAAAAATCTGTTCTTAAAAATATGTAGCAGCCAAAAAAGCAACTGTGAAAGCGAGAAGGGAAACACTAATATAATCTCATAATGACAGATTATAGGTCAACAAAATATTAAATTGTACAGTTTCTCACCTGTTATGATAGCACACTTCATCTCATATTAAGCAATAAGGTCCATAAACTAAGCCAAATATGTCACTAAGGAGAAAAATCAGCATTTCTACACAAACTTACAGTCATCGTAATCAACGTTTGTTACTGTTTTGCTACTTTATATTTAAAAATTTTATAAGTGAATTCTACGATTACGTAACCTCAAATTTACAGTGTTGTTTATGGTGATTTTAAAAAATCTCATTCTCGTTTCTGTGATTCCTTCAGAATTTCCTTCATAATAAATATGAAATAAATCAAAATATTGGTTAGGGAAAAAACAGACAAGTCACTGAAATGCCACCTTCTCAGAGGTTTTAATCTTCCTAAAGCAACAGCAAATAAGTGGACATTTTTAAGAATAGCATAGAAAACATATGGATAACTCTTCGTGTGAATTCCTGTCATAGCTTATAAAGGCTCTGAAGGCTCCTTCTGAGCTATTGTAGTGCATGCTGTGATTGTGTATTAACAATAGTGCACAATCATATGTTAAATACATAATATATTTGCATATTGAGTTCTATTCAACTGCCAATTCTAAAATACACTTTTTCCAAAGTATTATAGTCTTGGTTTCCAGTAGCCATAATTTTCACATTAGTGTCTATCAAAATAGTCACCTACTTTGACATTATTCAACTTTTTAAATTACATTTAAACTCCTACAAACAGGAAAATGTCTCTTTTTCTTTTCTTGCTCAGTGACTTAGCTACAGCTGAAATTTCAGTTTGGAAATTTCAGGAACTTATCTTTCTAAAGATGATCAACACTTTATATTAACACTTCTTAGTAGATAATAATTGTTTCCCCAAACAAAATCTTTCATTCCTGCTTTTTCAGAAAACATGACATTCTATTAAAATCATCAGGTTGCCAGCAAGAATCCAAAACAAAAATAATTCATTCAAACTGCTTAATCTAGTCATTGAAGATTGACAGTATCTTATTATATTTTTGAAAGCTCTTTTAACATTAACTGATACTTTAGTGTGGGAAGAAACTAAAAGCTTTCCACATATAAAAGTTCATCTTTTACCTCCTCACCACCATCAGATAAAAGCATAAAAGGCTTAAAGCCACACTCAGATATACTAGTCCCATAGGAATGAGTCAATGCATCAGTGGAGGGACTGGCAGCAGGTGTGAGATGTGACTAGAAAAGAGTCATGTTATACCAGGAAGTCAAGCTAGAGAAAAGTTAAATCTGACCTATTAATACCACTATGCATGGCATACTAGAAAGGCCTTCTTGTCACTAAAGGTGAAGCTAGACCAGCTAGAAAAATAAGCAAACCACTGCAAATATTGTAGTGACTGTCCTGTGAATGGATTGCCACACCAAATGACAGAACTCTCTCAATTCCACTTTCCAATAACTCCAAGGCACTCGGGATGTGACAGCATGATGAATACCACAACAGACAGCTCCAATATGGTACCATTTTACCAGATCAATATCTCGCTGCAATATAAGAAAAAAGGAGCTGATATTAGTCTACACAGTGTATTACAGATGAGGTACATTTCTTCTTACTGCACTCATGCTGAACCAAAGCAATAATTCATAGATCCCTTAAAAGGTTCGTGCACCACCACATGCAAAAAAAGACTAATCTTTATTTCAACATCTGCTGGAAGATGTAATAGCTTAAAGCAATAAGTATGCAAGTTTTTAAAATGTCTCTCCTTATCATTTTATCTAGATATAGAAATAACAAAGCATATCCCAAAAGTGAAACAATACAAATATTCATAGATTGCTGATATTGTTCTAGAATCAGTGTAAAGAAAATTGTACTCAGGATTTTACTACTAGGCTACCTTACTCCCTCTCCAAGTGGAAAAGAGCTTTAGAACTTTCCACATTTGGAGTGTGTGAAATATAATCAATTCTCAATTACCTTCAATGCTTTATTCTTTTGGGGGTTATTCTATATTTCCTTTATAAAACTAAAGTCACTGTGATCAGCTACCCACACTTAGCAAGACCCACAGAACAGCAAGCTATGAAGAGTTCTCACTTACTATACAAGAAATATTAGTTGCTATGTGTCCAAATCAATACAAAAGTAATACAAGTAATTCTAATGCCATAGTCAAAATATAAATGACTAAGCGTTGTACTGTTTTAACACATTCTAATTTGTGCAGGCTACAGGTTCAAGGAGAAGTCAGAATAACATAACATGCTAAATCAGAAACCACCTAACTTTGACTTGATTTGACTCATGATTATCTTCTTCTTTAATCCACCCTACCCATGATCTACTGGAGTATTTTTCTTTTTCCTCACTTTCTCTCTTTTTTTCTTATCCTGTTTCTGCAAAATAAATATTTACTTCCTGAGACAAAGTTCAAAACTGTTCTATTAAACTTTTATAGGGGAATTTCACAGCTAGCTTACTTGATTAGTACTTCCTTTCTGATCCTGACCGTTTCCCTTCCAGCAGCACCCACAGATCCTAACATGGAGATCTTCAATTAATATCTCTGAAAATCTGAGATTGGTTTCTCAGCTCCTGCCCAAGAAAAGTAATAGTTTTCTTCCTCTTGCCCCCTTTGCTGCCACCCACTGAAGTATGTGCACTGTGCTAGGTGAAGTCTTTGTGACATGTAGGAGTTAATACTTCACAAGGGGATGATAACTCCCAATATTTTCCAATGCTGCCAACCTGAGCCATGAAGTAGGTCAGCACTAAGAGTTTTGTTTTACAAATAAGGAAAATGAGGTGTATTGAGGTTAAATGGCTTAGCCCACTGACCCAAAATCTGTCATTATTTAGTAACCATTCTTTGGGCCAGTGCTTTCCAGCCCAGACTTTGTAATACCCCAGGGTGTCTCACATTTCCTAAAGTATTTCATGAAATTCTCAAAAAAATATTCAATTAAAGACAAAAATAGGCCAAATTATATCTTTTAGATATGGCCAGGAAAAATGTCACAAATGCATAGTACATCACAGTTTGGCAAAACGGGGAAAACTTCACTCTCTGGTAATCCACTGTACTGCAGGCGAGTCTTATGAACAGGAATAAACCAAAGAGGTGGATAATAAGACAAGTGTGCTACCAATCATTAGATACCATTTGGTCCTTTGCTCACATCACATTCTATAATTCTATTTTTATCCAGTAGAAGGGCAAAAAGATAAGAAACAGACATCATAAAATACTATATCTCTTAATCTTCTCTTTGAAAATTAGCAAGAAAAATGATTAACTTTGTCCATATGTTTTGTTTTACCATCTTAAGGGTAATTATACATACTGAGATGTTGCCTAGAAACACTCGACTTGGCTAATATTAAATAACAGTGTTCAATAGAGCTACCACTAATATCTCCCTAGTTCACGTAGTTTATTTCTTTAAGGCAGACATCAATCAAGTATAGCATAGCAAAAAAGATCAGTTTATTTTATAGACATTTATTAACATACCACATATGAGTTGAGGAAATAGAAAGATATTTTAAACACTAAAGCTTTTATACAGTTAGATGCTTAAACATAGACCCTGATCAGAATAGCAATGTTAATGAAAAGGTATTAAAACAGCTATTTCACAGAAACTGTATTCTTGAAGTTTAAATCGCTGCATCAGTGGGCCAAACCAAATGGATGTTAATTTTGTTACTTTGACCAAAGCTAAAAATTAATCTTACCTCTCTCCCTTTGCAGTGGAGGAAACTGAGGCCCAGAGTGTGCCTCACTTGCCCAAGGTCTCAATGTTAGTGGTAGAGTTGGGAAGGTCTCTAAGTTAGGTTATATTTGTCCCATTTTATAAACAGCACTCTTGAGTTTCAGAGACATTTCAGGGTTACTAATTAGTAGAACATGAGCTATAGTGAACATATTCTAACTTTCAATTAGGTGGATGAAGAGGAAATAATGCAACCATCTATTTCTACGCATGTAGAAATTTAAAAATATGAGGTAGTACACCCCACAAATTAATGTCTAAGAATAGAGAGGAGCTTGTATATTCAGTCTCCAAATTCAGTTGTCAGTCTCTTGCCTACCCTCCTACTTTCACAAGAATTTCAAAAATATTGATTTTAATCATTAGAAACAAATCATTACTTTGTAAGTTATTACATTATGGAGAAAGAACAGAATAGAATATTTACTACAGATGACTAAATTGTTGGTTGAGTCAGTATGAGGCAAAAAAAATACAAAAAATACTAAATATTAAAGAAAAGTGTTAAATTATTTCAATTCAAAATACTTAAAATGCCTAAACAAGATATTCAACAGTGTACTTAGACCCTACTTACTAGGGATTCCATTTATATTTCCAATACTTTAGAGTTCAGAGAGTAGAACATCTGCCTTTATCATTTGTTATCATTTCAAAACTTATGTTTGAATTTTCTAAGAATACTGAAAGGACTTAGATTATCATTTAGGGTTGATTTTCAAAACAACAGGAAAATATTTTATTTTAAAACATATCATGCTGAATGGCAACTATGTCCTAGACATTCTATTAGGAATCAAAGAAATACAGATCATTATAGGGAAAAGGTTCGTCTAACTTGATGAATTCACAGTCTAATGAGGAAAACTGATAGGAAAAGAGATAATTATAACACAAAGCAATAAGCTTAGGGTCGAAATATAAATGAAGAACATCAGAAGCAAAGCAGATTTGATAGAAAAATCTGAAATCCATGATTGATTTTCTAAAAGAAATAATTTTAAGTTTCAGAGCTAATAGTTAGGAAGTTTGCTTTAAACTAAGAAGGCTCAAATATCTGATTATCATGGAAATGTCAAATCGGGGTATATGCTTGCATGGCTGCTTTTCACTTGTGAGAATGACAGAGTGAATTTGAAGGATCAGGAGAAATAATGACTCACATAACATATTTGTAACAAAAAACTCATATACTGCCACTGCCTGATTACTTGTTAGGTAAAATTCAATGCATAAAACATGAGAAATAGGTATTAAAAGTTCTAGTAAAAATGTATCACACGTTTGAAGATTTTTGAAAGGGCTCGTTATTGACATAAAGCAAAAATAGTTTATTTAGCTTGAATAATTAATATTATGCCTCAGTAACTCATAATAAACATGCATTCAATTAAATGTTAAAATATCACTTAAATCAATACATAGTAATTCAAGACTCAAGATCAAAAGAAAAATTAAGCAAAACTATTCTAATGCCCTAAATGCCACAAGCAACAGAGCAAGAGCAATATGAGGAAATGATTTGATTTTTATAAGCATTTTCTTTGGGGCTTCAGTCAAATAACCTGAACCAGTGGCCAAGTCCTGGCTCTGTGGAGTCCTTGCTGTCTAGCCCAAGCAAATCACTTACCCTTTCTAGGGATCATTTTTCCTAATCACTGAAAAGGATGTAATAACACTAATCTCACAGGTCTATTGTTGAGAAGCCAAAATGATTTTTTTTAAGATTTTATTTTTTTCCTTTTTCTCCCCAAAGCCCCCTGGTACATAGTTGTATATTCTTAGTTGTGGGTCCTTCCACTTGTGGCTAAAATGATCTTTTAAAGTGCTTTGAAAGAAGCAAGTCAGTTGTTGATCATCGCAACAGAATTCCGCTATCACCACCCTTTTGAGGGTTGCATCAATAAAACAGATTTAGGAAGATGCAATGTCAAGTTCTAAATTAAGGATTTAATTTACAAAATACATAGAAACATAAGTATAAGGTAATCTGCATTTCTATAACTAATAGAAACATAAGTATAAACATAAGTACTACTTTATGATTAAAAGGAAATTTATGACTATTGTATGCAGAATTAAGAACCAATATGATGACATCAAATATTTTTAAATTGACCACGAAAGATTTGATCACTTGAGATTAATACAGAGACTCATACACTATTAATACATACTCATAATACACTGTCCCTTCATGATGTATGCTCAAAGTTTGTTAAACACTGTTTAAGGCACCAGGTAACAATAATCCAGAGAAATTGCCAGTTTTTCTCTAGAGATTGATAAAGGCTCAATGTGCGTCAGGTGTCATGTGTATTTAAAATAGATTAACAGCAGCAGAAATACATTTTCATCTTAAAGACTGGCAAGTTTAATATTTTATATTGATACTGTAAAAAGAGACCTGTGAAAAGCAGCTCTGTAGGTGCCTAAAGAAACATAGGGAATGAGACCTGAGAAACAGAACACAGCACATTTTCTTCATTGTAAAAAAAAGTTATATGCACATAGAGGTATCAAGAAAGTATCAGTTCAAGTGATAACAGACCTCTAAGAAAAGTTGTACAACAAATAGAAGGGTATTTAGGTCCTAAAATTTTTTTATAGAAAAACCCCAAAATATGTCTAAGTAATTATTTAATAGCCTGAAATACCTTGAAATGCACTATTTAATCAAAATACAGTATTCTCTCTTCCTGAGTGTGATACATCTGAACAGGAATATACACCTGAAGTCTTAATGGGCCTGCTGAAGTTCACAACAAATAAATGAAAATAAATAAGTATAAATTTCTGCTATATTAAAAGATGACTGAGTGGTATATAATTTCTACTAGTAATTCTGTGCCCGTGTCAAAGTCTAAATTAGTACACAGTTAATGCCTGCTTTGAAGAAAGTTATTATGTACCTTCCATCCGGCAAACCAATAAACTCCCCCTCCCTCGCATTAGTTGTTGCTAGCCTTTGTCTTTTTTTTTCCTGTGGTCCTGTTTAAATTCTCACCTTGCTCTGCCCTTGTCATCAAGTCGTTCAAGCACAAAGCAGGGAGCATGGGGAGTGTTTACTCATTTCCCAAGTCCATTATCTTACACATTAATCACTGGTCTGGAACTTTTGGACAATGCTGAATCTGTTACCTTTTTTTTCTCCCCTTGCTGGCTGCTTTACTTGTGAGTCTGACAGTTCACCAGTTTCAAGCTGCACTTAGACTTGATGACCTTTTCATCTGATTAACTATTTTTGTCCCTTAAAAAAATAACGATATGGCATTTATAGTCCAGAGAAACCAGAATGAACTTAAACGTGGAAGATGAAGCCCTTCTTTTTCAACTAGTGGTTTTTCATCATGGAAAGACAGATGAATGGAGCTCCATATTTTAAATATTGGTTTGTGAAAGAGTGTCTTTGTTCGTTTGTCCGGATTCAGTTGGTTCTCTTCCCCACTCCACCCCCCACTATTATTAAGTGTCGTTTTCAAAGCAAAACATTAGTGAGAAATTCTGGTTAACTTTGGAAAGCAAATATTTTTAAATTTTAAAACAAACAAACTTTTTACTCTCTAAAATCTCCCTGGTTCTTGCATAATATGAAGGACTGTTCTGGGAATCCATAGTTAAGCTTCAATAATGATTACTAAACCAAGAGAAATAGATGTAAAAAAGCAGGACAGCTGGAGGCTCTTGAACTACAGTTGTCAAAAGATTTGTTTGTGAAACATGCATTTTATTGCCTTGTATGCATGTTATAATGAGGCATGGACAACTGCAACATTACACTTAATGATTGCATTTCTTGTTTCAGCCAGTTTCCTTGTCCTCTTGCAATTAACGTTTTCCCAGATCACCCAAGGCTACTTTGTCAGGAAAAAAAAATCTGAAATTCACATAAATGAGCAATGTCAATAGTTTAGAAAGAGTTTACTTAGAGAACAAAGGGCCCTTATGAGGCACTAGTGAGAAGAAATGGGGAAAAAATGAGTCCTCACAATGTAAGCCTTTTCTTAAAGAGACTTGTTATCAAGCAGTTCGGGATAGTCCCTCAAATCTGCATTAAAATGCATTTCATTCCATTGACTCATTTGCATTAATTTCTCCCATTATATCTGAAAATGGCTGAATGTCTACCCAACACAATGCCACAGCCTATCACAGGCTACCACGGCGGCCCCAGGTGCCAATTTACTCCTCTTAGTTCTTTTCATTCTGTTTGCTGATTCTGACAACTGGAGTTCTCCTCTCAGTCCAAGGGACTTTTCAATTGGATTTGCTCGTGGTGACAAAATTGTTGCTTTGCTGAGAGGAGGGGGTTCTTTGATTGAGCGTCTATCATGCTGCCATGGGAAAGCGAGAGGCGAATGATTCTCAGTGGCTTCTGATTTCCAGTATTTGTTCAGCATTAGGCCCACTTATCTCCAGAAGAAAAAGCAACATGTAGAAAGAAAGTGACAGGCAGAAACACACTCACTTGCTCGTTCATTCTCACTGTGCTCTGTATTCAAACAAGGGGGACCTATTACACTGAAAGCTCCAGATCAGCCTCACTCAATTATCGCAGTTAATCCTTATAGCTCTATAAAGTAAATATTTCATTACAATTTCAAATAAACAGTCACCCAATCTAATGAAGCAAGAACTCAAAGTGGCAATGTCATAGAACTCGTTACCGTCATCAAAGGAAAGGACATAGCCTTGTCTACTAATAATGAAAAAATGGATACTGGCATATTTATGAACTAAAGGGTGTGTAGTTGTGAGGGTTTTTTCCCCCCTTCATGCCATTGACCAATTTATCTTTCCAAATACAATTCTATTAACAGAATGCTACTTGTCTTTTTTCCTTCCCTTTATTTCCCTCATCTTTTCACCCCAGTCTCTTCATCATGCTCATCGTCTTCATCACACAGGCCATCATCAACATACAATACACTTGACATGTTCAACTAGAACTTTTCTTTTTCATAAACATCAGAGAATCTTGACAGGGCATTTCAAATTCAGGAAACCTACCGAATATAAAGTGATCATTTTCATAATCCATTGTCTCTACATCAATGTTATCTTAAATCCTTCATCTTGTATGTCCTTTTATCCTTTATCTTCTACTCTTACACTCTGGGGCAAGAACATCTAAAAATAACTCTCATTTCACCAAATCTGAATAATTTGAAAAAAGCTTGAATTGAATAAAGATAAGTAGATTAAGTCCTTAATCAAATGTTGAATTACCTCTATGCTACTCCAACTCTCATTTTAATCCTAATCTTTACTCCCGTGGGGAATCATTTTTCTTAAATTATTATTTTATCCTTCTTATTAAATATTCTGATAACATTCATTATATTTTTACACATTTATAATTCACTCTACAGGACAGAAGAAGGTACAATGTGTATAACAGGATGATTTTGCCTGTATTTTTTAGAGTTTACTCACAGGGGTCCCAGGTTATGCAATAAACCACAAATCTCCTCCAGTTAAATGGTAACTACAAACCCTTTTCTTTTTCTCTCAATTTAACAATGCTATGTTGAACTATCCTATAATTACTGTTTCTTAAGAAGTTAGATGAATTGTCTTGGGTTAGTGGGGAATATTTGCATGTTTTTTCTTTCCTATGAAATTCTTAAATACTTATCCATCTTTAAAAATATTACTTAAAACTAATGCTTCCCAAACATTAATGTGCATACCAATCACCTGGGGAGGGAGAGGACTTATTAAAATGTAGATTCTGCTTCAGTTGGTCTGGAGTGGGGCCTGGGATTCTGCATTTTTAATAAGGTCACAGATGATGCTGATGCTACTGGTCCTGGGGTCTTACGCTGAGCAGTCAGGACCTAAACTACTACATGGTATTTATAATTTTTACAATAAAATCAAAGTCGAGGATCCTGAGAATATTATTAAGATAAAGCCACATGTAATATTATCATGTTGTTTTGTTAACTTCATTAATTAAAAATATCTAAAACATGGATGATTTAATAGATATTATGTATATTAATAAAATATCTAAAATACAGATTTAAGTAAGAATGTTACTAGTACTACTGGTAATAATATTGATAATTAAGTGGCTGCTGTGTTCACTTAATTATTAAGTCATTTTATCTTCACTATAACCTTATAGGCCTTATTATTGTGTTCATTATATTAATTATAGACCAGAAAAGTGAGACTCAGTAAAGTAAAATAACTGGTTCAAGGTAGGAACTGGTACTTGAACCAAATATTCTCTACTTGTCAGTGGATAACAGTCTGTGGCCACACCTTCATTCACCCAACACATTTTATTGAGGACCTACAGTGTCCTAGGTACTCTTCTGGGTCCTCTGCATTCAGGTGTGAAAAGACAAGTAAAGTTCTGACCATCCTGGATTTACACAACAACTGAACAACTGAACAAGCCAGTGAGCACAAAAACCTCAGATATGGGTAAGTAATATGAAGAAGGTGACATGACAGAAAATGATTTAGAAGTGTACTTCTTAGGAATAAGCATATTTTCCAAATTTACATTTAATTTTTGGTATTATTATTGGATGACATTAACAATATAATTTTCTCAATCACTGCGGTTTACACAAAACTACAAATGCATAAATGGCTTATCACTGGTATATAAAACTATGCTCATAACAAAGATATGAAAGACAACTTTAAAGACTGTCATCTTTTGGGATCATCTCCCGTATATGTTGCTTTGACTGCTATCTTAACACTCTCTGAGCCCATTGTCATACTCTTCATCATAAACATTAACACTTTTATAGCACCTTTTCAATTGGCAGTTTTGTTTAAATCATCTTAGATATATTAACACATTTGATCATCATGACTGCTTTATTAAGTATGATATTACTGTACCCATTTTCCAGATTATAAAACTGAGGCACAGAACATTTAACTAATAAATCCAGATTTATGTGGTTAATAAGTGTCAAAGTCAAGTTTGAAATCCAGGCAATTGGGTACCAACATCTATGCTTTTAATTGTTTGTCTTACTGCCTCTCCTTCTTGTTTATAAAATACGACAGTTATAGGGTTATTCTCCAAGACCTCTTTTTGTTCACAAACGTCAAACCTTTATGATATTGATTTAAAATATAAAATGTGAGAGGTCAGGCTGTGTTTCAGCCTGTTTGGTTGGAATATTTAAGAGCTCAAAAAAATGCAGATCTCTGATCAAAGTTATCCCAATCTTAACTGGAGATTCTGCATTCCTTCTTTTATGTACCTTTCCACACAAGATTGCATTTACAAATAGTAATACCTTATAATTAATAATTAAAATAAAAGTGAAAGGAATATCACTTATAAAGGCATATGCTCAGCAGAAAATACTAGTCAAGATGGTTAACATGTTTTTTAATTTAATGCAATTGCCACATTTTAAACAAAAATTAACCTTTTAATAACATTTAGGAGCAAAAATGCCCCCCTTTGCCTTATTATAATGTATTTTACTCATCCATTCATTTAAGAAACATTTATTGAACATCTATTTTGTGTTCGACACCCTTAGGTACCAGGATATAAAGATGAATGGCCATAGAGCAAATACCAGCATTTAGGACACTGAAGTACTGATGATTTAAGTAAGAAAATCATTACCACTATAAATAATAATATTTATAATTAGTTGTCTTAATGTACACTTAATTTTTAACTAATTTTATTCTCACCATAATATTCAGTCTCCATCATTATATTGTTATATTAATTTATACAGACCAAACAACTATCACATACACACACATCCTACTCAAAGAATTACAATACACTTAATTGTATAAAAATGTACATGTGTAACTTAAATAAAGAAAATGTTCAATGAAAGCACACAAAAACAGAAAATATTAACAGCCCACAAATTTTCTGAACTAAAAATAAGAAGTGAAGGCAATGATGAAGTCTCAAAATGTTGTTTGCCTTGGGATGTAGTTCACCAGGGTATCAGTTTGATCTGTTTCTTTTCACATATTTAATAATTGCCCAGACTGATGCTGTGTTTATAGTAGATGCTCAAGAAATATACTCTCAATACAGGAAAGTTCTCATTTTACTTCTTTACTTTTTAGGGTTTGAAGATATGCCAGTGTAGTAAATATCTGACTACTCCATCTCCATTAGTGGAATTCTCTGTCGGCTGATTTCTTAGGCATCTTGACAACTGTTTACACCTTGAAATATATTGGTCTTTTGATTTTAGCAACAGCATTGTAATTGACTGTCTTTTTATATCTTTAATCATGCTTCCTTTTTTCACTGAATCCTCTCCTGTTTTCCCCTAAACGTAAAGATTACTCAAGGTTTCATTCTTAGCCCTTCCCTTTCTCTCTAAATCATCATATTCAGAGTTCCCATTCATTCCAATTTCCAATTTTAAAGTGCTGGAATAGTCCCCCATTGACATCAGTGCTAGTGTTTTCCTTATACCATGCAACTTTGGTTGTGTAATGTGCTGTCTTAAAAATCTTCCTTATAAGTAATATTTCCTCATTACTTTCAGAATATAATCCAAACTCAGTAGAGTGAATGAGAGCCTTTATGATCTGTCCCCTGCTATCACTCCAACCCATCTTTAAACAGTAACAATAATAGTTATCATTGTGTGTGCCTGGCACTGTGGAAATGTTTTCATACGCTATCTTATTTACTCTTCCTATCAACCCTAGGAAGTGGGTTTTAAGACCCCCAGTTTTACAAGTAATGTTCCCAGAGATAACTAACTTATCTAAGATCACAGGATTAGAGAGTGACAGAGCCAGGGCCTAAAACAGGTTCTGACTAACTCTAAGTCCTTAGTCATAACCACTATTCCTACTATCTCCCCCAAATTCCCTCGCCACTTCTCCCCTCCCCCTCCCTTCGCTCTGGTCTAGCAATTTTCAAGTCTGGTAGCACATTAGAGTCTATAATCACCTAGGCAGGTTTTAAAAACTCCAATGGCCTGGCTTCACTCACCCTTTGAGATTGGTATGATGTGGGATCTGGGAATCAGTATTTTTTAACAGCCGTCCAGCTTTTTCTAAGATGCAGCCAGGTTTGAGACCTACTGCCTAGTAAAACTAAATTATATACGGTTGGGCCAAACATCCCTGATCCCAGTGATTGCAATTATTTCTCCCCTTGTAATTGTCTATACTGGATGTTTGTGCTTCCTGCAGATAGAAGTCATGGATCACTTAAGTTTAAGAGTGGCATGTGATTGGCAGGCAGTAGGTCGCCAAAAACAACTTGTAAAATAAATACATAAGACTCATTGATTTCTCTTACAAATACTTTGTGGGAATTACTAATATAAATACTGAAAATTTGATATTTTGATACTATTTCAAAATAGTATTTTGAAGTTCCTTAAATTTCTCAGAGCCTAGTAAAAAATAAAAGCCCTGAAGAAAACAATTTCAATACATGAAATTATTTACACATAAAAAGTATTAGTTTCCTCCTGAGAAAAGGTAAAAAAAAAAAAAGCTCTCACTTAGATAAGGGCCAAGAAAGGTTTTTTCCCCAAGTTTTGTAGTGATTAGCATCTTGCAAAATGTACATGAAAAATTATAGGCTAGATTGATGGAGTAAGATAAGCAAATCAACAGAGAGATCTTATTTTCTAGTTAACACCCTCCTCCCTTCAGACAAAGCAGACCTTAAACATTACACTTTTATGCAGCTGCCATTTTTTTCCCCCAGTGACACTACATTTTCCTAATGATTAATTACTTACTCATTGGGAAATTAAAATATCATACTACTTGGCAATTAAAATATCATACTATTTAACACTGTGTATCAGTAAACTAATTTAATATTATTATTGATACAATGATTTGTTTCTATTATTACTTGTTATTCATATAATTTTAAAAAAATTTTTAGAGGCTTCTTTCCATAAGGTTTCATTAAAACTTTAATAAGTATCTAAAAATCCTGTGTCTCTGCTATCAAGTGAAAAAATCCAAGTTACAGTATTTCGAGGGGTGATTCAGTGGGGGGATAAAATACATAAGAATATAAAGAGAATCTGAATGCCCACATAATAAAAATTAATCATGGTGAATTGCTTTGGGGAGAATCATACACTTGACCCACATTGAAGACTGAAATATTAATCCATTTCTATGACAGAGATCAAGCTTCATAGTCGCTTTTTATCCTCCTCATAATAGAAGCAACAGTTGTAAACCATAATGTTATAGTTCAAACAATGCCCCCCCAAGACTTCAAATTTATTATAGCATTCATCTCCAAGACAAAAGACCTAGTGTAGGAAAAAAGCTCTTTTTAGCAAAAAGCATGGTTGTTATTTATGGCTCAGATGCAAAGAATGAGTTTGGGGAATTTATCAGAGATGAAGGTATGAAATGTTTTAGCTTGTTCTTCTCTCTCTAATCCATAAACCATTTTCTCAGCCACCCAAGTGAATTCTAATGGAACAGGAATGATGAAATAATATTTTCCTAGCCCTTTAACACTTTTTCTTCTGTATAAGTTTCAGTGAGATAAGAAGATATGATTTTTTAAAATTAAGGATATTTTAAGCAGCAAATATGCAATATTTTCCAATAACATATCACTTAGTCTCCTAGGCAGAATTTAGCATTTTTAATGATACTTTAGTTTTTATGTGTTTAATTCGTGAAAATATTATTATTACTATTAGTGTTATTATGGGCCAGCATATTATTAGAATTTCAGGATAAGTATATTTTCATGAATACTCTTTCAATAACATGAGTCCCATTATTGCCTCTAAAACTATAAAGACTCGATCATGACACTCAACCTCTTTTATTTTAATATTCTTAATCTTTAGATATATCCACATCATCACTCTCCTTGAAATAAGACACACCATAATCAAAACAAAGATGACTTACAGGTTACCTATTGTCCACCCTTGTTTTTTGAAGTGAGCACAGGCCGCGAAAGCGCTGTCTATTTCTCTACTGACCAGGCCAGGCAGATGCTCCATGCAGGTAGGAAGGTTTGGGATACGGCAGGATGTAATCAAAATTCATTCTTCATACTTACATATTGATTTCTTAAGATGAAAACTATTCAATAAAAGTGATTTTAAAAATGTAGAATGTGTAGTATTTGTCCTCAAGAAAGTAAAATGTTTGTAGTTTATACACTTTTTAAAGTGTTATAAGAACAGTTCTATGGTCTTGAGCACAATGAGTGAGCTATACAGATGCCATTTGTTTTTTTCTTTCCAAATTCAAAAAAGACAGTAATTTTAGAACAACAAAAAAAAGGCAGCTGGAATAAAATATGGAATAATCTTTAAGCCAAAAACCTTTCCTGGCATTGTTTGATAGTTCTTATACTATTTCTATTGTTTGCCAAATTCCATTTAAATTGCTCAGACAGCTCAAGGAAAATGTGGACTATATCTGGACAGTTTTTTAACATCATAATTAGTGGAATTAAGAACAATCCACCACTGGGTTATTTGCCACCACACATTTCAATTGCATACTTGCTGGCTGTTAGTACTTTTTTTCTTAGTTTTGATACTATAATTCCTTTGCCACAATTTTCATCTGTATTAGACTACTTTAGCCTGACATAGAAATAAAAGTTAATTAGTTTCTATGGCGACCTGTGCATTAAACATTGCAGTTCTTTCAGATTTGTAAATACATTCCAACTTAGTATTCAGAATGCAATGTGTATAAGCATTCAGTACAAATAGTGTGAGTTTGTTTGCAGTTAAGATAGAATAGGGACTTGAGCCAGATAACATAATTCATTTGAGTACACAGTGTCAGGGGAAGATGTCTTAAATTTGACATCTATGTGCCATATACTCACCATATTTAAAAACACACATACCTTTCTAAATTTTTTTCTAACTTCTTTAAAGATTTAATACAAACACTCTACACAAAATATCTTAATCTTTTAAACTTATTTAACTAGGTGCAAAGTGTTAAAAATGGACCCTTTCCCATTTAGCCCATAGAGTGCAGTACTCTTTCTCTCTAAAATAGTACTTCTCAAACTTTTGTGCACAATAGAAACACCTGTGGAACTTCTTTAAAAATATGAATTTCTCATTGCCACTCCCAGAGTGTGAAATTCAGTATATCTAGGATGACGTCAATGAATCTACACTGTTATCAAACACTTTGGTTGATTATGATGTATGCGTTGTGAGGGTGACTTTTCTGAAAAACCGGGTGTAAATCTGATACTCTTTTCCCAAATGTAGTAAAAGACACTTTTAAGGTATCAAGTTATCAGCATACCATGATTTTAGTACGCTTGTGAAAAATTATTCTTTATATTGAGGGTATAAAAGTCACACTTCTCACAGTGTTACTCTAATTTTAACTTCTTTGAAGCAAAAAATGATAATCTTCAGAAAGAAATCTTCCAGAAAGACCAAATATACCAGTTATTGATTGAAATTAATAATATGTGACATGATCCTATGCATAAAGACCTTTCACAAAAAGCAGATGATTTACATGAGAAAAGAGGCTAAATTTTACTATCCACCATTTTCCACAGACAATATTCTTTCTCTATCATGAGAAAGGCAAGCTGTAATACATTATGCTTTGGGATTCTAATCAGAAACCTATAAACAATGTATAACTTACAAATGCCCTTCAGTGCATTAGAATACTTTTAGTACAGCTTTAAAATTTTAAATCAATTCTGCCATTCACTCCATATTATTTATCTTCAATTTCTCCATATTTTAAATGTCACTGTGTCATATTAAGTAATAAAAAGTTTAAAAGATTATAACCTGAACTTGGCAGATATTCACTTTCATTACTAGGCCTGAAATCCTTGCCTTCTTACATTTTCACTACCAAAGAGAGTCTTCCTACTGGCTTTTGTTGTTTTCATTCTTGAATGTAATGAAATCCTCACATTCATTGAACAACCTAAAGTATTATAATGGTATTTTAAGACAATTCTAATAATAAGTTAATGGCATTTAAAACACTGGATTCTTAATCAGACTCTTTTCTCACCTATTTTTAAAACTATATTCTTCTTGTCTAAACCATCCTTTAATTCTATCAATTATATAATTTATGTGTCCCATAATCCAGTAATATTTCGTTTTCTCCAACCTGAAGCTCAAGAAGGAAAGAAAGAAGGCACTCAAAGATTGATTTTTATATGTGCTTATAGATACAAATTTTAACTAAGTTATACACTAGGCTTTATTACACAAAAGTGATCTATACCAAAATAGGCTTGAGTGGTAAATATAATTTCTTTTCTCAAAATGTCTCCCTAAAGTAAATGTTGTTTTCATTAACTTTTTCCCTCTTGTAATAGCAATATGAATCTCTATTAACTAAACCTCATAAAATCCATGTAAATATTAGTAATTCAGGACTGAGAATTTTATGGAACCACTATGGACAGAATAGACAGGTGCCTCTGTCCAATATAATACAGATCTTTCCTTGACTACATGGTTTTTGCTGTAACACTACTCTCATTAGATTGGAATTTGTGTTAACTTCCCTGTACCAGGACTTACTAATAGGATTGCTAGCAATTATTACACTGAAATGAAATCAGCACAAACTATTAGATCTGTTTAAACAAGTTAAAAATAAACCTTGATTAAATGTTCTTTTATAAGAAGCTGCTCATTAGAGCTACATGGCCTTCAGAAAAATTGGTGTTTCATTAACATCAAAGAATGTATTATGTTTAAACTCCCTAGCCTAAAAAGTTATGTATAAAATAAAGTTTTGAAAATATTTTAGATAATGAAATTGTAGAAAAGATCTTATTTATGGTTCTTGGTTTAATCAGTAGAAATAAAAATATTCTTAAGATTGAGGAGTATTAATAATGAGATTACCAAGAACAGCCCAAACAAAGGCAAAAATAAGCAAAACAAAAAAATCAAAAAGCTTTGCCAGAATGATCAATGATAAATTTCTTCTGAGATACAACTCTGCCATGAAATAGTTGAATTAAAAGGTCATTTGAGTGTTTAAATGTAAACAAGAATCCACTTTGGCAATAAGTCAGTAACTTTTGAACCACAGTAGTATTTATAGAACTCTAGAAAGTAGAAGTACATCATTCTAGAAATGAGAAATAACTTTTCCTCTTATAACAATGAATCACTAAGCTATTATGACCTGACTTGGTAGAAATTGTTCTGTTTATGATAGATAACCTAAAACAAGATACAGTGTGGTTAAATGTTAAGTATATGGCCTACAATCTCACAGAAAGAATTTGGGTGAAATTTTTGTAATTTTCCATCTTCCTATCTCCACACCATTAATCACACACATGCACACACACACACACACGCACACACACACACACACACATACACAGACGCTTATCCCATGAGGATAAGATAAATATTAGCTGCATAAAGATAAATGCTAGCTGAATAAGGGTGGACATCATCTCCACGGTCGAGGATGGGTAAAGGATAAAAAACTCTATGCCAGAATTGGAAAACCAAGCAAATTATCAAACATATTGAAATTCACAAAAACATAGTGACTAAAGTTAAAATTGATCTATCTAAAGATTATAATTTACTATAGTTTTAAGGGTCTTTTAAAAAAAGATTTCATTTTTCTGAACAGTAAATGTATTATTCTGAACAAACCATGCCATCATTACTACTGTAATTTAATTTCTTCATATAGACTGATATCCTCTACAGTATACTTGCCCCTTGCCTACACAGTAATAGAAATATACTCTGGTTTTTTAAAGGAGCAAACCTGGTTTAAGTAATTAATATTCCTTAATTAAACGTACTAAGGCATAGACAATTAATTTTTATAAATCTGTGAGCATGGCTAAAAGCAACAAAATCACACTTTTGTTAAAGCATTTGTGTGTATTTTGCACAATTTTTAAAAGTTTAACCTCTGTAGATCAATGTGCTTCCTTAAAAGACTTTAATAAATTAAAGTGCAGAGAGCTTTTTTTCACCAGGCAGAAAAAGCTGATGAGACAGGTTTAGTTTAATCTCAGGCAATAGAAGTCATTAACCATTCTCTCAGGGATTAAAATATAGCTTGCCCTTTTCTTCTCTCACTTATCATTAGCATCACTTTAATCTCCTAGCGTTTCACACTGCTATTTTAATCATTACTTACTGCCTTTTGACAAGTGCAGAACATGCTTTTTCTCATTGAGGCAATATCCTGGTTTTAGCTGACAAATGTAGGACATAATGTAAAAATATCAAAGTGACATCTCTTAAACACACCTTCATCATAAAAATCTCTAAAGTTACAATATTCCTTTGTCTAGTATTTCTATGAAAATTATCATTTGAAAGGTTTATATCTTAAACAAAGAAAAAAGTTTCTTCTAAATACAACAAAAACTAGTTTGGAAAAAATATTAAACTAAGCAAATGAGATCCAAAAATACTCACATAAATATCATTCTTTCACTCAAAAATGTCAGGAACTTCCAAGTATTTACAAGAGTAGTCTGTTGTTTCAACATAAGTTTAATAACAAAATAGAGAATCTTGAAATGGCTACTCTATTGTCATTTGATGCTTTATAATCACATTAAATAGTATATACATCCTAGATTGAACCAAAACAAAATGCTACAATGCTTATGCCTAATTCTATTATTTTTATAATACCCACCACATGTCTGCTGATCAATAAATGTTAAGTAATTCTTAAGAGAAAATTTAGGTGGAAATAACAATAGTTACAACTATATTAATATGTAACATCTGAAAACCTTTGAGATTGTTACAATTGAGCTTTCTGCTACATTTTCTCACTTATTATTTTGTATAAAAGAAAAAACATATGATGTTTGTTAATGTTCTTTTATCTAATGACATTTAATTTAATTTACAGAATCTCGTTAATGTAATCTGCCTAAACCTGATGTAGAAACATTTGGGATAAGTCTCCTGGGATTCAGGAATTTAAGTTTTATATTGTCTTGAGATACAGGTATTATAAGTAGGAGAATATATTCTAGCATCTTTATAATATTCTATTTTAACTCACAAGTAAACCAATGAAATATTTGGTAATTATAAAATCTGACTTTTAAAACCAAAGTACCAATTTTTTGGTAATAATCACTCACATTTGGCCCCAGGCCCTTTAATCCAGTCCATCTGTAATGATCTCATAGTACTTTCAACCATTATTTAACTGTTAGAAGAAAAAATATGTCGCACTATATGTTTCGACAATAAAATCCCTTCTTAAGCTTCACAAAGCAGAACAATTCATTATTTGATCTCTTTCCAGGTTCAAAGTCTGTCTTATTACAGTACTTCAAAGAAATATGTAATCAAAGACAAACAGCTGTGAAAACAATCTTTTATTACTTTATTATCATTGAGAATATATCTTTGGAGTAAACCAATGGAAATGGCATACAAACAATCTCCATGAAGGTTGTTGTTTTGCATTTGTTCACAAACTGCACATTTATCTTTAAGGCTTTAATTTTCTTTCCTATAAATAGAGGAATGGCACAGTCCAGTCACTCTATTGTCTGTCCAAAAGAAAAAAAAACAAAAAGAATAACAACGACAACAACAGAGTGAGCTGTTCTTATGTCAAACAAATGTTTTTAATAAACAAATTTTCAAAATGATAGCCAGTGATGTGACTCTCTGGGTTAACATTACCCTGAAGTGAAATCATATTTTCTGATGTTCATACTAATCAGTGAGGATTGCAGTATTGTTCAACTACAAATAGGTACACCTAACTAGAATTCATACATCAAATGTACCATTTACACTCTATTCTGAAAATAGACACAAAATCAAGCAATTATCTTCTAAGGTAGTCGCTACACTGCCAAAATTATTCTCATACTTTATGTACCACACAATAATCTGGCCATGTCTCTACTTCTAATAACGGAGAATTTCTATCATCAATATGCAAATAGACTCGAAAATCCAATATGAAGTGTTCTTTGCATGGCAAGACTCCCTTCTCTGCGGCTTGTAAGACACTCTACAGGTGTCAAAGTGGGAGTGATGATGTCCTACCATCCCATTGCAATAAAAAAACGTGGAGGTAGAAGTAACAAACATCTCTTGAGAGCATATTACACGACAGAAACCTTATACATTATTTCACTAATTCTCACACTCCTGAGGAAGGCATTACTAGCCACATTTTACAGATGTGGAAATTTAAGTTTAGAAAGTTGAATAACTTGACTCGTTCCTGGGTTAATCTAACTCCAAATCAGTGTGCTCTTGCTTTAGGCCCGATGCTGTCCATTCTAAAACAAACTTTCCAGGTACGTGTCCTCGAATGCTCTTGAAAGGCACTACACTTGAATAAATCCAACTTTTCTTCAGAATACCCTAAGGCATGATCACACAGAGACAAAATGGGTCACTATAACTTTCTATGAAACTAAGTTGATGATTCATCAACACAGGCCACAATTGGGCAGATCATTGTCTCTAGGTCTCTATAAAACATATTGGGGCCCAAGAGCAATGTGGAACCTGTGCCACCATTCTCATCAAAAGATACGGCTGAAAGATGCTGCAAATGTGATTTGTCAAACTGAAGAAAATGGACAGGTAACAATAATTATCATGGGACTATGGCTGTACAAGCAAACCAGGTAATTAAACCTATGATATGAATTTTGAAAAGATAATGGTACATCCACTTCATTTTCTGCTGTCTCAGTATAATCATGAAAAGTTTTAATATCTTTGTACTGGTGTAAAAGTCTCTATAAACGTAGACACATACAGACGTACATATACATATACATTTATACAAAGGCACACATATATTAGGTATGTTATAGGAAATTTTTTCTACTCGTATAACACAGTCTTAGTTGTAAAATGTGAAGTCTGAACTGAATATAGTTGTCACAGACTTCCCTCTGTATTATTAAGGTTATCTGAAGGCCACTACAAGAGAAATGAAAAAAATTAAGCAACTATGCATAGTATATAGAATATCATTAAAAAAAAATTCTGTTGCAGGTAAATGTAGTTAAATACTCTAAAATCATATTAGCATAAACATTATATTCTCTATTTGAAATATCAATATAAAAATACAAAATTCCTAGAGATTCTTTGGCCAGCCAAGTGTAGGGATAATGAAAGAAACGGAATTGCTTATTTGAAGTCCTGATCCTTCAATTCATACGAAACTCGGTTCAGTTTTACTGGTTACTAAATAAACAGTATCAGAATTGGAAATGCATTTAATGCATGACTCAATTTCCATAAAAGTTAATTTCCTGACTTTTCAGTTTGATTGCATCAGAAGTTATTCAGTAAAGGAGGGCAAAACAAAGCCAGTCACTCCAGCTTTGGAATAATTAAGCAGTAATTTGACCGAACATTTCCTTCCTTCCTGTGTACTTCTCAAAGTCACTATTACACTACAAATCTTAGCAGAAACATTTTTAATGGGCACAATCTATAAGGGAAATAGTCCATAGTAAAATGTTTCACAGTCAGGGTCGGCAGTACCATCATGAGACCACATTTTACCGCTATTTTTAGGATGTATTCAAGATAAACCTTTGATTTTCAGGCTTTAGAATGGTCAGATTACAGAAGTGAGAGTCACCATCACTAATTCACATACAAGCCCAATATATAGCTCAGTTTATTAATATGGGAAACAATCTAAGGAAAATTAAATAATTCAGTATTATAACTTTAGATGTTCTTTTAAGGCAAGATTTTGTCAACAAGTTAGATTGGGTAATGTTATACCAGTGTTTCTAGTTTGGGTGCTGCTATTATGAGCAACAAAGCAGGAATATCAGTGTTTGAATTCCTGGAGACCCAGATTATTTGTCTTCATTAAAAATGTATCATTCATGAAATTAAGTGAAACTATCTTGTACAGCTGCCTTCTAACTTTTTTGGGAGCACGCTTTTACATATCATTTTATTTCATTACTGAACAAAAATTAAAAGTATATTTGAATTCTACTTACCCAGATTGACAAATTGACATCTCTTCTACCCCTGCAAATGAATGCTGCAGCTGCTGCTTCTTTGCAACTCGCGGTAAACTTTTTAGTCCTTCCCATTCACCTCCATTGACTGACTTCTCATCTGACTTGATCTGTACAACTTGTTCTTTCTTCATGACTCCTCCCTCCCACCCTGTCTCTGAAATCTCAAAAGCCTCTTGGCCTACAACGCAAACAGCTGAGGAAGCATCCTCAAAGCTCTATAGGCTTATCCATTATTTTTCAATCTTAATGATCAACTAAAATTTTGCTAACTATTCTCAGCCTCCCATAATCCTATTATCAAACGTATTTCACTGTCTTGCTCCCTCAGTTTACAAGAATCACCCTCCTGTTATTTTCGGGTACATTTCTTCAAATGGAGTAAAGGGGAGCTCAGGGAGCATCTACACCTTCTTCTGGGAGATGCGCAGTGTAGGAAAGAGAGCACAAACTTCCCATTCAGACATTCAAGGCGCACAGCCTGTCTCCACCAAGCTGTTCTATAACTTGAACAATGAGTCTCAGTTTCTTCATTGGTGAAATGGGAATAATGACCTCTACATCATAGGGTTATTATGAAGATTAAATGGACAAAATTTTCAAATTTTTCATGGTACATTGTAGGTGCTAATCAAACTTAGTATCATTTCCACAGTTCTAGGAAATGGTGTGTGAACAAGAAAGGAAGTGTTCTCAATTACAATAGCCTAGATTTTTAACAATCTTCATGAATCTACATATAATTATATGAAAGAATGATGGCATCTATATATGTCGGCCATTTTAAAAATAAAAACAAATTCAAACTTGTGGATTGAGGTTATATTTTTCCATATTATTTGTTCATTAGACAATCTATAGAAGACTTGCTGACCTTATCAGTCATTTAAAATTTTAATATTTGTGTACAACATTCCCCTTATTCTCAATATTATTTGTCAGTGTATATGAATTATTAAATTAGCTAATTATAAAATAAAACTTTTAGAATTGAACTGGACCTTATAAAGCGACTAGTTATTCCCCTCAGTTTACAAATAAAGACCCTTCATTCCCAAAGATTGCTCAGCCAGTAATAGTCAGTATTAGAGGCCAGATTTTTGACCATTAATCTACCTTTTTTCTAATGTTTTGGTACTTTGATTTTTATATAACTCAAACGCAATTATATTTTAAAGATATATACTTCATTCATCTTCTCCTTTGACCATACAACAAATAGTAAAGGAACAAGCTTGGTGATTTATGTTTTCAAATTTCCCTTCAGTGACCAATGGGAGGACTCAATAATTCCTTAATTAACATTCTGTAAATTATAGCTCTATACTGTTCACTAAATGCCTCCAATTTTAAGAAAACTTTCAGCTGAAAAATTTAGCAAAAATCCTAGCTTTCTAAAGACGTAACTTGTTTTCTTTATAACGAGGTTTATTTACGATAAAAATTTCTTCTTGCAGTAAAAGTAAAGAAGAGTGAACTGTCATTTTCCCTCTACTAACTTATGTAGAAATCATATCTCTCACAACACATAGTAAGATCCTCTCAGAATTGTATGTAGTTATCAAGTCCACTTTAAGAACATTTCCAAAAATTGTAACTTGGAAACAAAACATATTTGTTCCATTATACTGCACGGGATTGTTATCCTAGGAGGAACACTGGTCTAACATGCCATTCATTTATCAGATAATTACTAAAGGAAGGTAGATTCTAGAAAGTTGGAATTTTATGTGATATTTTTATTTTAGTACTTCAAATAAGCAGATTTAGAAAAAGAAGTTGCTCCTATCTTTCAGCAAGATTTGGATGCCATTTTACAAAATTTAGCTTGTATGCCTTTTCTCCTGTCACATCTAACTCAAAGTTCCTCACAGTACAGATATACTGAAAATATAAGACTTTAGCATTTAAACAATGTGCTAAATGCTTAAATATATAAAACAAGCAAGAATAAGAGAAAAAGTTTTGAGAGCAAAATTTTGGATTTTATAAGAAAATTTGACTTCACTGACTCACAGATATTTGACAAAGAACAAACTGTAATATTTTAACATCATAATTTAGAAAATGGGATGCAGAGAATGACAAGGAAAAACATACTTTGGGTAAGGCACTTTTCTGGGCCTCTTTGCCTGTAATAAAGTAATCCTCACAGAATGCTGTGCATACAACTTACACCATTCTAGGAGCTCAGCTGATGAAAATAACAAAACAAAACAAAAACAGTTCTATTTCATGGAGTCATGGAGTTAGCTGTTTCCCCTCCACCTCTCATGCTTTCCCCTCTATTCCCAGGTAACTCCATTAAGGTCTTCAAAACTGAGCAAAATCTCTTCCCTTTCTCTCTCCTTCATGTCTCTGCCTACCTCTTCTCAACTGCACCCACCTATAGCATTTTGTGTTTCCTCTTGTGAAAATCTCAATTTGTGAACTCACCACACTGAATTATACTGACTAATTTCTTTCCTCTATTAAATTCTGAGCTTCCTGAGAACAAACACTCTTTCTTGCATTTCTTTCAGTGCCTGGCATAGAGTGGGTGCTTCACAAATGTTCTATAAATGAATGAGGAATGAGTGAATGAATGAATGAGGGTAATGAGGGCCAAATGAGATGGTATACGTTAAAAGACTCTGTAAACCATAATACCTTACATACTCCATTCTTAACCCAGCCTGGGGGAGAGGGGTCAGGGAAAGATGCACAGAGGCTGTGATGCTAAATTGTGACCTAAATAGGAATCAGACTAGAAAAGGAAAAAAGAAAGAGACTTCCAGATAAAAGGAACAACATATACAAAGACAGACCTAAAAGTTAGGAAGAGCTTGGAAAGTAGAGGGAACTGAGAGGAGTTCAGCGGGTTTGCATGATAGAGTTTCCTTTTTGTGCTATGCTAGTTTCTGGATTAGCATTGTTTTATATACGATCAATCAAAAGATATAACTTTCAACAAGTTTCAACACTGACAATATCTTTCGTATTTCAGAGGATTCTAAAGTACTTAATAAGTTTTTAGATTAAATATATTATTTCTCACTGATATAAAACATATCTAAATAAAACATAGAGGATATTACAAATAATAGGGCATGTAATAGAGAACACTAAATACAATTGAAAATTTACTACAAGTAGAGCTAATATAATTATTGATGTTAAAATATGGCCAAAACTTCAAAATTCATTTATTTCTCTTATTGAAAAAAATATTTCTCTTTGACTCCCCTCTTACTCCTACTCTTCCTTCTGTAAAATAAAAAATCTTATTCTCTAAGTCAAATTACTTTCTCTGCTTTTTTGTTTTGCTTTCTAGTTCCACTCACTGAGCAGTAAAATATATTTTTAAAATATTGCTAAGAGTAATCAATTTAAGCTAATCTTCAATTTGATGGTGTGGTTATTATTAATAATGCAGAATTAAATACAATGATTAAGAAAAAAATAACCATGAAATTACACTCTATATACCCAATAAACATACTTCCAGAGTTCTACTATAATTATTATTTTCTAGGATCTTGGTATGGTAAGTTTGAATTTCTGACTATGTCTTCCTTTTTGTTCGCTAGGTTGTAAGGAAGGCCACAAACTTGAATGCCCTAAGAACTAGATGATGAACAACCAGACCTCATGGGGACTACAGTGAACCTGCACACAGTCTCACAGAGAGAAAGCCACCACTACTCTCCTCCAGACAATTGTTGCCATGCCAACATAGAGGCCAGATAGGATTCTTGGATGTATGAATCATGATTTTCGTTTGAAATCTCCATTCTAAATTTGACCCCTAATTCATATGGTTGAAAAATCTCTCTGGACTCAACAAAATATGTCTATGAGATACAATTTGGAGACCTCAGTTTACTATAGCATTTCCTTATTTTTTTCTATTTTCTGACACAGACCACACAAAAGGCTTGTGAACCTTTGTATATGCTTTTGTAAATGCTGAATTGGATCAGATCACACTATCTTCAGAAAGTTTTAATGGCGCCACACTGTTTACCACGATAAGTACTGATTTCTCAACCAGACATTCATTGCTCAATAAAATGTGTCCCCAATGTCTTAACTATCACATCATCCTCAGATTCTTAAATTTCAAACAAAATGGACACTCTCCACTCATGCCTTTTCCTCCTATTCTTAAAAACCTATCTTAAACATCATTTCATTAGAAAATGAAACATTCATTTTCTTATCCTTCTTATTGTCTCGTTGCCTAATTACTTGTATTATTGGTAAAATTTGCATCAAATATTGCCTTGTTATTAAAACTATTAGTTTATTTACAAATCTCCCATAAAAATCACTGACTCAAGGACTGTCTTACTCAACTATGTACATCCCCTTTCCCCCATAGTGCATAATGTGGTAGCCATTAAACCAATGTGTGTTAATTGAATTGAATCTCGTAGTTTCCTTCTCATACCAAACAATCTTAGGAAATCAAAGAATGAGATATTTACGATCATTATTAGTGCATGTTTGAAATTTAGACATTGTAAAAAATACATATTATCAGGTCATGCTATTGCAGGCTAATAACCCAAGGGAGACAGATGGGTTTGTTAACCAAAGTCAAAATCATATCTAATTCCTTCCAAGTGAGAGGACTGTCTCTACCAAAATTAAACAAGACTTCCTCAAAATCCTTCAAGCCATTGTCATAAGAAGGATCAATAATAAGAGACTGTGGTTGACAGTGGAAGATAGGAACAAAGATAACAACTGTTGCTTCAGAAGACCAGTAAGTAGCTACATACACACACACACACACACACACACACGCATGCACACATTCACACACACTTGCACACAGAAAGGAGTTATGATAATATCACCAGAAAGATTAGGACATGTAAGAGATTCTTGGATCTAACAGCCAAATGTAAAGATACTTAAATTTGATTCTTGGTGATGCCTTCACGAAAAAACAAAACGCAACAAAAGACCAAAAAGAATAATGCACACTAGCTAATCATTACCAATTTGCATTCTCATTTTGAACTTAAACTTTCCAATTAAATCTTAGAAATGGGATTTTAAATTTTCCTACAGACAAGAAAGGGATGAAATTTAGTTGGTATTGTATAAAAACAACATCAAGACCTCTGCTTATATTTTCCTATCAAAGGATAGACAGAGGTCCCAAAAATGCAAGATAAAAGAATTTAAACCATAATTATAAGAGGATTGAATTAATTTAAGAAATAGCTACTGAGCTGTTATGGCTCAGATATTGTGCCAGGTAACCAGAGTACAGAGATGATAACAGAGAGTACCTGCCCTCCAGGTGCACAACCTTTGGTAGAAAGAGCACAGGAGAATGGTTACAAAAGATTATAAGAGGAGTAACTGAAATTTAAACATCTCTCTGGTATATTTAACTCTTCCTCAGAGTGACTGGGCAGGGAAATTTCCACAGAGAAAGTACCGCAGGAGCTGGCATTTGAAGAATGTAAGGAAGAAACTATAAAGGAAAGACAAACTGTAATTTAGGCTATAATTAAAGATGATTTGTTTTTTTGAGAGGTATAAAAATGGAAACAGGATAATATTAACTCTGCTATATTTACTGACTATCATAAGGTTGGCTCTTATCCTGGAAGATGAAGTACACATTCCACAAAGTAAAGTAATAAGACCCAAAGTTAAATAAGAATTAGCATGAAAGTAAAGACTTAAGGAAAACAGCATAGTGAACTTAATTTTTTTTTGAACATGACATATACTTTAGCCCAATAGTTGAATTTGTAATGGAGATAACAAGTACCTGGGTAAATAAATAATTTATTATATGTATTATATTTAGTATATGTATTATATTTACACTGATTTCCAATCTCTTATGTTTAAGATGTTTTTTGACTACTAGAACTTCAATCTGTAGGCAAGACCATACCTATCCCATATCAGTGCTCAGTAAACCATGTTTCAATAAATCAATACATAAGAAATAGGTAAGTGGTTAAGTGTAGTACTAGAATGAAATTGGAGCAAATATAGTATTCATGTAAGAAAGAGAAAGCAGGAAATTTTAAGGCCAGAGTGTTGTCAGGAATTTCATAATTTTAGTTCTGAACTGGTAGACAGAATAGTCTATTTTCCTTTATGTTCTTGTGATTTACACCACTCACATAAGAACATTTGGTATATTCGGGTTAACAGACCAGGGCCTGTCTGTCACTTTTTCACTCCTCTCAAACTATTCCCAACCTTTCGAATTCAATCATTTCAATTACATCAATTCTTTCAGAAGTCCACTGCCCTCTTCTATCCTTTTCTCTATATATTTGAATTCATCTAGACATGTTCATGAACCAAAGAAAGTTTTGTCATTATGAAGTACTAGAAACAAAGATAAATCCCCTGCAGATTTTCTGATCCATTTCTTGACCTATTTAAAAAAATAATCAGGTTCCCTAGCCTTCATCATAGAGAATTTCTATCATAATAAAACGTGCTAATATAGAAGAGCCACTTGCTGAGTTACTTAGGACTAAGACTAAGCAATGTATACGATCTAAGCCTTCAGCCATGTATAGATCTCAACTGGCAACTTTTCCTCCTCCTGAAAGGTGAGTGAGGCTAAATAGAAAAAGAAGAAACTCTAAGAAGTATTTATAAAAATATATAACAAGATTTAAAGGAAATAAAATTTGCTGAGCCCTTTGAACTCTCTAAAAACACAATTCATTCCTCACTTTCAATTTTGACAGTTCAAAAATATGACTATTTTGAATCACAAAATTAATAAGGGTACAATTAGCTCTTGAATTCTCGAACATATATATTCCTCAAAATTATTAAGAACTCCTGATATGTCTTTGCCATTGGCTTCAATTTTATTTCATTTTTCACTAATTAGGAAGAACAAAATTACGGAAGTATGTCTCTCTCTGTCATCTGTTAGAGAATCATTGAACACAAACAACAAAAAAAATCCTGTTAGCACTCAAATGTGATTACTGTAAACATTTAAAAATCACCATCCTGGAACTAACCAAAAAAAGTGCCCAGTATTCAAATGTATACCATGCATTTAAATTTGTTTTTAGAAGGTTCTCTTTACATTGTTAACCAGTTTGAAGATAATAAAGCAAGACATAGGCTTCCTGATGCTGTTTTTAATGACAATCATATCTGTCTTATAATGTTAATGTGTTCTTAAAGCCATGTGTACTCTTGTATCAAGGAGATGTTTTCACTTCATGTGTTGGATCACTGCTTTTCAATATAGCTGAAAAGACTCTGTTGACGGGGTTCAGTTCATTGCACAAAGCCTGAAAGGCCCAGTGATTACTAATGGGAGAGTACAGTCAGAGCTGAAATCCATAATCCAAACTCCAGAAAGGTATCTTCACATTTTCTGCTCAGCATCTTTCTTCTCTTCACATACACAGACTCCTAACAACTCTTTTCTCTCTTGCTTTCAACCAACCAATCCCATGCTATTTCCACCATGAGTTTTTCCACTACCTACCCAACTATCCATCACCAAATCCCACTGCTATCCCTGGACAAGATGGCCCCTCTCTCAACTCACTTGCAGACAAACAGCAGAGATTAGATCATTTAGGGAGTAGCATGAGGGGAAGGCATTGGTGAATAACAGCTTGGAACAGGGGAAGTGTGAATATAAAGAGGATAGAGGAAAAGAAAAGAAAGAAGAAAAGGAGCACAGCTTATAAGTGGAAAAGCTAAGAAGGCAGCAGACAGCCTGACTCACTAAGATTTAGGAGTAAGCAATAGGAATAAAATAAGACCTTGCAAAATAAAATACAAGCTTGAGTAATCCACTTCAGCTGGAAGAACAAGCCTTAGGTTTTAAGAAACACAATCAGTTTATGTATATGTGCATAAAAACATTTAAGCCTCAAACAATAAACAAGCATTGTTTGTGAATGCAGATCAATATAGTTTCCATATTTAAAATATTTTGAAATGGAAAATCTTAAGTAGAAGCTACTGTTGCCTTGCATTCTATCAGGATGAAAAACACAGAAACTAGAAGTAGACCTGGCAACTACAGCTTCAAAGCCAGCTAAGGTGAAGTGTACTTTGTCAAATGAGAAGAAAATTAAAATATCCATTTCAGATCTAACGATTTAAGCATACTGCTTGCACACTCCTAAAGGTAAACTAGAAAGTGAAGAGGTTAATAAAATTAGATCTTTATAACTTAGCTGAAAGTGGCATATATGTCAACAGTTAATATTTACTACAGAAATAGTCTTTGGAATATATATTTTAATCATATATATAGATTGACTTAGAATGACCAAGAAGGACACAAGTTAATGCTATTTTTTTTGTTTACTGGTTATTTTTAAGTCTAGCCTCTTTGCCGTGGGGATTAAGCCTCTTCACGATATTTAGAATCTGATATTTTATAAACTGGGTTACATAAAACTTCTGCAAGAATCTCAGGGGAAAAAACATGAAGCTTTTCTATTGTTTCGTCTTCTTTTTGTTTATTGTGCATGGTAAATTGACAATACTTATTTAAACACTTTTTTTTTTAATCTGACCCTTTTCTTCCTGGACCAAGGAATTTTCTCCGTCACAGAGTAATAGAGCTTGAAAACTTCAGCATCAGCAGGGAAGGCAGGCACTCCTTAGCCAGCCACTGTGAGAGAGAGAAAATGCAATTAAGGCTCCCACCAGGGAGAGAGAACTAAACAAAACCTGCGTCTTCACACAAGAGCCTTTTTCTTCAATGCGAACTACAAGGCCTCAAATCTTGTTGGTGAGATGCTAGCATTTAGGACAACACACTTTCAGATTTTCTCACAGCAGATCAAAGTAAATAATGCAAGAGCAGCAAACAAAAGGGAAAACTCCAGTGTGCTTACATTAAAAAGAGATTACAGGGGACTTACAAGTGAGTGAAGGAATAGATGACATTTTTAAAAACATAAAGCCAAGATCTTGAAGTACAGCTGGCAAATAAAGTCGGGTTGTGTTACTTTAGCTAGAGTGACAAACCACAAGAGGCTTATCATCAGCATGAAATTAAAAAAAAAGTAATTTTACTTTTTGATAGTATTTTCTACATCTAAAGTTATACATACTCCTGCTCTTCCTTTCCTAGGTTTTAGGATTTTCAAGGCCTAGCGTCATGACAACTGATAAAGGGAACCGTTAAAGTTATGAGCCTTCTCAGATGGGGGCCACAGAATATGCAGAGCGCTCTGCAGACTGGAGATGTAGCATCGCTCCACTTCCCGCTTTCTCCTGAGGACAGTAATCAGTCATAAGAGCAGCTCTCCTCCTTCGTATCAAGCCAACAGCTGGAAACTCTTCTGCAATGTTAAATTTAGCACGAACCCCTTACCAGCCACTGAACTTAGTCTTGTGGGTCTGTTCTACCGTCTTAAATGACTACTTCAGGGCCATAGTTTATCCTTTATTTTTGTGTAAAATTCTCATTGACTTTGGTGCAACTCTATAAAGGAAGCAAGGATCGCATATCATCCTTTAATGCCAAATTTACTACAGTTGAACAAAAAGAGCGGAAATCTGGGAAGCCCATGTCAATAAACAAAAGATAAATGTTTGGGAGGCTTAATAACTGAAAGGAGCTTCAAATAGGATTTTTTTGAACTTGTTTTCTTCAAATATAGTGATACAGTGGTGTCTAGAACTTAGTGATATTTAAACCAGTATTTATATAGTTTGTATAGTATATATATAATATATACTACACACATATATCATATAGTATATAATACTATATACATATATAATATATATAGTATCTGTAAATATACTATATATATATACTATATATGGTAACTGCGATCGTGCTTTGGCAGAAGAATGAATGCTAGGCCATTAAAACTTTCCAAAACAATTCATTGATATAATAAATGCCCAATCAAAGAGAGAGTGTGGAGGAGAGATGCCAGGAGTCAGAATCCATGGATGTGAGATCTGACTCAGGCTTGACCATTTTAACTTTCCTGGGAATCAATTTGATAATCAATCTATAGAACAAGGAGGATGGATTAGAAATCCTCTAATGTTCTTTCCAATTCATGCATTCTGTTAATCTACACAGACAGAAAAGTCTACCTGATTCCTATAGCCAGCTGCTTGGCCACACCTGTGGCATCATGTGTGTGTGTTTATATATATACACATGCATATACATTTGTACACAGATATAACTTGAATCAAAGAACTTAGTATCAAAGTGAGAAATTCCAAATTTAAAGATTATGTGTGAAGAAATATCTTTGTACTTTCTGCCATAGCATACTTGACTAAACACACACACACACACATATCTTCTCTTCTACTTCTATATCTACTTGTAAAAGGTAAGATATATAATTACTTTTAATTTTAGAAAGGCTACTTTTGAAGACACTAAGGACATTTGGACATATTTGGCTAATATATTATAATAGAAATAATGAACCTAAGTTCTAAGTTGAATTTTTTTTATGTCATAATTAGAGAAAATGCATAAAGACATGCTTTTGTAAAAACATAAATAGATCTTGTGTTTCCAAATCCTCATAAACATTCATTCTTCAGCATTATTAAAATTGATTTTAAGTGTTTATATCTCAGATTTACTTTCATTCAACTAAAACTCATTTAGAGAAATTTATTCGCCAGAAATCAAATCAATGTTGACAAATATGATACTAAGTTGTGTTTTAATTGCACCAATGAAAGAAAAGAAATATTATGTATTACTTATTAAAATTCTGTCTTCAGAAAACCAGAGTGGAAAACAATCAGGCTGTATTCAGTTCACAAGACTCCTTTTTTTCACATGGATAAAGTAAGCAAAGTTAAATTCTCAGTGCTTTGTATCCATACTTATCTGCAAAATTATTTAATCTTGTTTACTTTGTAAAATATATGATGTTATTTTGTTTTGAGCACAATGCATTTAATTTAGGAAGAAACTAGAAGTTGTAATATGAAAACTGGCAAGTGTAAAAGGGGTATTAAACTGTCAATCACTGCTGATATTGCAGAGGTTCATTATTTAACGGAATATGAAGATTAGACACCCTACATTATGCATATCAATTTAAACATAAGAAACAAATTTAATCCTAAACTGGAAAGGGGTATAAAGATTTCCTTGAACTGAGGCAATTCGATTTATCCCACGTAGAGTACTATTTCTGACTCAATCATATGTATGCATATAAGTCAACATATATGCCAAAAGTTTTATATGTAAAAATTTAAATACTTAGGTTGCCTTTTCCTATCCCATGTTTCCACAACTCTAAGAGTATATCATAAAAATTAACATTAAGTCTGGGGAGGGGAGCAGCTGTCGCAGACTAATGCTAAAGGGCATTTTAACCCATTAGTGGAGTTCTCTCTGACGTATAGAGGCGTGTATATGTGAGTGATTGTTGTGCAATAAGCCTCAGAAACATGTAAATTGCATTTCCTCATGGCAAATTGCAAGTGAATTAGAATATTGGACAGACATAAACAATACAATCAAATTCTGACTTTTTATTGAGCTTCTATTTGACTTAGTATTCATTTGAAACAAAAAAAAAAAAAAGAAGAAAGAAATTGTGTTTCTCAGGGTCTGTGACATTGCAGGCCATAAGAGATTCAATGCCACTGCCGGCATACAAATTTATTAGTCTATAAAATTTGACATTCTCTTATTTATTCACAGAAAGGACAAATAAGATATTTTTTCATACTTACCAGAAATATCTGGGAGTGTTTATATGTCGCTCCATCTGGAGGATGCAAATAGTCAGAACTGCTTTACAATTCAGTAGGCAAAAGCCTGCTGAAGGATAACAAATGACTTCATGGTGAAACTGCTATTGAAATTCTTTCAGTATGTGATATTAAAAACAACTGAACAAACAGAGATAAGGGACAAATAGGATTTGAAACAGACTTTTTTTTTTCCTTACAGTGTAAAAGAAAAACAAATGAATGCTCTAGTCGAACCTATATATACCTTTTAGTGATTTCACTATATGGATTTGCTTAATGCATGATAAGTTTCTAACAGAAGCTTCCTAAACGTCCCGCTAAAACCAATGGGACTGATTCTAAAATGCCTCATTTGGACCAAAAATTATGATTTTGAAGCTTGAAGAGAGGAAGAAGAGTCAACATAACTCTTTTGATGACTTGATTTACAGGTTTACTCCTTGACATTGGCATAATGCAGGGATGTAGAGGTTTAATAAATATTTGGTGATTAGGATGCTGTATTTAAAGAAGACCTTTTTTTCTTTATGTGGTATACAAAGCTAAAAGCAAAAACTTACAATCAAATACTGTGAGAATAGAAGGATTATAATGAAAGCTACCAAAAAGGTGTAATTGAAAAATGCATTTCATTCCATTTAGTCTCTCTTACATGGAAGAAGTTTTACAAGTATTGGTTTTGCAAGGCAAACTAACATTAGTAATTTTCAGGTGATCAGGGAAGTCAAAATCTAAGAAACAAGAAAAGCATTACTTTGCAATGATTATTTTTATTTCTCGCTTTGAAGGGAAGATGAAAGGCTATTTAGTTGCTCTTTAGTTAGGTGTTCTTGTTTTATTCTATGGCCAGATCAAAGCAACTATCTCTAAATTTACAAAACAGTTCATAGAGCCCCTGGTAATTGAAGTATAGGCTAAATGATCCACATCAGCAACATATGAACATAGAATCTGCCAAACAAAACTCTTACTGTTAGGTCTTCAAATGACCCATTATTTTTCCTAAAAATAATCAAAAACCAAATAGCTGACTGAAACCCTGACATGACAATGAGTTCCAGATCTTCCCAACATAGCATAAATGTGTCTTAATGTCTAATGAGTTAAAATTAGCTGGAGCATATTATACTGATCATCCTTTAGTTTGATCTAGATTATTCTTCAGGGCTGACTCTCAATGCTTACACATAAAAGCATGCCCCGTGTGAGCAGCTGTCTTAATATAATCCATTTGTTATTTTGGACAACTAACAATAGTTTACATTAGATGAATGTATGTTATCTCCCTATGCTAATGCTAAACCATTGTTGTCCTGATAATTTATTATACAACAACAGTGTGAAACTATTCTTAAAAGTAATAACCTTCCAGAAGAATTCAAATTTAAATGGGTTTATAAATATTTTATGAGCAATAAAGTTTCATCAAAACTAGCATTGCCCAAGCAAAATTTAAGTATATATAGAAGCAGATAGCTCCAGTACAGTTTGTTCATTTCACTAACTGAACAACAAAGTCTAGGTGAGGATTGCAAAGCCTAGCTCTAGCTAGCACCACCCTCTTTCAAAACCACCTCAACTCATGCACAGCTTGGCCTCTCCTCCATCCAGAATTACTCTTCAACTATATTACTCACTTGGCATAAGAGTGTGTCTGTCTCTGTAACTCCTCTTTTGTTTTCTCCTTTCAATTATTTTTCTACTAGGCTTGTTATCCTGTAGCTCTTGCTTCCTTTGCAATGATACTATTAGAACCACCTTAACACTTCTCACATTTGATACGCAACCCAGCACAACGCAATTTACTATAAATTCTATGCCCAGTAAATTTCCCTAAATAAGTGACATATTACGTTCAGTTCTGGTTTCCAAAAACTTGATGTAGATAGAAACGATTAAGTAGAAAGCACAACAAAGATTATTAAGGATTTAAAAAGAAACATAGTTTCTAAAATAAGTTATTTGGTAAAGACACAGACACACATGCACAAAAGAAACAAACACACATACACACACCCAGAATCTAGGCAGTACCAAAAAAACAATAGGGATGATTATCAATCGATCTTTACATTATTCTAAAGATAGTAACTAATTCTTTTGTATTTCCTAAAGCTGAAGGATTCTTTTAGTTTTGATATTAGAGAATAAATCCTGAAAATATTTCATATACAATACATGTAAAACAAATACTTTAACATGTTAAACTAAGAATATTATAGAACTCACCTTGTAAAATATTTAAATTGAGATATTAGACTTAGAATTCAGCCTAGTCAGATGCTTATATATTTCAACTCACAGTTATCTCATGCCCAATATTATTCTATATTAAATGGAAATATATGAGCATGCCACTACAAAGAGGCATATACTCTTAGTGGTGGCTGGCCAGCATTCTACTTCAGCTAGCCCTCATATTATTTTTGAGACACTAAATTCTTAGGTCTCAGTGTTGACATGCCACTTTCAATTAGGAGAAAATACTAATGTCAGGTAACTAGAAATAGGAGAACTTGCTTAATTTTAGCTGACTCCACACAGAAAGGGGGAGAACAGAATGAAAAGGAGAGGTAAGCAAAACAAAATGGAATAATCTGAAAGCTACAAAATGCTGTATTCCTAAGAATGTTATTCTAAAGTCCCCTCTCTTGGAACATCTTTTAGCCCTTGTGGTAGTCACCTTTAAGTAAAGAAGTATCAAACACATTAAGGAAAACATTAAGTAGAAAACATTTTTTTAAAGTTTAACTGAAATGGTAAGGGTCATAGGAAAACACTGGTAAACTTGTTCCAAAAGTAGTGTTACAGTTAAGCAGAAAAACAGAACAAAGAGTAAAACTGGTTGAGTTTTATTTAAATGTCTAGAATTCTCAACTATCAAGTTGAATCTTTTTAGGAACAATGACCTTAGAACACCTATTTATTGAAGAACTAAACTTCTAATACTTTCATTCAAAAGCTGGTTAAGTATATCTTTAAGATTCAAGGAAAAAAAAAAAAAAAACAATAGGACACTTTTCAAAGCCTTTCAAAGTAGAGAGCAAATCTGAATTAACTTTGCATCCCAAGAGGCTGGGCTGAGACACTTTCCATCTCAGCCTCTCTCCATCCAAACTTCCACATCCCTTGCTCTTGACTGAAAGGCAAAAGGGAAACAAATTAACCATCTGAGCATTTATTTCATCTACTTCTCAACCCTCTGAGAGCTCTTTTTAAGTGAGAAAACTGAGACTAAGAAACTAGTAACTTAATCAAGGTCACCCTAAGTACACATAGCTAATGAATAGGAGGGATGGAGCTGGAACCTAGATCATCCCTCTGGTCTTAAAACCTCTTCACTTTCATTAATAATTCTTTTTTAAAAATATTTTTGAGCATTAATTACGAAGCAGGCATTTCGCTCAGTGCTTTACATACCATAACTCAGTCTTTGCCATGATCTGTGAGATGCGTCAAATCATTATCCTTTTTTGAATAGATAAAGAAACAGAGGGTTAGAGAGGCAAAGTAACTTTCCCAAAGTCCCAGAGGTAATCAGTGGCAAAGGCAGGATATTAGCCCAGCCAGTTCAAGCCCACGCTGTCCATCTACTCATTTCAGAGGTTAGAAAACTGAGACTCTGTAAGACGGCCTGCAAAACCAGAGGTCCAATGACCCAGATTCTTTTATGCCTTCAAACTCACTGTTCCTGTACAGCTCTCCTGGGTGCATGGTTATACATAATTCCATAAAAGGATGTCTTGCAGGACTGACTAGGAATAGCACATTGACATAGTATTCCTAAATCAAGATCTTCTGTTGTTGTTGCATAGATTTACCTACCTACTAATCTCCTTGAAAAATAACAATGAACAACCACTTTTAAAAGATAAATATAGGCAAAATTCCTTATATTACTTTTAAAATCTTGAATTGACATTCTAGTCCAAAAGTCTTAAGTTTCCCAACATTTTAACTGAAAAGTAAAAACAGAAAACAAAAAATGTAATCCCCTTCAAAGGGGGAACCACATTTTGTAAGGTCTTATCCCAGGTAATCTTAACCATATTTCAAATTTTGCTAGCAAATAACATATTTAGAATATAGTGTTTTTAAACTATAGCCATAAATGGGTAAAAGGAACTTTTCATTGAATCAAGGAAAACATTCTTGGAATTCCCAGTTAATTAATATTATATTTTTTGAATTTTACTGAGAAATATAAATAAGAGATGAACTGAGATAACAATAACATCACTACTCCCAGCTAAGCCTATTCTTATTTAGAAGCATATGTTTAGATTGGCTTTTCCATTTACCAAGAAAAATGTTCAGAACATAGAGGAATGAGGTCTTCTAAGCTGAAGACATGACACTAATGGGCCTCAAGTACTTAAAGAATGCTGTAAAGATAAAAGTGAATTCACATTTCGAGCTCAACCTCATTTCTTAATGCTTCTCCCACATCCTACACAATTCACCAACAGAACTTCTTGATATCCCCACGTTGTAACGTGTTTATTTTCTTGACTCCTTGCTTTTTTTTTTTTTTTTTTTTTGCCTTTTACTTACACATCATGGCCCAGTTCAACTCCCAGCTCCTCTCTAAGGCCTCCCATTTTTCCAAGGCAGAGCTGGTAACTCTGTCCATAACCCCACAGCATTCTCATATTACACTGAAATGATCTATTCGGAGTCAGATTCCTCCAAATAGAGTAAAGAAACTATATCATTCCCCTCTATATGCACTAAGCATAATGCCTGACACAGGGCAATAAATGGTCCAGGGCAGTATGTGCTACTGACAAAAAACAAAAACCAAAACAAATCAGATTTTGAAATCAGCCTAAGATATGTTCCAAGCCTTCTATGACTTATACAACGTTGACCAAGATATTTAACCTCTTCAAACCTCAATTTTTCAGCTCCAATATGAGGCCTATACTATCTGTCCTACAAGACTATTAGAAAGACCAAATTAAAAAAGACACATGTACACAGCCTTGTGTGGTAACTAGCATGCAGTAGGTGCTTATGTGGTTGATAGTTACTAGAATGAATAATTTATAGGAAGAAGAAATTAGGCTAAACATTAAGAAATTATTTCTTTAGAAAGGTATTATGAGGCATGAACATTCCAAGCAAGCCTGTAAACTTTTGTTTTCCCAAGAGTTTGAAGGCAAGAATAAGCAACTCTTTTTCTGGAATGCTCTATAGTATTTGACAAGACAATTTCAGGAAATACCTTTCAGCTTTCAGGTTTTATAATCATCAACCTTCCTAATTCTGCAAGTGATTTCAAAATTGCTTCAGTTCTTATGGTATTGTCACTTTCCTCATGCAAAAGGAGTTCCAGTCACTTGACTTTTTGTACCAGAACATAGTAAAAAATTTTAAAATGCTACTTAAGTTTTGCTTCAGTTGGATAAAAACAGGTAGTGGAATTATTTCTTAGAGATCAAAACTATAAGCAGGTAAGAGTATCTATGGCGATCGTAAAAGTCTTATTTACTTTTTTTTCCTTTTGAACAACACATAGCATATTATACTATCATTTCTACAAGTTGGGCTAGTGACAAAGCTTTTGAACTACAATCAAATTTTCAGTATCAATAATTTCCACCGGAAATGCCATACATGTTTCAGTTTAATTATTTAAGGTTACAAATATTCCTTCCAGAAAGATTTCCAACATCTCCCAAGGCATATTTATTGCAAAAGTGGCTCACTTAGTGGGTAAACACATAGGAAATTTTATATTTCAAGCTAATTATAAGGACTATGATTAATTAGGAAATCACATAAAGAAGATCACATAGAGATTCACCACATACTTTGTATAGAGGACAAGTAATATATTGTACTAAATTGTAACCTAGACAGTTCATGTAAACATATTCAATTAGAAAATTCACCATTAAACTTTGCCTTGTGGAGAAATATTTTATTTTCCCAAGGAGACCTAAGGATATTTACGGATAGGAAATTGGTCTCCTATTGATCCTATTCGTTACCTATTATCTCTAGTAAAAAAAATTTATAATGAAAATAGAAACCAGCTATTATGTTTCTCCCAGAAAAAAAAATGAACATTTCCTTTTTTTTTTTCCAAACATAGAAAGCTTGGATAAACCTAAACCAATATAATCCTCTCATATGCATTAACAGTACTAATATGGTGGTTGTTAATGACCTTCTTTCTCACTATCTTACCTCAGATATAATCACTCTACTAATTATGGTAGAAATATTTACTTGCATATTGTCATCTTTGAGCTACTCTATACTTATCTAGTATTCATTCAAATCTACTTTAACACACATACACGCACACACATGTTTCAGTTTTTGGGTTTTTACTTTAAATATTGCTAATAAATGTCCCAATTTCACCCTGAAGGATTTAAAGAAGAGAATGTGGTATTTTGAGTGATAAATGTCACATGAAGAAAAAAACTTAAGCTGAAAATTAGAAATGTATTTCTAATAAAACTTAAAACACTTCATGATAAGACGACAGTTGTAAGATAATTCTAGATGCCTTCCACCAACCAGCACATCGCCTAAACTGGCTTAGTCCTTAAAGGGTCAAAATTTATTATCATTTCAGTTCATCTAATAAGTAATGTTTTTGCCGAACAAAACCAATTCCCAATAAATTCTCACTGTATTTGTGTGCTATGATTTGATTTAGAGGCCTATGGGGAGACACCATTTGGTAGCACAGGAACACAGAGGGGTAGGTGTTGCTGGGGAGAAGTAGGGCTCATGTGCCAGAAGTGTTATTGTGTCAGGTTGATTTATTGAGTGAGCTTCACTTCACCGAATGTTCCGAGATATTTATTTCCCTAAAGGCTCTGCAAAGATATGAACAGACCCGCATCCACAGATGTCATCATTGCTCATTTTACCGAGTCATGAAATTTTCTCAACTGCAATTTGTCCATCTAAAATTGCTGTAACAGAACAATGTCAATAGTAGCATCCTACTCCAGCACCACCTTCTAAATAAGGCTCTGTTGCCAAATTCGGTACTTCTGTGCAACTTCATGGTAATTAAAGTGACAGAACAGTTTCACCGTAATTTCAAAAGAGTTTTTCAGAGAAGTTGCTCCAATTTTTAAACTCCACTTTGAGTACTCAGATAAAGGGAAATCTTCAAGGGGAACCCAATAGGAATACATAAGCAAAGAGTAATTTAACACCATCAAAATCAAAATCAAAATAGGTGTAGAGAAGCAAGCCAAAAAGAAAGCAGACTGTGTGTCACTAAACCCAAAATTTCAAAAATGTCACCTCTCTGAAAACCATCCTTAAATTCAATATCTTTATCTGGAGGTAGACTTTTATCATGTTACTTTCCTCCTCTCTATTACCAAGCAAATGAGCTGTGAAAGTTGATTTCAAAAGGAAGTTGCTATATACACATCCACTGCATATAAGTTTTATTCAAAAACACTTATGCAAATATATCAAAAAGTTCTTAAGGTACATTCATAACGCTAAACGTTATGACATGGGTATTTTCCATAATTTCATCTAAAATCATCTGCAGGATCTGATAGAATTTCAATGTCTGTGTTAAATAAAAACTGCATGCTTGTGTTGTGTGTGTCAGAATTTTCAGGTTTATTTAAATATGTTAATATTTCTCATTATGCCATTAACAATAACCTTCATCCATTTGTGAAAAACATTTTGCCAAGCACGCACATAAAAAATTAGCAAGTGAAGCAAAATCACCTTAATTTGCTTTGGACCAGCAAATAACCAACTAATTTGCAGAAATCCCTGCCAAGCACTCATATTAAATGCTTCATGCTTATTTTATGACCTCTGCTGCTCTTCTCCTTCCCGGGCCCTGAATCATATGATCATTAACATATTGCAAGGTCTGAAACTTTATTTTTTACATTCTTTAATTAATGCCTGTTTATAGAAGGCCATAGGACTTCAGATCCAGTTAATGAAACTTCGCTCCCCCAGGCCCCTGGAGCCCAATAGAGAGCTCTCTCCTCTGTTGTTTTAGTAGCTTTTTTCCAACTGTTTGTTTATACACACTTAATTGATCTCTTTAGTCCCAGAAGCATTCCAGAGACACAACCTGTTTTGAGGCAAGTTAAAGTTTCCCCCCTTCCTTTATAAAAGCCTTGAATGCCCAAGGTTATCAGTTTTAATTTGAAAGTTGAAGATTCAGCTTTATTTACACTGTCTAAAAGTAAAAACTGATACAGGCCCCGAAGTGTTTATTTTTATATTCATATACAGCAGAGGGGATCACAAGTGCGTACTGTATATAATTATTTTGATGTAGAACTAAGTAATTACTAAATGCTGCTATGTCTTATTTTATGGCATTGAATAAATGCAGTCTTTATAACAAGTTGAAAATAAAAACAAATCAGGCTGCCAATGCATGAAATTTTCATGGCTCTTCAATTTACATTTTACATATTCCCTATGACAAGAATTTCTATTATGCCATTCTCTTTTTTCTGCTATAATTAAATTAAAAAAGTAATTGGCTGGTGCTGCACACTGCAGCAATGTCTTAATCACATAGACAAACAGTTTTACAATAGCTTACACCATTTGCCACATGGGGCAATGACATTATTGTACCAGACTATAAACTCAAGACAGATATCACATACCGGCTTTCAACCACCGTGTTGGCAAGAACAGAACACAAGGTTCATTCGGCACCCTGATTGGCACCTCTATGATGGAATTCCCAATTAGGTAAAAGTACCTCAAATCTGGCCATGTGGTTTTGAAAACTGCCAAAATTTGAAGCATATGAATCCACACATACGTGCTTATACTCTATCTAGGTACAGAATATATGTTGGAAGGGCCAAAAAGAAAAATATGGATATGAATTATAAATACAGTAGGCATTATGAGTATTGGCAATGAGAAATCATCATTTCTGCATTTTCTGATGGGAAAAATCTTGATTGTATGTGTGCTGTATATGTGTGTCTAATGTATTCTTTTTTATTATTGTTGAGTTTGTGAATATTCTTATCTTTATACTTATGGTGAATACTGAACTAATAGTTATTGAGGGAGAAGGGTCAGAGTCATGAATTCTTTGATGTTTCCAAGAATTTAACTGACAAGGGATTCATGAGACCTGGGTCTTAATTCTGGCCTTTCTAAAAACTTACTGGGTAGCCTTGAGTGAGTTGCTATAACCCTCTGAGTCTCAGTTTATTCATCTATAAAATGAGTAAGTTAGACTAGATTATCTCTAAGGTTCCATTCAGCTCTCAAATGCTGTGATTATATACAAATTCAACCCTTTCTGTGAATAATATCTGAGAAAGAAACTAAGATAAAGCACAGGGGCTTCCAATGGCAGCAAAAGAGAATGGGAATCGAAATCTGAGACATCGAATTTGACATAGCCAGAGTGCTAAAAAGAATAAAATAAATCAACACAATTTGAAAAGCACAAGGAGGAAACATAAGAGGAAGCAAGGATATTTTGTAGATCAGCCTTCTCTATGGGTCTCATTGAACCCTGTTTAAAAAACATTGAAAGATAAAAATTTTAGAATGGACTCCTTTCTAGATTTTTAAGCTGTTTAGTAATGATGATAACATTTGCTGTTTTACAATACATATCTTTTCTCCCAACGGTCTATTAAAAAAGTAGGCATAGCAAGTGAAGAATTATCAAGAGAGATTTTTCTAAACTTCATAAAACCAAGATGTTCTCTTAACACCTACACTCGATTACTTAACTTGGAATCCTCATTTAGCTGAGAGCTCTGAAAAATATTAAAATGTTCCAATCTGATAAAATGTAAGCCTGTTTTCTGGAATGAAATTGCTCCATCCTAAAATCTACATGGTATTTTAATAGAATTTAGTGGCTAATTTGAACTCCTCAGATATTGCTCTTCAGTCATTTTAATTATTACTAATAATTTAAGAAGTCCCTTTGAAAATAATAAATCATAAATCATAAACAAATGTATACCGTGCCATATCCAAGAAGACATCGCACATCACTAATATCTCATTTACAAATTAGTCTTAAGTGAAAGGAAATGATGGAATAAAACTGAATATAACAAATAGAAACTATGTATTTTAAAGTAGATGTATTTTAAGAAGTTTTCCCGTGCACATTATACAGCGTAACTTATGGATAAACACACAGTGGCATTTTCTGGACCTTGGAGAATCTCACCCCTTCTTTCCCATGCAGCCCTCTCTCCCCTAACTTCTGCAGCCTGAACTATCAGCCTTACGTAAAGCAAATTCAGTCATTGCTGGCAAGGTGCTCAGTAGCTGAAATTCTTCAATCTTCACATAAATAGGGTGCAAATCAAATCTTACGATGGTATGTTCAGGCCTTCAGGATCTCTGTTTGCCACCAGAAATGTCAGAGTTTAGTACCTACTAAGCCATAGATTTATGAGGAAATGCTTGTAGATTGACAAGCAATTTTGTAACAAACGCATCTTCAGCGTTAGATTCACAGGAATGTTTAGGACATGACTAAATGATTTAGTATTTTATACCTCTGCTCAAAAGAACAGTTCATATAAGTCAGTTCTATCTGAAGACTGTCAATCAAGCAGAAACTAAAAGTAATTTTAAAATATCAGGATTCATTTACAAAAAAGTTTATCTCTAGAATTCAGGAGTGCACAGTTTCAAGTGATAGCCTGATAGACAAAGTTTTAAATGCTTTTATTGAAACAAGGCAAATTCCTTCTTATTTAGATATGATATACAGAGCATTTCTGATTACTTTTATTTATGAGCTGCCAATATTTGAACATATGCAAAGTTTGAATTGTTTCCCATTTGCCCCAGACTTTAAAAAACATAATTCCTTTTCTTAACGTGCCACCCTTCAGGGCAAGAAGTTGTAATGAACACCTCCCAGTCACACAGAATTACAACGTTCTTTATCTTGCCCAGTACCGAAAAAAAAAAAAAAAAAAACTTCCAAAGGTTTGGAATCCTGAAACCTGTAAACAAAATCTGTGGAGCAGATAAAATTTTAAATGGCACAATGCAATTAAAGCTGAATTCAATTTGAGCACACCCTGTCCATCTGTCAGAGGGAAACAAAAGCCGAGGAGCTCCATTATTGCTGAATCCCTGCTCTTGTTAATTTGCTTGCTGAGAGATTTCAATTTCTAGGAAGTGCACAAATTAGTGTTCAGTCAGGGCTAGATCCTCAGTAAGTATAAGCAGATGGTGGAAATCAGCCCTAATCAAGTGGCCAAAGCCTTTTTTTTCTGTCTGATTAAAGCATTTTAATCCTTTCAGATTGTCTGCTTTTTTCACAAATATTCACCATCCTTTATTTTTCTTATATTCCAGGATAGATTTAAATTTAGCCTGTGCACATGAGAGGAAAAATAACTTTAGAAATATAGCTATCAGCATCTGAGTTACAAGCAGTGGCCAACTGGATTTGTGAATTCATTGAATGCTTTGTTTTTCTGTTATATGGTAAATAATTGTTTGAATCATTATTAATTTATATGCTAATATAAATAAGGCATATTTAATCTGTTTTGGTGGAATTAAATTCATGAAGGAAAGACAAAGAGTTAGAAAAATGTTCAGCTTTAAGATTACAGCTAGCAAAAACAGGACAAGCAGAAAACGTATGTGTTAATCTCCCACCCAGAGAGGAGAAAAAAAAGATTTTATTCTTTACACTAATACAAGCTAACAAATATATAAAATTTTAGTGAGGAGATATGTTTAAACCAAAAAAGGAAGACCTGATAACTAAAGTATTGCAGTCTTTTGTGAATAATGAAAACAAAAATTAATTAGAAATAAAAGCTATATAATTGTTTTCCAAGTATGAGAGCCACATACTCAAACTGTGAAACTGCTACAGTCATAAGTATGCTAAGAGTTTGCTTATATTAAAAAACTCACACACAGATTTACGAGCCAAGAAATGCACGAAGCAAAAATTGAAAAAATATTCAGAGAAGCAGTACTTATTGTCGTTTAATTGCATGTTTAAACAAACAGTTGGCAAAAACAGTCCTTCTGCCTCCAACATTTACCCAAAGTATAAAAAAATAAACTTTCTAATTATACGAAAAATGTCTGTGATACTAACTTGAGGAGTACAATTTCAAAGTGTCTGAGCACATTTAACGGTAAGTTCTTACATACTCTTTTGAAACCTCTCTAAACACACCAATGAGAAGTATTTATGGGGAAAAAAATGCCAGTTCAATATCAGAAAGTACTTTTGAACAAGCTGAAACTTTGCGTTGAACATTTGTATGATTTCTGATATGCTAAATATTTGTAAGATTCCTGATAGTGCTTTCACATCCTGTTTAGCAATTTTATTACACAACCAGATTCTTAACAAACACCCTAACAGTTTGATAAAGTTTTACAAGTACGAGTGGTCAGGTCTCTTTTTTGTGTTTGCTTTAACTAGAATAGTTACTAAAGAATCGGAATCTTTGTTTCTTTATTTGAACATTTTAAATTTATATTTACAAATCTAAATCTGAAATACATCCTATATGCTAAATCTTTATATGGCACCAAGATCATGCATTTGCCCATGATTATAAATATGAAAAATCCCAGGTACAAAAATTGTAACTGCCAGACATAAGGATAAATTGTTCCTTACGTATATAATTTACCCACATATTTTGAAGTTTCTGCTTAAACTATTTTTAAAATTCTCATTCAAAAGTAAATCCATCAAAAAAAAATCATCAAACCCACCAGATATTCATTTCATGGAGATAGCTTTAAAGTTTTCCCACTATTTATAAAAACAGAATCAGCCTCAAATCAGCTCACAAAGAAAAAGTTTGTATTTCCTTTTTATTCCCCCCATCCATTCACTATCCAATAGTGTAATCTAGTATGGAAAAGCATTGCTCACATCTCAACACCCTCTCTTTAAAAGCAGCCTTAAAGTGTTGGATCCTGCTAGACTTTTAGACATTTTGTAACTTTCACCTGTCTGTGCCTAGGACTGGGTACTTGACAATAAATCTCTAGAAAGCATAATTAGGTTCTATACTGAGAAGAACTACAGCGGGTGCAGGAGAAATAGATCAACTTTTATATCCCCACTTTTTTTCCCCTTTTGTTTTGTTTTGTTTTGAGGAAGATTAGCTCTGAGCTAACATCTGCCACCAATCCTCTTTTTGCTGATGAAGATTGGCCCTGAGCTAACATCCATGCCCATCTTCCTCTACTTTATATGTGGGATACCTGCCACAGCAGAGCTTGACAAGCGGTGCCATGTCGCCACCTGGGATCTAAACCAGCGAAACCCCGGGCTGCCAAAGCAGAACGTGTAAGCTTAACTGCTGCGCCACCGGGCCGGCCCCCACAATTTTTTTTTAGTATGCTACCATAAGCAGATGTAGGAGAATGAACCCAAGAAATTCATGACCCTCACACCTTCCTTGTTTTACCACTGCCAGCACTCTAATTCTGGCCTCATACCTCTCTCCAGGGCTATTTCATAACCTCCCATTCATCCTCCCAACTTCTTTAGAGATTCCCTTCTCTCAACGAAATAAAACTTTACCTATCCTGTTTTGGCTGTTGATGTGATGGCCCTGACCAATGTTCAAGGCTCCTGTTTCTTAACCCTCCAGCTAAATCTTATCACTCACTAACTACATGATATGCTCTCTTCTCTCCATGCCCTGACTTTGCTCTCAAAGCTTCTTCCACCTGGAATGCCATTGTAAGTTAGCTCCAACTGTCAAGGTACAAGCCAATGCTTGTCTAAATTTCTATTAATTTCATAAACCTTTCTACCACAAACTAAAATTGGTGTCTCGCCACTTTTTGCTCCAATATCTTATTTTGATTTTTCTGGCATATTTAAAGAGTTACAGCATTCTGACTTGTATCTAATTATTTATAGACCTATTTACATCTTATCTTCCCTACCACACAGGAAGTCTTTTTTGTTGGTTGGTTGGTTGGTTGGTTTTATCTTCTCTGGAACACAGTAATGTACCTTCCATGTTATGGAGCTTCCATGCACAACACAGTAGCCACTAACAGCATGTGTCTATCTAAACTAAAATTAATTAAAATTAAATAAATTCAAAAATTCCTTTCCTCAATTGCACTTGCCACATTGCAAGTGCTCATTAGCTACATACGGCCACTGGCTACTGAACTAAACAGTGCAGGCATAGAATATTTTTATCATCAGAGAAAGTTCTATCACACAGCACCATTGTAGAGACTCAATAAGAGTTCAACTTGAATTTATATATAATTATCATCAAAGTGCCATGAGAATGGGAAACAAAGAGGGAGTCTTGAAGGCTACTTTTTTGATGTTTTGGAAGACAGGCTGATACATACACTCAACTGTCTTCTCTGGGAGGTTTTGCTAAGCTCAGAGCATCCAACATTTACTATCTCCATCATATTAAAAACCACTCCAACTAGGCCAGGACAATTTTCTGATACTTCATATATAATTAATAGTGGTTAAGGAAATTTATATGGCAACTGTTTTGCAGAAGCTTTAATTCACACTTTCAATATTTAAAAAGGCTGCTGTCACGGCTGGTAGGAATAAAATTAAACCCACCAGCTGTGGTTTGTTTTTTGAGGAAAACACATAACATTTTATTTCTGCTTTGTCTGTCGTCCTTGTAAATGTCAGAAATACAGAACTAAAATGTACTGAATACCCTGATTTACCTTTAGAGTCTTCTGAAAATGCTTGGTTTTTTAATTAGAAGGATATTTTAGTCACTTTTAGTGGAAGATTTTTGTTTCTTTTTATAGGGATACAAAACCCACAGTCCTTATATTTGGTTGGGAAAAGAAATGTGGTCATAAAATCCATTTGAATACTTTGTAATTTTTATATTCTTTTCTTTGTGAGTCTTTTCATCACAGGATGATCAAGGACAATTTTTAAAAGAGAGAGAGTTTTCAATTCTTTCATCCATTAGAATTGTGAGGCTATTTCAAGAAATGTCAGCCTAGAATATTTAAAATTGACCAGGTGTTTAGCCATAAAGGTCAGGAGTATTTTGCTGAGACTTGGGAGTTTTCATGAGACATTCTAGAATCACAGCACTGAATTATAAAGATTCCTTTTGGTCTATGGCATTGATGTTACACACTGGGATAAGAGAACTTACTTGTCACAAAATTTACCTAGAGAGTAAGAGAATATAGTCTGACAATTTAATTTTTCCCATTGTTTTTAACTAGGAAAAATTTTATTCTGTTTTCTTAATGTTTTTGCCTTGTAGGCCGTCAGCCATTGCTAATTACCCTAAGTACAAAGACTTAAGTACAAAAGCTTAGATATTACCTACTATAGATCAGCCCTTGTTACTGTCAACCTAATCAAAATAAAATTATTTAAGTCTAAGCAGTATTACATATTATGAAGAATTTCAATTCCTCAAAGCTCACCATTATCTCACAGTATTATTATCTACTCTTGGTCTCCTTGCCTCCAAATATTTCCTTCACCAGCCTATGATGGTATCAGCATCCTCCTCTACTGAGTCTAAAATCTCCACAGAGACAGTGGTTTACTGGAATCAGGTACAAAAAGGTGGAGTCCTTCCAACATGTCATGACCTTTTCATTAACATATCACGACCAGTTAATTTCTTTCATCCACTGTTTATAAACCTAAAAATCATAAAGGAGACACGAGTTTACATTGTAGTATAGGAACTGTGGAGGTAACACCGTCATGGGCACCCAGGACACACGGGAAGTAGCTGATGGTAGCATGACCACTTCAGGCCAGAGTTGGGTTCCAGGAATGAGTAGCAGGAAGGCACAAGAGAGGAACTTCTGGCACTTTCCAGTTTTGCCTAAGGCAGTCTCTGCTTTGCAGAACAGAATGAACAAATGAAATCAGTATCCTTATGTTGACACACCTAATATTTATGCTAAATTAACAATTGTCTATTAAACTGGTGGGTTTATATCCAAAAACACCACCACAAAAACATGCCAATAAAATTATTTGCTAATATATTTATAGCTCAGAACTGTGGCTTCAGTGAGATTAAAATAAATAGTGGAACCTCACGCTTGCCAGTTCATTCACACTTTCAGCACCCCTGTCATTTTATAATGCTCTGCCAGTATTTATCACAGATTGCAAAAAAGAAAAAAAAAATCCCTGAATATGTAAAAATAGCATCTGTTATTTGCCATTAACAATCGGGCAACTTCATAAATCTTTACAAACTCACAGAGAAAATAGAAGTGTGTTGCTTTAAGATTGGTTGAAGTGAATTTTTATTGTCCTAAAGCCAAAAAATAATTTAAGGCTTTATTTTAAGCTATTATTCTTTTTGTTTATAAATATTTCTGGAAATATGTTTCTAATAGTTTATCTTTCATCACTACATCACATGGATGCTAATAACAACAGTTGGTGATTAATTTCCTAAATATCAACAGATAAAATAAAAAATATTTTTAAGAAATTAATCCACATCCCAAATTTTTACCCCTGTCCAAATAGTTTGGCAATAGCTCCCAGTTCACATCTTAACTATTTCTTGGATCTATCATGTTTTCTATATCTCAATTGACACTGCCTGGGGAAATTAAGCCTAAAAGGTCCTCATACATTTCTAACCTTGATGATCACTGTTATCTCCTGAATGCTTTTCCTGGTGCTAATATCATCCCCATCAAATAATGTTGCAAGAGTAATCCATTTAGTCTAAAAACACAACTTTAACTATACATTTCCTCTGCTTCATATCATGACACATAGATCTTTTATGATCAGACCATTGATATCACCTCCAAACTTGGACCAATGAGTCCACCACACCAGTTTACAACAAGCAGAGCTCAAATTGTTTCTCTTACATTTCTACGACTTTAAAATGCTTTTCTCACTGGTTTACACAGATAGCTCCAGGATTTTCAGGAATTAATTTAAATTCTATTTCATATTTGCATTCTCTTGTTAATGTGCTGCTTCCAAAAACTACATCTCTGCTTCCAAGAGATTTTTTGTTGTTATTATTGCACAAACCTGCTGCTGTGACCTCAACTTTCATTATTGACCAGAATTATCCATTTTATGGTCTCTCTTGATCAAATTAAACATCTGTCTGCAGAATTTCTACTTTACTTTTGCTATGGTCAAAGCTCTAAACAAATTTTCTAGTAGTTTGCAAAGAATTTTCATTATTTTTATAAACACAAAAGTAATCAAAAGAGAAATAGAAGCACCTTTGGAGGCACTAATGTAATCTGTTTCTGCATCCTTCATAGAGGTGATTTTAATATAACATCATAAGATACAAAATATCATGTTCCCTGTTCTGTCAAGGTCATCTGGTCACTGATTGCAAAGGAGACGATGTTTTGGAGCAGTTTGACATCCTGCTTGTATGTCTTAAGCAAGGTTTAGTCAATACAGTAGGAAGAATCATTAGTTATTCAAGGTAAAACTTTCAAAAAATGCGACTAAGACACTTTGACCTTCTCTGAATCAGGAAATGCTCTGTGCATCTTTATGCTCTTTTAAATATAATTTGTCTAAACTGTCTAAAGTAAATCAAAAACTATCACTCAACCCTTGTAGTAAAAAGGGTAAATTTTAATTGCAGAACTTAAAACCTCACAATTAAAAGCTGTGCTTCTACTTAAAGCCAGCACAAATACAGGAATGAAAGCTGATGCATACAAATTAGATTTCTTAACATACTTGTAATTCTGAAGGCTACTGTAAAGCATAGACCATTTATATGCTTTAAATGTTTTCATAAGGGAGGAATAACATGGATGATTGTTAAACTTTTATAAAGTTTTGTCATATATGTTCTTAATAATAACTTTATGACTATCAAAATCTTTTATCTGATGAGATATTCATAACATATTTCAAACAGAAAACAAATATATGAAAAGAAAAAAATCTTTTATCTCAAAAAATGCATTTGGAATCTTAATATTGTTTAATGTATGCACTTTTAAAATTAAACTGAAAATGGTGTCACTAATTAGTAAACAAAGCTCAAGAAAAAAGTCTACCCAATATATAGGGAAAATAATATAAGAAGGAAAAAAATGAACAGTATTGCTGCTATACCTATAGTAATGTCAATTTCCTATTCCTTCCAAACAAAGATGTATTGCCTTCTATATAGGACACAGTCTTATTGCACAACAGCTTTATAAGAAAACATATGTGCTCACATGATATCCAAAGTAATGGGACATATAAGTACAAAGATATAGCAGAAAGGAGAGAAAGCATATGGTGATATCACAATTAAATATTAACTAATATGCAAATCCCAACATTAAAAGAAGTTGAAGAGGAAAAAGACAGAGATTTATGCACCCACATCTTGAATACTCAGCCCTTTGAGTTCAGAATCCTCAGAGAAACAGGCTGAGGAAGGAGTGGTAAGGATTAGGTATTCTAGCATTCAAGGAGGCCACTGTAGACAATATAAGTGTGAGTGTGTGTGCGTGCGTATGTTGGGGTGGAGGTGTACAGAGAGAGAACAGAGTCACTATCGCTGAAAGAAAAATAGCAGAATTGTGGAAAGAGGAAGCTGACTTGAAGATCAACTTTGCCTATTTCACAATTTTGCAGAAGTTAACAATAGTTAATATAACAACAATCAACACTTTCTGAGCCTATTAAATGACGGGGATTATACTAAATACGTGGGTTATGTTACTTAACATTCACAAAAACATTATCATTTAGAAAGAATTAACCCATTTACAGATGAGAGAAAGGTTAAATGGCATGGAAGAGACCAAGATTTGAATGCAGGTTTATTTTATCTAATGCCCAAATCAGTGTCCTTTCTATCACATGACACTTTACAATGAAAGGAGAGTCCATTCAAGGGAATATTTTTATCATATGTAACTAGCAATGTGTTAACTTCAACAGGAAGAATGCAATTTAGTGGAATAGTGAGCACCTACGATAAATCACTGGATTTGTGGGGAATTATGTTTAATCTGGGTTGTTTATGAAACAGCTTCATTCCCAAAGAATTCATTAATTAAGGTATGTTATAAAAACATTGACAAGATATACAGTGGACTCAAGTGACTTCTTAAATTCTGAATAGGAAGAGAAAATACTATGAATTTGCCTGTAGAAATGGTAGAGAAAAGATAAATTGATTGCTCTAATCTTTTAGCACGATCATAACTAAAAGCTCATATAGCTTCAACTTCATTATTTTTAACAAAATTCACTACGTTACAGTTACTTGTGGAGTACAAAGTACCATAAATAATTTAAATTAAACTACACTTGTCAAAATAAATGAACAAGTAGGTTTTATGATGCAGTACATTTTATGATGCCCTTGATTCTTTAATTTGTGTGTTTTGCTTAGTTGCTAATTCGAAAAATACTACAATCTGCAATGGCTCTTGTACTCATTAGTATAGATTACCAATGTCCCAGCTCAATAGGAAAATTAGTATGGAGAAGCATTCTACTGAATCAGAAGTTTTTTCAATAATATCCTCTGAATATTTTATAAATTTTGGTCTGAAAGAAATAGGAAAAATAGTTCACCTCCCTTCCACACTAACTCACCAATTATTCCTATGTACAGGAATATGATGTATATATATATATCTATCTATGTCTATAAGTATAGCTACATCTATATCTATAGCTACGTTTGCATCTGCATCTATCTGCAACAATATTTACAGGGATCTATACCCACTAACTATCCTTACCTGAGCTTTCTGATTATATTTGCCAAGCAAAGAAGTTTCTTACTAATTTACTAATTTAGTCCTGCTATAATTAATATATCAATATTTCAATTATGAATTTCTTTTATGTTGTATTACATGGACACAGGTAAAATGTTGCCTCTAAGGCTGCTGCTAGAGCTCTCCAACAAGATGTAGGGAGAATAATCACAGTGTAAAACATTAAAATAATTATAAATAGTTATTTGAAATTATGAATTGCATAATTGACACTGTACCAAAGAAACCTACAACAGGAAATTTTCATATGTCTCATATATTACAGATGGAAATAAAAAATAAGTTCTTACGAAATAAAATATTTCCTGAAATGAGTACAATTTCCAAATACTAAATAAGGCCCATCTGATTTTTCCATCACAACTTATAAACTAACAGAAAATAAAACTCTCTCAGAGAACTATTTCACCTCCACAAACAACTAATTTACTATTTAGTTATCAAACCCCTGACATCTTTGAAAGTATCTAACTTAACACCAAGAAACCACAGAGAAATTCTTGGAAGAATCATTGAGCGTGTTTAGAGTTCAGGCTGATCAAGCCAGCAGTACCTGCTATGCTATCCCTTTGCTATTTTACCTGCCATCTTGCTGCAGAAAGCAAGTGACATTGAAGCACCCGTTGGTATAATCCCATGTCCTCAGTTCCTACTTCTAAAAATAGGGTTAATATCTTCATCAAATAAGTTAGTATTTGTTGAGAACATTTTGGGAAACTGGAAGTCTCTATATAAGGTGTTAAAGGGCATTTAGAAACTGCTTCTTTTTTTAAAGATTTTTATTTTTTTTCCTTTTTCTTCCCAAAGCCCCCCGGTACATAGTTGTATATTCTTCATTGTAGGTCCTTCTAGTTGTGGTATGTGGGACGCTGCCTCAGCGTGGTTTGATGAGCAGTGCCATGTCCGCGCCCAGGATTCGAACCAACAAAACACTGGGCAGCCTGCAGCGGAGCACGCGAACTTAACTACTCAGCCACGGGGCCAGCCCCTAGAAATTGATTCTTTCATTACAAATTGATCTTAAGTGTTTATGAATTAAAGCAGAATGAACTGAACAGCTTTTCCCTCTACGTCTCCTCGTTCTCTACAAATTTACACATTTTTCCTTTTATGTATTTGAGACCTTTCAAAAACTCACTTCCAAATTAAACTGGTCTACAATTGTTTAAAATTGTTCTCCTAATATTAATTTCAAGGGTCATAGTGGCCTTCCATATATTTTATTTTTACTCTGGATTTACGACTTATTGATAGATTTCACAAAGGCTTAAACTTAAGGAATATATATTTAAATATTAGGCATAAAGTCCTAATTTTATATGCACTGTAATAAATAAATGAGTGTTTCCACTCTTAAGGATATAAATTAAACTGGTCATAATGCTTAGTCTCCACTTACCTCTCTTATAGAATTCCATCAGTATAGTACATTCTGATGTTATGTTTTCATGTCTATTTCTTTTCTTTATTAAAAATCCTAGGGCTATAGAATAATTTTGCACATTTACTGCTGTTTTGATTGTATTTAATTAACTTCTACTCCTAAAAGAAGTGTACTCTTCTTACTTTGATGAGTTTAAAGACATTACCTTCATTCCAAAACTATGTACTGTGATCAGTAGCAGAGGACAGGTCAATATGGTGATTGGGAGGCATCAAAATGGTGTCATCATATACATAAATTAGGTAACACTGTCTTGAAGTCTATTTCCCATTGACTCGGGCATTTACCATGTATGTCCTATTAATGTGCATTTTATATATTATTATATAATAACAAATCAAATATATGCTACCAGTTAACTTGAGGTTTCTCTTAATAAGAAGAGGCTAAAGTCATGAGCTACAAAAAAAGGAGACACCTGAAAAATGCTTATTCCCACCACCATGACCAAGTTCACAGCTCAGAGATCTGCATCGCCTAAACTGCCATTGGGTTATTACCCAACAAAATCACACTTTGGCATTTAAATCACCATTCTACATAAATGCAAAACAGCAGCACAGTCAGGCAGCCTCAAATTACGTGATGTGTCCCAGGCCCATTTTTTTGTTAGATGTGAAAACTCACAGCTACTCTTCCACCCCATTACAGCCCAAGTCAACCTTCTTCCAATAGATTTTACACTTGGCTTCTACTAAAATATTATCTGATATACCTTGCTCCTTAAACATATTCAGAATTTTCAAGCAAAGGTAATGGATTTTGTACATTTAAAAATGTTTATTTAGCCTCCTATGTTCTAGGTACCGCACTCAGCCATCGCATGCATGCCAGTCCTAAGTAATGGGTTTTGTTATTTTTCTTTCATAGAGAAGGAAAGGCTGAACTGAACTTGAAGGTAATCTAAGTTTACTAAATTAGTAATCATGGCTACCATTTATAGAGCACCTATCAATGATCAGATGTTTTACCTACAATCATTATGTCACTTAATATCACAAAATTCTGCAAGGGAGATATTATTCTACATTTGGGATAAAGAAACAGAGGAACCTATGAGTTGAGTTACCTCAGGTCTTATTATGTGATCAAGGTAGTGATCACCTCCTGTGTCAGACCCAAGAGCTCACACTCAAGCTGCAGTCTCTTAATTCTCCTGACGTTCGGACGTGTGTTCCCACCTCCACCCACAGATACCTTCTCTTCTTTTCATTAAGTTTCTTTTCTTTATTCTGAAGGAGGATTCACTCCTTCTTCACCCCAGGTCAGTATAACTAGGAAAGGAAAGTAGCCATACCATGGAACAGGTTTAAGAGCAAAACTGTCACAGGATCGCATTCGACTAGTTCTCTTCCAAGTCATGTCATGGATAAACTAGTGATACTCCAAAATATTCAGGTAGGCTAAGGTACCCAACACTCAAAAGCATAAGTTCTGTGGAACACATTATATCAATATTTAAGTGGATAGCCCTATCCTGACCATAATATAAAATAACATGCAAATTTATAATTTTTAGAGTGAGAAGAAACCTAAGAGATTATCTAGCCCAGTGATTTCATTTTACAGTTCAAGAAACATGGAGCCTATAGAGATGAGGATGTCTATACAAAGTGATACGGCAAGTTGGGGGCAAAATGAAGGCTTGAATTCAGACTTAAAGGCCTCAGCCAGGGACACTCTCTTCTGTGATATTTTATTCTTGTAATAATTATTTGAGGGCAAAGGATACAATTAATGCAAGTGGTAAAAATAAATGGGTTATGAGCCTGTCAACAAATGAATTGACTGTGGCCTTATCTGCTAGCAGAAAATAAACTAGATAAACTGAATGTAAATCTAAAAGCTTTCCATCAGTCAGTTTCATTGTTTGTCTAGAAAGTCTAGTTTCTCCAAATAGACAGTAAAAAAAAAATGACCTTTGTGGAATTAAACTTTTGATTGTTGCCACAACTTTGTGCAAATTTATAAACCGCATATTTTGCTTGGCTTAGCTACACAACCAACCCAAAATGTAGGAATTAAATAAGTATAAATTGTTTAAATCAATTCACATACTATATATTACAATTTTAAAATATATTTGATTCTTTTTTCACATTTTTCACTAAAGTAATAGTCTACATAAATGAATGCAGCATTTGTATAATGAGAGAATATATGAGAGTAAGGAATTAAGTATCTTACAAAACATTTTTAAATGGGATTCTATTAATAACAGTGGTAAAAACCTGGCATTAAACAAGTTCATATAATTCAATACAAGTAAAATTTTAAAACATTAAAAGACTGAAATTAGATTGTAATGGACTCTTTGGATTAAATCAATGCAATTAAGAATATGATGAAGTATCTAGTTATCTGTTTTCTGAGCCTATGAAAAGTGGAAGTATTAATGGAACTATACAAGAAATTAATGCTGACTAGATTAATTGCCATAGCAATTGTCATATTATAAATACGTTATTTGTGACAATTATGCATCAGTATAATGCACGGGTTGTCATATGACTTGAACAAATCTTTAGATCCTGAATAAAGATCATCAAGTGTTTCCTTATTTCCAGCTTTATTACAAATTTAGAACATTTTAAAGGAGAAATGTGAAATTCTGTACTAACATAGCATATGTTTTTAAAAGTTTACCAGCACTTCAACGAATAAGTTGGGGGAAATTAAGCAGTAAAAATGCAACCTGAGGAAACCTCAACAGGAATGTAAACTAAACGGGTGGGGAGGTCTGCAGGTGTCAATCAAGAACAAAATGCAACTGTCAAGCTTGCTTTGCTAACAAACTGTCACATCAACAATATGGAGTTAATGACTACAAATTAACTGTATACCAGATGCTTGACACTTTGTTATGACACTTAGCAAGCTAGTTGACATTTGGGGATCAAAGCTTCTTTAATTACACTTTGTATAACATGTGCAACCTTTATGCTAATGTCCAAATATTCCTTGGAGCAAGACTGTCCAAGTAAAAACGACCACAGACTGTTTTCTAGGTGTGGTTTGAAAGTATTCATGTGGCTCTAAAAAAAATGGGAAGTAGCTGAGTGAGAGCCAGGCTTCGATGCACAATGTTATTCAGTATTACTGTTGCCTAAAATAACACTGTTTCTTAACTTGGTGAACTGGGGAACTACTTTTTCTCACATATAGACACAGTCTGTGAAATAAGACATTTTCAAACAAGGTGGTAATAGCATTTATAGCTATTTATAAAAGGAAAGACAACTAGGCATATCAGAATTTAAAATAACTGAAACAGGTATTAAAGAGTAGAGTGATAAAAAGACACACACGCTAACTGCCTTGCGGAACACCGATTTGAGTGATTTTTCATGTCCTTTTTAGGGAAATGGTTTGACATTTTCTCAAGTGAATAAAACTCAATAAATGATATAAGCAAAATTTCACATTACAGGTATAATACCGAATACTAAACATGCATAACCATGAATTATAGGCTACGTCAACATAAGAAAAGGTTAACATTTTTATCAGGTTGTAAAATAAGCTCGGACTAACAAAAAAAAAAGCCCTGAAAATTAAGAAAGTTTATAAAATAGCTAACAAATCAAGGAGGAAAATACATTAATAAACATATCTACATGTCTACACTAATAAGTTAATAACGTAATAGCAATATGAATACGATCAGAGGTTTTTTGGGGAAAGACACTACCTTTGTATAAGTGATAGACATTGTTAAGCAATAATGCTACAAGATTCAGTGGCATGTGACCCTCCATCCCATTTTTGCCTGGATTGTACTTTTTGGAAAAGGCAAGTTTGTGATATGTGAAAAAAATTAAGGTGAGGAGAGGGAGCTAAATAATACCAAAATTGGAAAGGACATCGAGGGTCGCCTAGTCCAACCTTCTCACTCTATAGTTAGGACAAACCATGGCTCAGGTAAATGGAACTTCTCAGGTATAGAGTTAGGGACAGTACCGATACTGGATCCTAGTATTTTAAGTGATGTACGAGTGCTGTTTCCAGTACAACAATCTGGCCTCTTTGCCACTGTTACAGCTCCGTCACACTGAAATGTCTAAATGCAATGTAATTCTGTCAGTTGGTGAGCCAGTTATTCAACACTTATTATTGATCTCTCATAAAATGGCAAGCACTCCTCTAAGTGCTTGTGATACTAGTGACACCCCAGGGAACTAGGCCTGCACTGAACAATATCACAACCACTAGCAACATGAGTCACGACTGAGCACTTGAAACATGGCTAGTCTTGATTCACCTAGGCTGTAAGTGTAAAATACACACCGAATTTCAAAGACTATGTATAAAAAAGAAAAGAATGTAAAATATCTCATTAATACTTTTCGTATATTGACTATATGTTGAAATAGTAATATTTTGGATATACTGACAAAATGAAATAAGGTATTAAAATTGATTACACCTGTTTAACTTTTTTTTTTGAGGGAGATTAGCCCTGAGCTAACATCCTTTGCCAATCTTCCTCTTTTTTTTTCTTGAGGAAGATCAGCCCTGAGCTAACATCTGTGCCAGTCTTCCTCTATTTTGTATGTGGGTTGCTGCCACAGCATGACTTGAGTGGTATAGGTCTGCGCCCGGGATCTGAAGCTGGGAACCTGGACCACCAAAGTGGGGGGCACAGAACATTAACCACTCGGCTACAGGGCTGGCCACTATTTAAATTCTTAAAATATGGCTATAAGAAATTTTAAATTATATTTGTGGTTCACATTATATTTCTATTGGACAGCACTGAACTAGTCCAAGAGACTCCTCTCCTCAAAGAATTAGAAAGTTTGGAGTTAGGAAACAAGTAAATGAAATAAACACATGCTATAACGAAGATAAAACAGGGTTGTCTGATGGACAGTAATTGGGTATGAGTGTGCGTTAGCTAGGGTCATCTGTGAAGGCCACTCTGAGGAGTGGAGACTATTCAAGTAGAGACTTAAATAATGAAAAGACAGCAGATTGAGCTTGGTGAATTCAAGATCAGAGAGAAGTTTATTGTGGATGCAGCTAGCTTGTAGGTGAGGTTGGACAATATCTGGAAGTCCCAGTAAGGAGTCAAGATTTACTTTGGTTATAGTGGAAGTCACTGCAGTGTTGATTATCACCATCTCCAGGGCAGTGACCCTCATTAAGCTACTACCATTTCTTGCCTTTTCTAAGATCACCACTTCCTATTTGATAATCCTGTCTGTTCCTGCACAGCCACAGTGCACTCTCCAGGCTAGGCATCAATATTAACTGATATCCACCAATAAATTTCCAAATGCAATACTTTTACATTCCTATTAGCAAAAAAATCAAAGTAAATCAAATTTATTTGTTGAAAGTCTATTCTCCTTTGTGCTTTTGATGATAAAGAACTCTACTTTTGACACAGATGCCCCCCTGTCTCTTTTAACCTATATTAAGCTCTAAAAACATATTTTCATTTAGGTTCTCATTATAGTTTCCTAAATACATCTTCTCCAGTTGTTAAACTCCCAGGAAGGGACCTGTATCCATCAGGGTCTCGGCACAGAACATGGTCTACTCAAATGATGTCACTGAGCAGAGTTACACAATGTAGGGAGTATCTTCAACAGCATCAGCAGAGTTGAAGTAGACCGATAAGGGAGAGTGTGGCACCCTGGGGCTTCCAGGCATGGGAGACCGAAAAGGGCAATTAGGTGGAACAATTCCTACAACTGGAGAGTAGATCAAGCTATAGGAGAGGTTTGCCCTGCAAGAATTGTGGATTTTGGAGGAAGGATGAAGCCACCTCTCGTTAAGGCAGCAGGAAGGAAGAAGAGAAATAAATGTCCAGACCTCATTCTCTCCTCCTTATCTCCAGTTGGCACTTTCTATTGGCTAAAGACATCCAGAAGCCAGAGGGGAAGGGAGATCAAGAAGAGAGTCCACAAAAATCTGGCTCCCAGAGAACGGGACCAAGTGGCAAAGAATGTAGTGGGGATCTGGAGGGGCACGTGGAAAATATCCAGCACAGAACTTAACAGTGTCATGGCATGCTGTCTTCTTTTATTTTATGTGGTCTTGTCAGCCTCTAGCTAAAAGCCTTTTTCATGGTCATAGGTATCATTAGGTACTTCTCTAGTAGATATAAAAAAATTTAAGAACTGATCCTTTCCTTTTACCCTTCTTTCCTTGCACCAGCAGAAATAATAAGAATGTACAAACTCCATTCTCTACTGCTGACAGAATAAGAGCAAATTGGAGAGTCTAAAGATTCTGTTTCATCGTTAATTTAACAAACATTAATTGATCCCTTACTAAGTGCCAGGTGCTATTCTCAGCACTAAGTATCCAGTTGTGAAAAAACAAAGTCCCTGTTCAGAAGAATTTACATACTAAAGAGGAGAAAAAAACTAAGAAAACAAATAAGATAATTTCAGATATTGATAAGGGCTGAAACAACAAATTTTTCAGATATTCATAAGGGCCATATTTCAGATATTGATAAGGGCTAAAACAACAATACGCAACATAGTGTGACAAAGGTGTCTGGGGTGAGAACATGTGGGCACTCTTGATTAGGATGGACCAAAAATGGCTCAGTTTCATTTAACTGACACTTAATGGATAAGACTGAAGTTAACTAAAGGAAGATACTAGGCGGTAGAATTTCTGTGGAAGAAAGAAACACCAGGAAGACCAATGGATCTACAGCACTATCAGGGAAGTATGTGGGCCTGCTTGGAAGTTTCAAGGAAGTCCCAGGCCCTATCGCCACACCCTTACCCTAATATCCAGCCAAGGAGAAGTATGCTTTTCTTCACACAGTCAGTGGCACCACACTCCTGCAACCGAGGGCATGCAGTTGCTCATGAGATGATTTTTCTAATTCCCAAAGATGCCACAGAATCTAGCTGAAGCCTTGGGCCGGGCTTTCTAGGCCACAGTAGGATGTTTGGAATCTATTCCAAGTGCTAAGGAATGCAATCGAGGTTTTGAAGTTTTAATTTTTAAGTTTCATAAAATATTCTCTTGATGGCTTTACTTTGGACTAACGCATTAAACCATGGGTGAAAAACAGAGCTCAGTATATGTCAAACTAAAATATTAATATATCTTTTTGGAAATGCAAGTCAATTAAAATCACAAGTAGAGCAACATACAGTTATAAATCCACACTCTAATGTAAAAAGAGTATTAGAAATGTTCTTTTGTAGTAGATCATTTTCCTAGTGTGATTTCTATGAAGACAGGATAGGATTATCAACTGTCCTCTAAAAACTGTTCCCCAGGGGTGGTGGGGCATCTAGCTGTATTAAAATAGAACCAACACAAGAGAGGACAAAATGGGAAGGAGAAAAATCTTTCACATTTCTCTTCTGATGGTTTCATCACGCCACCCATCATCTCAAATGGAAAAAATGCAAAGTATGAACCTTGCCTTTCTAATACCAGAGTTCTAGACCATAACACAGGCCTATAAGATCTTGATAGCTAACGGCTGTACTTCAAAGCAGCCAAATCTGTGTGTTCATAAAGACTTGGCCTGAGAAAGCCAGGGCCAACTCTGGAAAAGTTTACAAGTAGACAGAGTAGACTGCACCTTACAGACCACTGATCAAACTACCTGGAGTGATGGTCTCATTCAAGAGAGTTCACCCACTTCCCCAATTTGTGAACATGGCTTCAGTAACTAATCTTTTTACGTGGTGCTTAGTTCCTTTTAACTGACTTAGTGTTAATTGTTTTTTTTTCACTTTACTAGAATTGAAAAATGACTTACTCTATCCACATGCTATAGTAATATCTGTTATTTTCCCTGTCTAGTAACAATTAGCTTTTTCCCATATAGATAGGTATATTATACTGCATGGACTATATAAGCTTCTATGAGGTTAATTATAGGTTATTGGCATAATTTGAAACACTAAGGTTGACTTTTTTCAATACTAGTATTAAAAATTTAATTCAGTAAACTGTCCACTACTTTACCTTCAAACGCTATCTTAAGATTTGAATTATATTTTTGAATTTTTTATGCCAAACAATGAAATAGAAAGGGTTTCATGCCCTTTAACCACAACCTAACAAAACAAACAATAGCAAACCCAACACAAGGGGCCGGCCTGGTGGCGTAGCAGTTAAGTTCACGCACTCTGCTTTGGAGACCTGGGGTTTGCCAATTTAGATCCGAGGTGCGGACCTGCACACCACTTATCAAGCCATGCTGTGGCAGGCATCCCACATATAAAGTAGAGGAAGATGAGCAGAGATGTGAGCTCATAGCTAATCATCCACCCAAAAAGAAAAAAAAAAAAACCTGACACAAAAGAAAGGAAAAGAAAAATATCTTAGAGAAATGCTTTTTCCCCTCAATTTTGAAGCAGGAACAAGATGACATTTGAAGCCTACAAGGAATAGAGAAGTTGAGATATGATGTAACTCACAAGATATGATAACCATTATACCTGGAACTTATCTAATTTTCTTTGCTCTAAAAGTTGAACAAATTCCATATGCAGAGTCTTAAAACTTTTCTGTAAGACAAGAAACAAAGGAGATGATCCCAGATAACTAGAAAATCATATGTAAGATCAATACTGATTGCTCATGAACTTTCTATCCTGCTCCAAAAGCTGGTGCCATTGTCTGCAAAGCTGCCCTTGAAAGTGGTAGTACGCTGTACCAAGCCAATCTTCTGGCTCTCAAATCTTCAAGAGCGAGGTGTACTTCATCTACCACTGTGCGGTTTCTAATTGCTATCAGTCTTTAAATTCTCAAAATGTATTGAGGAATCTTTATTTTCTGGATCCTTTTCTGATGAAATTCTTATATTAAGGAAAAGTACATGTCTATGATTATGAAATTTTCTATTTATTACAACAAATCTTCCTCCTTCCTCCACTGCTGTCCACTTCCATCCATGACCCCAATGTTATACATGGTTCTCCTCTTCTTTTAGATTGTGGAGTCCCTCTGTGTGCCTCAGGTCTCACATCTGTAAATTGAGGGAAACTGAGTAGAGGAGGTCTCTGAAGCCCTTCTCAGCTTCATTTTTCTGAGATTTTAAGCATTAAGTAGCCTGTTAATTTAATTTTTTTCTAAATTATGATGCACTCTGTTTTCTGCACAACATTAAGTCTTTAACTTCTATTCGAAATCTTCCTGCAAGGTGAGAATGCTTATGAAAGTTATCTTTTTTTTTTTTTTAATAAATCTATGCACTTAGAGGATAGGTATGACTATTTCTTTCGGTTAAAATAATATACAATTTTCTTTTTGCTCCTCTATCCAGTCATCACTGTGGCTTAAAACGTTTAAGATATTTAAAGTCTCTTTACACAGTACTGTCTTGTAAATCCCCTTTGGTAACTGTTTAACAAGTGGAATATCTACTTCCTTTTTTCTCTCTTAAAACATAACCAGCAAAATTACATACACACACACACACACACACACTTACACATGTATATATTTCAATGATACCTAATCCTAAATGTGCATAGAATTCTTTTAGTATCATTTATTAAAATATTTTATGTTAAATTAACACTACAAATGGAAAAGAAATGGGACATCCATTATATTTGTAGTGAGCAGACACACTCACAAAAGATCAAAAGTGCATCTTACAGAACGTTACATAGATTAATACTGTCAAATGACCTTTGAAACAGGAAAAGTAAAACAAAGTATGTCTTCATTTTCTTCAACACCTTTCTAATGGATGTCTTAAATTAGAGAAAAGTGTACATATTTGCATGTGGCGCTGTGCTCTCATAACACTTATGTATCTTATTATATCTGATATATACTGCATGTTGCCAAAAAGTTGCAATGAATGTAGAAAGGCATTTACTGAAGAAAACTTTCCTTGATTAGGGTTCATTTTCCTAATACAAGGTTTTCTAAAGACAGCTCTATTTTAGTTATGTAAAGTATGTAAAAAGTGGCATATGCTCAATCAAAACTGAATTTGAAATTAACCTGTCATTTTAGACACCACAATTTAAGAGGAAGGTTAGGATGTAATATTTCTTCAAAGTCTCCATCCTGGAATAAGTGGCTAGTAGTCCACTAGGGCCTTATGTGAATTCAAAGGAAAGAGGGAGAGCCTTAAAAAGAAAACAAACAAACAAGCAAAAATACCTCTTGTTTCCATTGTCAATGATTTAACAGTTCTATAAAATAGAAAAAAAAAAATCAAGGAGGTCAGCCCCATGGCCGAGTGGTTAAGTTCATGGGCTCCACTTCCACAGCCCAGGGTTTCACCAGTTTGGATCCTGTGCACGGACCTAGCACCGCTCATCATGCCATGCTGAGGTGGCGTCCCACGTAGCAGAGCTGGAAGGACCTACAACTAAAATATGCAACTATGTACTGGGGGCTTTAGGGAGAATAAAACAAAAGGAGGGAAGATTGGCAACAATGTTAGCTCAGGGCCAATCTTTAAAAAGAAAAAGAAATCAACCCAAAATCTCAAAAGAATATACTATGCATAAAGGATAAAGACAAATTAACTTTTATGTATTGGAACTTATAGTTTTGTTTTTTTGGGGGGCTGGTGAGGAAGATTGGTCCTAAGCTAACATCTGTTGCCAATCTTCCTCCTTTTGCTTGAGGAAGATTGTTGCTGAGCTAACATACATGCCAATCTTGTTCAATTTATTTATTTATTTTTATCTATTGTTTTGAAGAAGAAGATTAGCCCTGAGCTAACATCTGTTGCCAATCCTCCTCTTTTTGCTGAGGAAGACTGGCCCTGAGCTAACATCTGCGCCCATCTTCCTCTACTTTATACGTGGGACGCCTATCACAGCATGGCTTGCCAAGCAGTGGCATCTCTGCACCCAGGATCCAAACCAACGAACCCCAGGCTGCCAAAGGGGAACATGCACACTTAGCTGCTGTGCCACCAGGCAGGTCCCCAGTCGTGTCTATTTTATATGTGGGATGCCAGCACAGCATAACTTGATTAGCAGTGTGTAGGTCCACACCTAGAATCTGACCCTACAAACCCTGGGACACCAAAGCAGAGCACACAAATTTAACCACTATGCCACTGGGCCAGTCCCTGAAATTATAGTTTTATAGCTCTAAAACATCTACAGAAAATGTTTCTTTGAGAACTATATCCTGAACAATAACACAGTACCTCCACAAAAGTGGTAGCAAGTCTTGACATAATTTTCTGCAAAGCTGCATATCATGGTTGTGTTTATAAATAAAAAAACAAAATATTCAAGAAATTTTTATTTTTTCCTATTCTATGCACAAGCATAATAAACAAAAGTATCATTTGCCTTAAAACACCTTTTTTTGCAAGCTATTAAATATAGTAAAATTATTCAATCTCTTGTTTCTATTAAGAAAACTCCAGCAATCAGAGTTATTCTACTTATTAAGACAAAGGAAAGAGTCAACGTGTTCAAATAAGAAATCAAAAGGATTTCATCTCTTAACTAAACCTCCTGTTTCTAGATGCATGCACATAATGATATTAAAAAACGACAATGGAACTTTAGAGAGCTATCGAGCTATGAAATGAAAGGCTTCATAAAGATATGTGATTAACTTATTTAAACTTTTTCACTGATGCACTAAGAAATACATTCTCTTTTATTTCTGGTATTATAGTCAAAATCATCATGTAATGAAATATTCTTGGATGTTAAACCTATATCTAAAACATGGAACAGCTGAAAACATCATTTAATGTATTATATCACAGATAAGCAAAGGTAGCATTAAATTTAGAGCTATAAAAAAGTGATCATAGATGAAACTTACTTGTATCTTGATTTTTTTTTTAAGGAAGATTAGTCCTGAGCTAACATCTGCCACCAATCCTCCTCTTTTTTGCTGAGGAAGACTGGCCCAGAGCTAACAGCTGTGCCCATCTCCCTCTACTTTATATGTGGGTTGCCTGCCACAGTATGGCTTGATGAGTGGTGTGTAGGTCCACACCCAGGATCCAAACCAGTGAACCCTGGGCCGCTGAAGTGGAACTTGTGAACTGAAAAGCTGTGCCACTGGGCCAGCCCCTTGTATCTTGATTTTTTTGTTTCTGCTGAGGAAGATTGGCCCTGAGCTAACATCTGTGCCTATATTCCTCTATTTTATATGTGGGACTCCTACCACAGCATGGCTTGGTAAGTGGTGCGTAGGTCTGCACCTGGGATCCGAACCAGCAAACCCCGGGCTGCCAAAGTGGAGCATGTGAATTTAACTGCTGCCCCCTACCTTGATTGTTTAAAAAGGCATTCAAGCCAAATTATCCTAAACTCTGAAAAACCAAAATGCTTGTTATGTCACCATTGTTATAAGATAATCACTGTGGAAATCAGAGGAAACTGTTTCAAATTGGAACAACAAATGGAAGCTACATGACAGTAGTTTCAAACGTTATTCATCTGGAGGCTTATGGTACTGCAGAAACTGAGGCACAATTATTGAAATACATTTACCCCACTCAAAATAGAAGACTTTATTTATCAGGAACTATAACAAAAATTTGCCAAAATTTGTTGTGTAAATTCCATTATTTCATTAGATATCAAGGAGAAATAGCTCACTCATTTGTTTCCATTTGGAATAGCTTGAATCTGTTGCCACGTGTCATGTAATAAAAGAAGTAATAAAATTACATCATCCTAAATTAAAAATAGTAATAAGGAATGTAAGTTTCCAAATGTCAGTCCAAGACTCTAACATATTTATTTTGTGAAATTGTTATTACCCAGTAAGGTATTACGTATATGGAGGGTTTTCAACAAAGAGTTGTCATTTACTGTCTACAATGAGTCAAGATTTAAGCTCCATACATTAAATCATTGAACTTTATCTGCATAATAACCATGAACTTTGTATATTATTATTACTATTATTATTATTGTTAAGATGAGTCACCTGGGACTCAGAAAGGTGTATCTAAGATAAAATACTTAGAAAATGAAGGAATAAAATAATGCAACTGATTTCCTATAAGAAGTTCATATACTGAAATTGGGGAAAGAGGAAGAAATTTTTTTCTAATAATCTAAATAAACAATCAATAGCTGAAAGTTAAACAAGCAACATAAACATATTAAGTAATGAATAGCAAAACTCTTGCCACAATAAGAGTAATATGCACCCAGCATGTGTCAGAGGCTCAGTAAATTTGTTCATAATTAATGAGAAATAAATGAATGAAGGAGTGAAGGGTGAGGGGGTGATAGGGGGAGACATGGAGGGAGAGGGAGGGAAAAAGAGAGAGAGAGAAGGAAAGAACTAAATGGCCAAGCTAAGCCATAGCAAACTTGATTTTTATTTAGCCTTTTCTAGGTCTGCAGCTAGAGTTCCTCTTTCAGCTAAACACAGTCTTCCATTTGGTTTCTTTTAGCAGCTCTAGAAGAGAACTCCTAAGTCACTAGGGTATTATTTCAATTACTACTTCATCAAAAGAGTTAATACAATTCTGTACCTAGTCCCAGGGAGTAGTTTACACAATGGGGGAATTTGCCCTAAAATGTGTATGTTTCTTCCTATCATAAAGTCAATAAAGAAGAAGCTCTGTCCAAAAACATTCATTTCTTTGAGCAATTTTAAGGCTGAAATGATCACTCTTTTACACATTTATAAACATGGGACTTTTAATATTGTTGCTTAAAATTTATTTTAATAATGGAAGGAAAACATACTATTAAATTCAAAGAAGTTTCCAAATAATCAAGCCTGAAATTAAGGAGACTCTCACAGGAAAATGAAATGGGAAATGCATCACTGATTGGCTTGGGAGGTAGGAGAGCTATTAATTTATTAATTTCCATAGCTTACCCAAATTGATGGATGAAAGGTTAAAAAATATTTAAAATGAAATAATGAAAAAGATACCCTTAAATGTGTTACTAATTATGTGCTTCACATTTACTTTGTTCTTTTATTTACTAATTTAGTCTCCATATTTTATTTAAGAATATTACAAAGAAGAAACAACTACACAGTTGATAATTTTGCATTATTTAACTTGCCTCCTCATCCAAGCTATTCAATATATCATTTTTTTCACAGCTTTATAGAGAAATAATTCACATATTATATATTCATTCCTTTAAAATATACAATTCAATGGTTTTAATATATTTACAGAGTTGTGCAGAATCACCACAATCTAATTTTAGAATATGTTTATCCCCCCTAAAAGAACCCCCATAACCATTAGCAGTCAATCTCCACCCTACCCGACAGCCCTAGGCAACCACTAATCCACTTTAAGTCTCTGTAATTTTGCCTATTCTGGTCAATTTCTATAAATGGAATCATATAGCATGTGGTCTTTTGTGACTGGCTTCTTTCACTTAGCATAATGTTTTCAAGCTTCATCTGTGTTGTAGCATGTATCTGCACTTCATTTCCTATTAATACAGAATAATACTCCATTGTATGGATAGGCCACATTTTATTTATTTATCTCTTCATCAGTTAATGTCCACTTGAGTTGTTTCCTTGTTTGGGTTATCATGAATAATGCTGCTATGAATACTCATGTACAAGTTTTTGTGTAAATGTATATTTATTCAATATATTTCTGATTGACACTGAAAAATAATGACAACTTGCCTTTGCATTTCAAAAATATTATTATGCAGTCTAATACTTTACCTCTGGGAAACAGCTGATATATGGAAAAGCTTTTTGAAGCCCCTAGTCTGACATCTGGCAACAGCACAAACAGCTGTATCCATGCACATGTAAAACTAACGCGACGGAAAGAATTAACACCCTGAGTCCACTGCCTTTGGCATATCAATCTGATCCCAAATTCTGCGTCTTAAAAACTAGAAGCCAAAATGTGTATTGAAATATCAATTTGACTGCTTAATATTAAAAGAAAGATTTTTATAGCAACAATATAATGTTGCATATAGTATACACATATTGATACAAAGCATATTTGTCAACATTATCATTTCGTTCCCTATTGTTGATTGTGTATAACATATTGCTTTTTTAGATAAATACAAGTTTTAGAGTTTTTTTAATGATTCTGAATTGAATCCCATCTAGAAAAAAAAATTTAAAAACTCTCTTTAATCCAGACCATTCACACCTTTCAAGAATTTTCTCCTCCTCTACCTCAAAATGTTTACTGTTTTGTAAGCTATACAAACTATTTCATATCTGAAAGCCTGTGCTCATGCCATCTCGTGAGCCCAGATGCCGTCTCCTCCCTTTAGTCCTCCTTTGAGACTCGGTTCAGGTATCACCTCATCCAGGAACATATATAACCTGCCTTCCCTCCCATTTCCAGACGTGTCCATGCCATCCCACTGAGATTTCTTTTGGGACCTTTCCTCCGCTGCCAAAACAACCTGCAACTGTGTGTGCATGTAAAATAAAATATGGTTAAAACACTTAACATGAGCTCTACTCTCTTAACAAATTTCAAGTGCAAAATAGAGGTATCGTTAGCTCCAGGCATTAAGTGGTACAGCATATCTCTAGAACATATTCATCTTGCATAACTGAAACTTTACACCAAATTGTATACATTAAATATGTGCAATTTTTTATATTAGACTTCAATACAGCTGTTAAAAATAAAAAATAAAATATGGCTTATTATACATAATTGTACCTATTGTGTATGTGTACCCACACACAGAAAAGTGCACTTAATACATTTTATTTTAGCTACATGTTTATATATATCTTTATATTCCATAGTAGATCCTTGAAGACAGAAACTAGTATTTTCTTTACCATTTTATCTCCAGCACCTAGAAGGCTGCCTGACCAAGAAGACACTCACAGAATGTTAGCTGCCTACTCAACAGAGGCCAATTGCTGGGATTCTCATTAACTATATGTAGGTTGGAGTAGGGAAACATCAGACACCCTACGTCTACGTCTTCCGAATGCTTTACAATTAAATGGGTAGAGAGTTCCCAAAGGACATTCAAATTCCACTAGGACGGTGATTAAGAAAATCCAAGAGAATGGGATTATTATCATCATGATAATGGGTTCTAATACGCTAGGCTCACTTTTATGATCTAAATTTGAAGAGATTTTTTATTGAAAATAAAGGAATAGAGTAGAAAAGGGAAAAGTTGGTGAGTGTAACCTTAGATTCCAAACTCCAGAACACAAATCCACTTTTATGCCTCTAAACACAGCTCGAATAGCTCCAACTTCCTTGTATCTGAGGAGGTTATACTGTAATCAGGGTCTCTGGGATGTCAGCAGGGCTGGATCCGGAGGCTACTGGCTTACAGTGCCCTAAACTAGATCACCCATGTTATAACATACTGGGTGCAGGAACCTCAAACTAATCATTACAACATGGGCTTCATTAATTTGGAGAATACAGCCTTCAATGCCAAGCTGGCTAAAAACAAAATAAATGTGCAACTTAATTAGTAAGGCATCCTTGGGTTGTATACTAAGTTCCAAACTTGAGAAAACATTCATTCAACCAGGAAATGATTCCATAATAGCAGAAGCGCCAGCAGACCCAGCGACTGAGGCTGAGAGCAAAGGCGGGATGACTACATCAAAGGATTGTCAACGTTCCACAGAAGAATAAGGTCATTGATGGAACGATCCTTATTCAGTTTATAAAAACATTGGATTCACCTTCAATGGGACAGTGCCCTTTTAACATTTACAATTTAATTTATGTCACTGATAATAAAACTTCAGACTGTGCATGCCAGTTGAAGTAGTGGGAAAAGAACAGAGGAAAAAGTCATAAATATATAGCTGATTAGAGTTTCCAACTTCCCTGATTTTAAGGCAGATTAAATAGCAAATCCTCCATCAAGGCAATTGTCTCTGCTCCTTTTTTTGAAAAATTACAACTGAATTTTAGAGCAATTGCATTGTGTAGTGGGCAGTAACAAAGAACAGTGCCATTAACCTCATAAAATCATTTAATAGTCACCTGAGTTTGTTTGCAAATTTATAATCCTTCTGAGAACTTCTGATTAGCTGAGTAAAGAAGAGGTTCTGCCACATAATATGTAAATTCAGCTGCTGTGTCAATAACGAAACAGGAGTTGGTTATCTTTAATGCCACGAAGCAGAAGCCATCCTTCCTCTCCTCTGTAAACAAAATTTATACATAAAGAAGACAGAAATACACTAAAAATAAAATCACATAGGGAAATTTTTTTGCATTGCTTTCTGTGCTAAACTCTTCTGATGAAGAGTTGAACCCTGTGAATAGGGAAACCACAATCTTTCAAAAGTGGAAAGCCGCATTACAGGGTAACGGAAAGGCACCGGACCAAGAGATAAGATCTGGGTTCTGCTTCTCTCTCTGCAGCTTACTATCCTTGACCTTAAGCAAGTTCTTTAAGCTCTGTGAAACCTATGTTTCCTCCTTGGTAAATGAAGCTAATTGTACCTGCGCCATCTGCCTCCAAAGGAAATATGGACTAGTAAAAATAATGCTTTTAAACATCTTTCTAAACTTTTACACTTTTTAAACCACAAACCGTAGTCTACAGCATCAAAACATATATTCAACCATAAACATTAACATCAGCATAATGTGCATCTACAAAGCCAATCATTTTAATAAGACTGTTGAAAATAGTCTTCACTGTTCACAGAGGGAGGTTATGAGGCTTTAGGACAGGCTCACGCAAAACTGAGAAGACCGGCTTTTTCCTCATTATGTGGTCCTCCTGCAGTTTTGCCCTTCCTTTTCAGTATGACAGTCCCTCTCTTGCGGTAGCTCATCTTTGAATAGCCCACTCTCACTCTCCTCAGTCGTGGGTTCTCCAGTATCAAAGGCTGGCAGTCTTTTAGGTTCACTTTTGGGGTCTCTAACCCTCCATTCAATGCAGCTACTGCTGACATGCTTGTACACTCTCCCCTCCTGCCACTCTGGTCTTGCATACTCTCCTCTCACAGAAATACACTTAAATCCTGTTTCCTGAAGACCAGGTGTTTTGTTTTCAATACTGAATAAAATTATCTAATCTGACATTCAATCCACACTACTGTAATAATGTAAGAGAGTTAAAAGAGTTACCTTCCCCAGGAATTTAAATATTTCAGCTTAACTCTTGCGTTCTAAATAAAATTTCTTTATAGTGGTAATTTCAATAGTTGGGTAGTTGGGAGTATATTTTCTACACATATTTTAGTCGAGTAAAATCTCTATCTACAAATCAAATAGGATGAATTATTTAATTCATAATTAGGCTTGGTTTTGTGTGTGTTTGTGTGGGTGAGTGCATTTAAATGTATAAGCAAAAAAACAGATCTTTTAGATTCTAGATGCAGACTAATAAAATTCCACGCAGGAAATACTTTTTGAAAGATGTAATAGAAAAATTTTAGACAATTTAAAAACACAATTAATTTGACATTAGGATGAGTTTATCTAATTTCAATTAATTTGATTTTACAGATAAGAAAGTTACTGCAATTAAGGATGTCCTAGCTGTAAAAGTTCTACCATATAAATTCACATAAAATTCAATTTGCTCTATATATCTATTTCTTCCTAAAAACTAAGCTTTGGCTTCTTTAAATTCTAAACAGGTAATTGTAGACTGCTCATCCATTATATCCAAGCGCTCTCTCCCTGTACAGGATCCACCATGGTAATAGTTCTTTCATCAAAGCCTAATGGTTTGTTTCAAATAATCAAAGTAGTGTTTATATCACTGTCCTCAGGTGCAACCATTTTGCTTTCCGGAGAGCAGTATGGTACATGCTAATGTCACAAGTGATAAATCAAAGTAAGTACATTTGTTTTTCTACCTCAACCAGTCTGTTCAGTGCCACTAACAAAAATACATGGTGGCATTTGCACTTATGTACTTTCTATTTGAGACCATCCAGTAATAAAAATGACCAAGAAAAAATACATATGTAAAACAAATGACTGTATGGAAGTCTCAGGCATATGAGAAATTGTAGTGTTAGATGATGGTTGATGTGAATTAATTTGTAAGCTTTACCTAGGGAGAGTGTAGAAATAGAGAAGTTATTTCTGCTATAAATGAGCAAGGATATGTCTTCTATTTACAGGAAATCAAAATAGGTTACTCTCCTAAAATCATCATATATTTTAAGTGGATATATTCATTTATATTTTTTACTATTATAAATCCTGAAAAGAAATAGGAATAAGAAACTCATTTACAACTTTTATAGACTCAGACTAGATCTGAGAAATTGAGATTGAATATATCTTATTTCTATAGGCAAAGTTCTTACGGCAGTCAATGGGAAACAGACAAAAATTAGAGTAAGTTGGAATAAGAACTTGGTTCCCTTTGTCCTGGTCATGTTCAGCTTGAATTCCCAAAGACATTCAGAGCTTTTGTTCCTTAAGCCAAAGGTGGCTGTGAAAGGCCCAAAGTAGTGTTTTCTATATTCAAAAGGGAATGGAACCTGCCTGGATATTGATCATTTCCAGTTTCCAGTTCATGTAGTAGCACTTTTAGCAGCACTGGAGAAATTAGAAGGCAAAGAGACACAGTTGAAATCTGCCTACTCACCTACTTAAGCATATATAAATGAAGGAGAAACAAAGAGAAATTGACAACTGGAAAATAAACTGAGATGAATTAAAGACCCACTATGTTTAACCGACCAGTCTAATATCCTTCGAGAGTCAGTATTCCCTTTCACATTTATCTTTGCTCAAGAAAGTAAATGAGAGCAAAACCACAGGGTCTGGGACTCCTAAAGGGAAAAAGAAACAGACAATGAAAACAGCCTGCAAAGTCCATCTTATGCCTAATAAAAAATGAAGAGCCGCAAACCTCTATCTTATTTACCTTTGGGTTTTGGAACCGTAACATAAAATATATCCTTAGCAATAACACCTCACTCTGTTTTTCTCTCCTCTAAGTGATGGCTTCTTCACAATCAAAATTCAGTCAATAGCCTAAGACGGATAGGACTTATCTCTAGATGTCAGCATGGTTCCAGAGGAACAAACTGACAAAGCAAAGGCGATAAGTTAGGGAATAAAATCCATTTAAATGGTAGGATGTCTGATTATGGTCCCAGAAATGTATATAGATCAAATGGTGTTGAAGAAGGAGCTTAAGTACAAATGATAAAATGACTGAATAAAGTTAAAGCCTTCTTTTCACCATCACGTGAAGTGCTGCCAGGGCAAATGAAGAGGCATTTATCATTTTAAAATGTCATCAAAGCTAGTTTTACTTCAAAATTTTGGCCACCATTTCCTCAATAACCCTCAATCTAATTAGAGCAATATTTTGATTCATAAGTATTTTAAAGATAGAATAGTCAGCTTTTCTCATGTCAAACTAAGCCATTTAAAATACTGAATACCTACTAAGTTTTAGTTAAATAGTATGTGAAAGTAAACACAGAAACTAACAAACACAAGTTAGTATTAGAAAAAATAAAAATTAAGAATACAAGAAACTGTAAAATCTGCTAGTAATTCATTCCAGACTTAATGTTTGTATCTCTTATACACATTTTTATATAAATGCGTATTTTCTTTTATTAAATCATTTGCCTTTGAAACTAATGCTAACATAACTTGTGATAGATAGGGGTTTTTTTTCTATCTTAATATATATGACCACCAGGGAGTTACTTTTCTGATTCTGTGAAAGACCCCCTTTAAATGAAAGGCTTAATAATCTATCACCAATTCATGATTAATTTTCTACCACCATGATACATTCTGGGATTACTCCCAAATGTTCAGTTTAATTTAAGTACTTTCTGATTCATGAACCGGAGGATAACATACAGCTATAAAAGGTAATCCAATCCTAACATGGCCTTGACCCCTATAATCTGCACTTCAATAGCAGGGAAACTGTATAGTTTTGAAACTGTAATCAAGAATTTTTTTTGCAAACACACACTGGAGCTGTCCTTTGCTCCCATCTCTTATTAGATTACAATAAAACGACCATGCTCTCTTTATGGTGGGAACAGAGCGACCCTGGGGTGATTTATAATCTTGTGAAACCCTGTCTACACTGCTGACCAGACTTTTTTTGAGGTCACTATCTGTTTCTTCAACTGATGTCTTCCTGCTGTGACAACACTGTTGGAGAGCTGTCAGCACACAAGAATTTCTCAGGCTATGTATTGTCTTTGAACGCATTTCTTGTGTTATTTCTATTGAGAAGCATTTGCGTGCTTGGTGTTTAGACAGTAAAGAATCTTTCTGAGATTTTCTCATTAGTCTAAATCCTGACAAAAAGAAGACAACTAAATAGGAATAAATGAAGTGGACCTTTTATTGACAAAAGGAGAGAATATTTATTTCTTCTAAATGTATAACATCACTATTGAACACAAACAATAAGGCAACAACTCATTTTTAAAATGGGAGCATTGTTCTCCCAAACAGTAAGATAATTTGACTCCAACATGTTAGATATTGTCAAAAGTAAGCATTAGCTGAAATGCTTGGGGTTCACATAAAAAATAAGTGTGCTTCGCTATTTTTCTCTAGTGTCGGAAGTAGGAGGAAAAGTCAAACTAAAAAAATGTTTTAATAGCAATTTTTGATAAAATAAGTTGTAATCTCCAATCCTGTCAAAAAGCAGCTGTTGATGAGTAAAATTTACGTGCAATTTACCCAAATAGCAAATGATATCTAAAAATCAAGTAGATGCTAGCTAGATTTAGAACTAGCTAATTTTTTAATGTTATTATATAAGAAGAAATTGTTCAAATGATAGATCTCAATCAATTTCGCTTCTCAAAATAAGACACTTTCCACTAATTAAAATATGAAAATGTTAGAGAAGGCATGGTATCCAGCTTGCTGGTTTCAATTGAATCAGTTTGTTCTCCCATTTTGTTCATTCTCATTTTAAATGTATTGGATTAAGTTAAGTAGGACAGCTAACATTGGATTACTTTGTTTTTATACTGAAATATCTCCAACTGATTCTAAAAGGGGAAGAAATAAATATTTTTGCAAATTTTCTCTCCTTTTTTTTTTTTTTTTGAGAAAAGGCAATTAAGAAAAGCAGTCTAAATTCCCCCTCTTTTTCTTTGAGAAAGTGAAGCCCATATGGCTTCAGAAAGATATTTACAGAGAATTTGCCCCCCTTCAGAATGTTCCTTCCTTAGCTCATTTGAGAAAAATGTTTTGAAGGATATAAGAAAAGAGCCAACATTGATGTAACAGAATCCCAGAGCACTGGATCCATTCATTGCAGTTGGGCCAGGAAGATGGGGGAGGCTCAGCTGAGGGGTGCCAGGACCAAGGGCCCTGAACCCACTGAGTGTTACGGGTCCTGTGGTCTACTGGACATGGCTCACTTTCACTCAAACACAGAGCTGTATTACTTTGAGAGACACAGAAAGACCTTGTACTTTCACATATTTTGCTTTGTCGTCCTATGTTTAGATGACAAAGACCCAAGGTTTACCTTCTACATACGAGGAGAAAATAAATGTGAAGTGAATTTTGTTTGAAAGTGTCCATAAACCTAATTTGTACATACCATCACTTGAAACATAGGTGGAACAGTGGAAAAGAGCAATGTTGATAGACTAAAACTATGATTTACAAACGTATCATGTAATATCATGATTTTTTTTTATATTAGCCAAATTTCAGGAGGGGGTGATGGTGTATGAACTTGACTGTATCTGAACTTTTATAAATATCACAACCCAGAGCTCATACCAGCTCTGAGATTTGGTGAGAGAGCCTGGGGGCTTTATAAGCCTTTGAGATTTATAAGACGATTTAGCCATCTAAACTTTTGTAACTTAGAGCAGTGGGAGAATCCATCTGAAGACCCTTGACAGAGTCATGCTATTTTGTCTAGATATGGCTTTCAGAATCAAAAATAAGAAAATATTGTGAGAGTAATTGTATGTGATACAATACATCATAATCCCTATTCTTGTCAAGAAGCTGCTATAGACAATTAAAACGTATGGTAACTTTCCTAAATAGGATATGATATTTAAAAATCAAGCAGACCCTAGCTAGAGTTAGAACTGACTGGTCTTCATTATTTTATTCATCATTATAAGCTATTTTGAAATGATGAGAAAATGTTTAACTTTACGAAAGTATGGACACATTGGTAGTCATAACAAATAAGTTAAGTATTCCTTTGTTTCCGGAAATAATCTACCATTTACCTTCTCCAAGGACTCTTTTAATAAAATGGATAGGAAAAGAATCAATTAAAATAGTGAAATGCCCCTTAGGATAAAGTTAGTTCAGCAGTCAGTGCATTTCTCAATAATCTCTTTATCTTGTGCTGAAGTAATACACATTTGTGCCATGTTTTTAAATACTATATTTTTCATAATGAGGCTGTTTAAAACTGAGTGCTGGAAAAAGAACGGGTGCTGATACAGCAAGTGTTATGATATAAAACTGGGGTTATGAGCGAAACACACACCAGAAATGGAAAACGTGATTAGAGGCAAAATGGATGATGCAAGGTTCTCATATAACAAGCCAGTGAGTAAACCAGCCTCAAAGACCCTGAATATCCACCTAATCTCCACTATCTAGAGCTATTGTGCCCAAGAGCACCTCTAAAAATACTATAATGGGACATCATTTCTGGAATCACTACCTATATAACAGAAAGTAGTCCCAAGAATGAAGTCAGAACTTAAAGAATTCAGCAAATAATTCCACACACTTTTTTACGCCTCTGTTACCTGACTACACCTTCCTCTAGCCTGCGTTTGACCCATTCTCTCCCTTTTTAAAGGGTGTAGCCATCTTAGCATTTCAATGACATAGGATTTTTTCGATGCACGATTGGTTTCCTTTATCCCATTTCAAAAATTGTGATTCTAATATGGTGCTGGGAATAGTACTCATTGGAGGCAGAGAAGGCATACATTTTTGATGTGAGAATCAGAGAAACAGCACAAATTTTGGAAGCTAAATAAATCCTGATGTATTTGTTAGCATTCTGAAAATGCCAACATTGTGTTTTTACTTCTGCTTTTTCTACTCCTTTCTTTTCCCCATCTCTTCTTCCTCTCAGTGGTTGGCCATGCATGGTGGAGGAATTTAATATTGAGGCTCTGCCCAGGAATTTGCTTGTCAGGCAGAGCAGAAAGAGACAGAAAAAAGCAGGCCTGCCAAAATGTTTCCTGTTTCTCCCCAACTCCCTACCAAAAGTCATTATTCTTCCACAATATTTGCTGGTGAAGACTGTGGCAAAAACCTTGGGAATGTTGGCTCGTATGGTCACAGCAAGACCCAAACTAACCAAAGGCAGCTATTTGAAAACAGTTAACTACAAGTCTATTCAAAAATAAACCGTCCTGTACACTTCGTGAATGAGATACCAAGAGTTTGCCAAGGTAAATGAAGGCCTTGTTTACTGAGATGTACAGAAATACAAGAAATGGATGAGCCGGCCCAGTGGCACAGTAGTTAAGTTTGCATGGTCCACTTCCGTGGCCCGAGGTTCACCAGTTCGGATCCGGGGTGTGGACTTAGGCACTGCTTGTCAAGCCATGCTGTGGCAGGAGTCCCACATACAAAGCAGAGGAAGATGGGCACAGATGTTAGCTCAGGGACAGTCTTCCTCAGAAAAAAGAAGAGGATTGGTGCCAGATGTTAGCTCATGTTGAGATGTTAGCACAAAAATAATAAATAGATAAATAAATGGAGCAAAAAGATTTGAAGAAGTAAACTAAAGAAAAGATGTCTTAAGAAGAAGCCTGAATTAAAATAAGCTTTTAATCAATTTTTTAACCACTGGCATTCATGAGAAACTCTACAATCCTTATTAAAATGGAAATAAAAACAAGGGTAAGAACTGTGCTCTCCTGGCCTGCCTCCCAGTAAGGTAATTTTGTTTTGTCTACTCAAATTATTCCTGAAGTAATTATCTCATACTTTTTCAAAACTGCTCATCCCTAAGCTACTGACTAGAACCTCTATGTGCTGGTGAAAAAAGCTGCCCTATAGCTCCATGACCAGACATCCTGTTTGCCCAGGCCAGTCCTAGTTTACACCCGTTGTTCCAACATAATTATTAATATTGCCTCTGTTTATTCTCAAGAGTGTTCCAGTTTGGCCCCAAATTTTGGTTTTAAATGTTATGGTTGCCCCATGTAGGCCACCCTGGAAATGATGGAGGAGGTGACTGAAGTCACTCTTTTAGCAAAGGAAATATCGCAATAAAGAAGCTTACATTAAAGCACAATAAACTGGCTTATATTCTCCTAGAAATGTTCTACTACCTTTTAAAACCACCTAGAAGTGGAAATCCTCTATTGTATTGAGGACATTTATCTCTCTTAACACAGAACTAAATGAAGAGTAATCACTACAGTCTATTTACCAACTGAGGAATTAAAACATTTCTATGACACTTCAAATAAGGACAGAATCCTTGAATATAGACTTTATCTTGAGTACTCAGCTTGGTATACTGGTAACAGTCTTACCTTGTGCGAGTCAACTATTGCCTAATAACGAATATATCCAAAGTATTCCAGATCACACATTTTATTCTCTTCACCATAGAGAAAAATAATAATTATAGAAAGTTCTTCATACATACTCGGTAACGTTTCTTTAGAAAGAAAGCTCCATTTGGTGAGCTTTGAATAATTCCACATTTTCAAAAGCAAGGCTAAAATATTAAATAAAAAACTAATATTTAATGTTTACTAAGTACTTATTATGCCAGTCACTGTGTTAATTGCTTAATATGCATGATTTTATTTGATATAAGACAAGCATTATTATCTCACTTGTAGAGATGAGTAAGCTGAAGCTCATAGACTTTGAAGAACTTGCCCAAGATCACAAAGCCAGCAAGTGGTAGAGACAAGATTTTAAAAACCTAGTTTTCATCTGTAGCAGAGTATACTCTTGTACCTTAGAATTGCAGATAAATTTTTAATCTTTCCCTACTTGTATATAATGCACAGCCTTATTACACTACCTCTGACCCACACTTCCCTCTTTTACTAAGGTGGAAATCGGAGCCAGAGAAAATGCAAAGAGAAACAACCTTTGTTAAAATGCCTTTGAGCTCTTCACCTTCAAATATTGACTCGAATGTCATTTTCTCAATGATGCCTAATCTGACCACTTTATTTGCAATTTCAAGTATCCCACCACCCACACTCCAAACTTCCCTCACTCTGATCTATTGATCACCTTAAAACAATGTAATTTGCTTATTTATTATTTCTATTTGTCCGCGCCAGCTATCACCACTGGAATGCAAGCCCCAGCAATGTAGAGAGTTTTGTCTGTTACAGTCGCTGGAGTACCAAAGCTCCTAGAAGAATGCCTGTCTCCTATCCAGCGTGTAACAAATATACATTGAATAGACAGATGAAAGGTGTTTTCATCACTTCATGCACACACACTCACACACACATTATTTTGAGTTCTGTTGAACAATAAAGGGAGAGTAACAACAATGTGAACTAAGAAAAGGACAAAATGAATATGCACCATTCTCTAGTAACAAATTTAAGGTATATTTACTAAATATACTCCCTCATTTGGAATTTATTTTAAATTAAATCTTTGTGCGTTGAGTAACTTTATACATATGATAATATATAAAAACTTTTTCTTAAAGACTTTTGGGTAGACCTACTATGAAACAGTTATTGGATTTCACCAACTCCAGTGGTAAAGATATCCGATATTTATACACATTCAGGGAAGGTATTGTTTATTCAGTTGTAAAGAAGCATTTCTAAAACACGTTTTTTAACATTCTGCTGAAGTCAAGTGGTAAGAGTGTGGCAAAAAGCTAGAGATGTGAGTAATTACTATTCCCAGTTACCACTGCTCTCTCCCAGGTAGGTATAAGGTATAGATGGTTAACGTTGGTAATCCTAAAATGAACTAAACACACAAACAAAAAAAAAGTTAACATCGGGGGTTGGCCTGATGGCACAGTGGTTAAGTTCATGGGTACTGTTTTGGCAGCCTGGGGTTCGCTGGTTTGGATCCCAGGTACAGACCTATGTGCTGCTTGCCAAGCCATGCTGTGGTAGGCATCCCACATATAAAGTAGAGGAAGATGGACAAGGATGTTAGCTCAGGGCCAATCTTTCTCAAAAAACAAAAAGTTAACATTAGTTACATTCCCTCTCCAATCTAATCAGTAGTGACCTTATTAGAAGGAAAGAATGGTAACTACCAATCCATTCTCCATTGCTGTGTGTTTGTTTGTCGTTGTTTTTATCTTCTATTTATGAGCGAGATCATATGGTATTTGACTTTCTCCCTCTAACTTACTTCACTCAGCATAATACCCTCAAGGTCCATCCATGTTGTCACAAATGGCCGGATTTCTTATTTCTTATGGCTGAGTAGTAGCGAATATAAGTCAAATACCATATGATCTCACTCATAAATAGAAGATAAAAACAACGGCAAACAAACACACAGCACCGGAGAATGGATTGGTGGTTACCATAGCAGAAGGGGTGAGGAGGAGGGCAAAAGGGATGATTAAGCTCACATGTGAGAGGATGGACTATAATTAGTTTTCGGGTTGTGAACATGATGTAATCTACACAGAATTCCAAATATATTATGATGTACATCCAAAATTAAACAAATAAATGAAAAACACAAAACAAAACAAAATAAAAAAGAAGGAAAGAATGATGGCAGGCAAGTCAGACATGTCAGTCAGTATGAAAAGTCTAAGAAGTCCTACCTAGAAAAGGCTGGAAGAGCTTAAACTTCAAAACCATGATAATATTGCATTTAATTACTAGTCGACAGGTACATCATAAAATATAAACTCACAAACTAAATACAAACTGCAGACTCTTATTGCAAGTGGGATAATTTTTGTTAATAGAGAGTTGGTAGATATTTTGAAGTGCATAGCTAAAATTTTGTTATTTAATATATAATTTTTGTGCAGTATTGAAGAGTCACATTAATGGAGATCTCTTGGCAAAAAGGAGTTCAGTGAGAACAGTGCACTGTTCCCTAATAGATGTGACTGCAATAGTTCTATGGGTTGTTTTTGATTATAACTATGTTCTCTTGTTTAACAAGCACATTTTGTGCATACAAATGAAGAAAAGAGTCCTTTTCTTACATAGACTCTAAGAATTAGACTAGATAACTAAGATTAGATAAATGAAATTATCAATGAAATGAGGATTTAGGGAAACCAAATTCTGGTATCAATCCTTTGAAAGAATCATGTCACCAAAATCAAAGCGCATTATTGTTTATAAGCCATCTGGTATGAGAATATTGAGTTAAAAAGTAACTCTGAAGCAATTTTAGTTTGTTAATGTTAAGATTGATTTACATTAGATCAATCTCTTAGTTTTTAAATGGTATCATGATATTCATTTGCTGTTCCTAATTGTTAATGTTGATTTCAAGCACAATCCTTAACACTTGTCCTACCTTCTAGCATCAGATTAAGTCAGCTAGGATCAGCCCACAGACTCACTTTGCAAACTGAATCTGCTGCTGCCTTCCGTGGAGCCTACCTTTGTGGTCTGCAGCAGCTTTCCTACTGAAAGGTCAGCTGAGAGCTTAAGGTGAATTCTGTTAACAAAGCTTTCATTTTTAGTCAATGGTATTTTTCAAATTCCGGTACAGAATGTTCTCGTCTTTTGACACTAGTTATTATCACAAGCTTGGAATCAAACACAATAAAGGTATTTCTTAGAGTCACAATCATGACTCAGCAGCATAGAAAGACCTGCTCTCTGCAAGTCTCTATCTTTGACTTCCATTTAACTTTGAATAATTCATAATGGAAAAATAATATTTGACCTCTGGGAATTAAGAACATTTTTTCTTGTAAAAGTTGATATGTGGTTTCCAGAAAGTTATTTGAGACCAGAAGACACAAGAGCAGTGTTTTCAAAATCAGAGAGAAATTGTTAAAATACTGTCAATTTATAGAGTCCTTATCAAAACCTTTTGAAAATCCCATTTATTATTTCATGGCCACAACCCACAACTCCTAACTCTCACAACAAAATTTCTCCCAAAGTTCACATCAAAATCTTGGACTCCTGTCCTGATTTTTCCCTTGAATCCCAGACAAGTGTCTCTAACATCACCTGGATAATTCACAAGCATCTTGAACTCAAAGCCTTCAAAATGGAATTACTTATCTCACCAAAGCCTTCTCCTCCTCATGGTCTTATGACTGACAACACTGTTCATCAGACACTAGAGAATTAATCTCAACTCACTTCTCCTTCCCCAAACATCTCACTAAGTCCATTTTAATTTAATTTCTCTTCTATCTTCTCCTCCCTCACTCACCACTACTGCTGTCTTAAACTAAAGCCTTAGTTATTTCAACTGGATTATTGTAATAGTCTCTAGTTTAAAATGCTACTAATTCACCCTTCTGGGGGTCACAGAGTTATCTGTCCAAAACTAATCCAATCATATCATTCCCCCAATTAAGAATCTTCCAATAGAAAAATATCTTCCAATGATTTTTCATCCTTTACCATATAATGCGCAAATTTCTTAATCATGTCACATAGAGGCCTTCCTGAGCTTGCCAGTGTCTACATTTACAGCCCCATCTCCTGCCCCTGATTAACAGATGTCTCCCAATCTCCAGCCCGGCCAACCTAAAATCCCTGGAAAATAACATGGGCCTCTTTTTTTCTTTTAAATTATCATCCTAAACATTTGCGCATTTATGTCTGTTTATTTCACTTTAATTTCAAAAGCTTTAATTTCACTAATGTAGACGTATCTTTTGCTAATACAACAAATTTAGGATAAAGAACAATGAAAGATGCAAAATGAATAAAAGGAGAAGAAAGTGATAAAATGAAAATAGAGCAAGGCAATAAAATATGTAAAAAGAACACGGTAAAGTTCGAAAGGCAACACCAATATCTGAGCAGCTAAATTTGATTTTAATTTTCTTCGTGTTCACATCTTTAAGCTTGGATTTCAAGAGAGAGATGATTTATGGACTTGGAGGAAGAGTTTATCACTTTTCTTTCAGCCTTAAAAAAGATAAAGAGCATGTGTAAAATTAAGGGAAAACACACGAAAATCCTTAGCCCATATCTAGATTATGGTGACACAGTTGTCCTACACGCCTAAGGAAGTATTTTATAGTATGTTTCAGAAGTCTATATGGGTAATCTTTGTAAAGAGGGCCTTCATTTTCCAGATAGCAATAAAATTTTACAAAACTCAAAATATGTGGGTGTCATGAAATCACAAGATTTCAACTAGAAAAAGTTGGTAAACATTGAACTATTTTACTTATTTATTTATTGTCTTCTAAATCTGCCTTTTACATACTGCACTATTTTCCTCCCAGGATTCTAACAGCATTATTATAATAATTTAACATTTATTTGTATGGTATAGCAACTCAAAATAGAATTCTAAAAACATAACTATACCTAATTTCTAGCGAGGAAGCAATTCCTCATTTAATTTTATCTCCAGCAAAACCCAAAAGTTTAAGCTCTTGGTCAGCGACAGGAGATGTGCATTTTTCTTAGTCCGCTGGAAGGATGCTTGAACAGAAGCACTTTTCGCCATGAAGAAACTGTGAAATGTAGGTGAAAATTCAATTTAGTTACAGCTGCCAGCCTTGAGTCTGCTCTTGATGGTGGTTGTCTCACTTAAACAAACATATCTGTTCGTGACATTACACAAACAAGTATTGCTACTGAGTAGGACAGAACTGTCTACAAACGGGAAAATTAATCTATGGTTTCTAAGGTCACTGGAGAACTACCACCATAAAGTTGGAGCCTTAGCTTTTCTGCTGACTGACCCTAAGAGCTATTTCTTGACTTCTTTTTCTCAAGTATGGCCTGAAAAACAGGGGGAAAAAAATGGCACAAGACATTTATTGAATTGCTACTAACCTCTATGTAGTTTATGATTTCTATGGCATTTAACTTTCATTTTTTTATCTCCTTTCCTTAAATCCTCATCTTTTTGATTAGCTGTTAGGCTCCCTGACTGACAAGTGATAAAACTCAAGCTCAAATGGGTTTATGCAACTCTCCTTAAGATAGGAGTTCGGTGTCATAGTTAAGAGTGTAGGATCTGGAATTAGAATCCCTGAGGTCAGCTCCTCATTTAACATCCACTGCCTTGGGTGATTTATTTAACCTCTCTGTAACTCAGTACCCTCCTCTGTAAAATGGAGATGGAACTGTTGTGAGGATTAAATGAGATAAGAAATGTGCTCCGGTTAGTACCTGGCATACTGTAAGTGCACAAAAGATAATATTGATAACAGAATAGGAAAAACCATTCCATAGAGTAGATTTTGTAAAGGACACTGATAGCTGAGTAAAGTGAGGAGTGCAGGAAGAGCCTGAATTCCAAGGAGAGTTGGAAATAAGATGGCAAAGAATTAAAGGATTATGGGGAATTGCTAGTGGAGATAAGAAAAAACAAAACAAACAAAACAAGAGACACTTAAATACTCATGTATTATTCAAAGTTAAATTTTAAAATATCTCTCCTATGCTTTATTCAGGAAGGTTGATAACAGGCTGAAAAATGATTTTCCAGTCAAAAGGTATCTATCTCTTCTTCTGACTTGGCAAAGACTTGTGGGTGTCTTGTTAGAGTGCTGGCTAACAAGGTGAGTGCTCAGGTGAGACATAGCTCATTTAAAGGGAATCTTAATTTTCAATAACATTTCACAGTTAGTGGACTAGAAGTGCTTCTATCATTCCAATATTGAAACCACTACCTATGAAAAATGTATATGGCTTCTTTTTTACTGCCCTATATTACCTGAAATGATTTAAAATATAGTAATGATGCTTCTAGGCCTCTATTCAATTTTGAAAAACAACAGTACCCTAAATTCCAAATTTGCCACAATACAATGAAATTTACATTTCCTCAAGAAGCTTTTCTTGTTTATTAGACACATAGAAGCAAAGATAAAAGTTCAGTTCAAATACACTACATACCAAGACTCAGTTGCAGTGTTCTTTGATGCAATACACTATTGAACCAAAGGAAAAACGCATGGACCATGTATTCTACTAAGATCTTTTACACAGATATATTTACTGTGAAGGTTACAGGCAGCTTGGCCCGTTGCTTAAACCTGGTATGTGTATTTCTTACAAAAATTTAAATGAGCATACTATTTGCAAAGCAGTGCAACCATGGCTCTACGGAAGTCATAAATGCAAGGAATCAAATTTTGCAGGAGAAAAGGACAAAACCAGATCTTTAAGACAGAGGTCCCCAGGGGAAGTGAAAATGGCTCTGCTTCCTTCAGCGCATCCTAGTCTTTCCACAGAAGAATCCCTCACCTGAATCCTACCGCTGAAAGTTAAAAAGGAAGAAGTAAAAGTTTGAGACTTGCAAGAGCAAGAGCTAATAGGATTTAAAACTGAACAATCCCGGTCAGCTTAAAATTATCATTTTAAAGCAGAACTACTGAGATTTTCCATGAATTTGCTTCATTTCATATAATATTGTTAGTTTGAATTGACATAGGGTTGTCAGTAAGTAGTTCAAATTATCCTGGATAGGCAATCAAAGCAGGATAGGAGGGTGACAATGGAAAAGGGCTGTAATTAGTCTGCTGATGGGCTCAATTATGAATCAGGATAAAACTTCAGCAATGTCAAGGCACATTCTCCTTTTTCAACATACAGTTGATATAATTCAGGGAACCACCATCAAAAATATAGGAATCATTGCCAAATATTATATATAAACTCTATACCTTCTCTCCTGTATTAGTAAGAATTGACACCCTTTTGGTTTTTATTTATGCAATCTGTCACTTATGCAAGACTTTGATGAGACACTAAACATTAACAGAAAAACTCAAAATATTTAGGCCTACCACAGTTGACTCCTTACCTTGACTGTAGATATCCTGAAACAAGAGTTCCATTGCTTTCCCCAATAATTATTACCTGGTGAAAAAACGTTACTTCCCACACTTGATTAAAGCAAATAAACAAAAAGGTGCAAAGTGATGCACGTAACCCATCGAGGAACTTGCATACCACAAAATGTGCCGATCTAATAAACAACATGTTCTTCACGTGGAGTAGGATGAGGTCAAAATGTGAAAATACCTTTTCTGCTGTGGAAAAAAAAAGATCTAAAGACATCAAAAAAAATGGCAAACTACCTGGACGGAAGGAGGCATCCAGGTGGATAACTGAGATGGGATGACGAAACTTATTCCAAAGAACGTGTGAAGGAAAACAGACCCCACCCCAAACTTCCCATGGCTACTTCACTGTTTAAAAACTGGCATGTTTTTCTTAGAAATTCTGTGTATAGTAGGCTTTATCTAGTACACAAATAATGTTTAAATCCCAATTATATGCCAAAATGAATGGTTTTCAAGCTTTTAAAAATAACCTATTTTTATCTATTGGGAATTATAACCTCTCAGTAATAGGAGCGGCTTACTCTGACAATAGTCCTCAGGTGGAACTATAAAACAGGCATGGAGGGTGAATTAGAGTCTGTCAGGAAAGGACTGTAATCACGATAGAGTACAACCCAGTTACTCTTATATATTACTTTCTCTGCACCAACAACCATTGATCTAAAGGCATGAATTAGTTTAGTAAATTAACATTGCAATTATTTCAAATTTTATCTTACAAGCAAAATTTGACTTTACCTGTACAGTTTGTTTTGTGGTAAGAGTCCCTTTGATGATAATGAACTTAAGAATTATTAAAATACATTGTCACAAGATTTAACGAATAAAAAGGGAATAAGAGAATATACTTTTGTACTGGAAAAGCATACAAAAAGGCTTAAACCATGTAGTTAAAGAAATGATGAACATTAATCTACCATACTAATAGATATAAAATTTAATGTCACTTCTGAGTTTCTCTTAAAGAAATAAATTAAAACTGGCTTGCCCTACATTTTTAGTGTAAAAATGTTTCTACAAATCTTAGAACTATAAACAATGTTAAAGTTTTCCCATAAGACTACTAAATTGCTACAGGCACACAGAATACACATATATATCTTGAATAGTTTTAAGAAATTCAAATTATTTCCAAATAATCTTCAAACTGCAATCTAGATTAGAGCCATTGGTCAAGTATTATCTGAATAGGAAAATATAACATAGGAAATAAAAGTTCCAGAATGAGGATGCTGGGGTTCTATTGTCTCCAGTTGTCATGTACCAGCTGTGTAACTGTGGGCAAGTTAATAAACTGCTCTGATCCTCAGTGCCCTTATCTTTCTTTAAAAGCAGGTTGTACCTACCTCGTATGGCTATTATCGGTAGTAAAAGAGATAACATACTGAAAACACTTATCTCTAGAAAATAATAATCACGAATAATAGTATCTATAATCATTATTATCATTAGTGATGATTTAAACCACAAATGTATATACTCTTATTTTTGGTCTGGCCACTCAATTCAAATTTTCAAATTTTTAGGCACTTCAAAAATTATATATTTGGTGATCTTTCATAATTAATCTGAAAGGTAAACCTTAATTAATAACAATTGAGATAAAGATAAAAGCTCAATCTTATAAAATTACATGTGTATGAACATACACAAAGTTTAAATATTTGTGCTTAAACTACTGCAAGAATGTGGGATATATTCAGAAATTAAAGACACCTTATACTTAACTAATATTAAATGTGCTTTTATTTCTACATAAAAATCTAAAACGTATTTCTATTCGTTTCTTAATTTCTTGGTCATAACCACAATGCTCTAAAATTAAAACTCTCATATGAAAATTTTAATACAATTCAATGATATGTAAACAAATTTCTATAAGGAAGTCAATTATACTTGTAATGAGTGCCTACTATGTGCCAGAATTACCTGAGAGTTTTAACAAGAACAGATGCAAAATAATACTCCATGAGATAATCCCAGGGAGGTAATTATTAGTCACCAGAAATTAAATTCATTCAAGTTTTAAAATTAATTGATCATTTCAAGAAATCGCCAGATCATCTTCTATCTGCAAGCATCTCTATAGCTATATTTAAAATTGTTAACAGCAGATAACAAATATTTTTAAACTCTAGATACATAAAGGAAAAATGCAGCAAAAGAAATCCACCTGGATTTCCCCTCTGGTGAATTTTAGACATGAGATGCTTTTGTAGACAAATGCCAAGGAGAAAATCAATCAGATCCAATTTCAACAACCTACTAAATTTCACAATATAACAAGGGAGAAACAATGTGTGTTACATAATTTACCAAAATGTCAAGACATTGTCATAAATCTACAAAGGCAGAACAATAGTTTTATGAAATAGAGAACATTATATTATATTGATGAGTTCACAAAATATTTGGCAGACACCAAATTTTATGTGAAGATGCTTGAATGCTTATCCTAAATTTATTTTCAAAACAGGGGACTACAGAAAATAATCATTCGAGGGATTTTGAGATGCTTGTAGAGAATAATTATAAATTATATATTTAGTTTAAGAAAATCCTAGAGACTTAACCATAATAGAATGTTCTACCTAACTTAAAAGGAATTCAAATATTCAGTGATACTTGATTTAAACTTCTATAGAATCTCCTGCTTTTTTGGAGAATTGCATGGCAGTTACTAAAGATATTGAGTCTCATTCTCCCCCAAATAAAATGAGTTATTTCCTGTCTGTATGCTGTGTCTATATTTCATCTTTTCTTGTTTTTCAATGTTTTAACCTGTTATTCAAAATATTTTTGGAAGTTAATGCCAATAGAATTTTAATAAATATTATATTTATAAAGAGACTGTAATTTTTCAGAAGTCACAAATTCTTATTTTTAATTGTTATGATCTCACTGTTATTTTCTCAGAAAGAGGGAGAAAATGTGATAGCAAGAACCAAAATAGATTTTTCTTTATGCTTTTGTACGCTGTTGTGGTAAAAGGAGATTAAAAACGTAACTGGGTGAGAACATCTGAGATCTAGTCTCATAGCAAATTTGAAGTATATAATTGTAACCTTAAACTTACACAATGTTATAGGTAGATTATATTTCAATTTTGAAAAGTAATTGGGAACTCTAAATAGATAACAACTCTTGAAAAGCGCCTTACCATTTCTGAAATGCTTTCAAATAACTATTATCACGTTCCTATACTCACCACCTTTTTTTGAAGTAAATAAAAAAGTTATCTTCATTATCTCCATTTTACATTTGGCAATATGGAAGTTCTAGTTGACTAATCCAACATCTTCCAGGTAGTAATTGATATCATCAGAACTTGAAATCAAGTTTCCAGATTGTTCTCATGACTCAAGTTGTCTATAGATTAGTAAATCTCAAATCTACAGCTACTGTGGTAATGAAATACCTCTCTTGGATATTCATGACAATTTCTTTTTGAAATAACATAATAATATTTTTCTGAGAAGCAATTAAGCCAACTTACATCTGTCTATAAAACTTTCAAAACTGAGTTTTCATATATATATATATATTGAGAATTAAATTCTCTTGCTAACCTGACTAACAAACGTGAACTAAAGAAGACAAAAATATATCAGTTGACTTGACAGTCACAACTGCTTTACTCATTACAGCCATGCCTCTGAAATCTGAAAACATTCATTTCAACATTTGACAGCACATTAACAGTCTCAATATTGTAGACTCCTGTTCAGTTTGCTATGGGCAAGAAACCATGCCTTTACACAAGCCAGTGGATCGATTGGTCTTTGGTAGAATCTTAGTTTAAGACTCTTTAAGGCACTGATTTATGCACAATTGATCTGATCAGCCATGCAGTCAATGTGATTTATTAGCTAAGATGGCCAAAACCCTTTTTTCTCCTTTTTCATGCAGTAGTAATTCACCTCATTAGAGGTGGAATCATTATAGGAAGCTACTGAGAAATAAGAAGTTGAACCTGCTGGCCTGACTCCTTATCTCTCCCAATCCATGGATCTACCAAACATTAATAGCTGCACACTAAGACCAGAGCTGCTGCGCGTGCACCCAGAAGCCAATGCACTCACACTGTGCCTAGAGATGGATGGAGTAGATTAAAGGCGATTCTAATATTCCTCTACTCTGAAACATTTCCAGACAGCAAACATTCATTTAGCTTCACGAGAATCTCATTCATTTAATTTCTAGCACATAATTTTTTCTTTATTTAACCATAGTAAGACAAATGACTTATATTACTTTGTAATTATGGTGTTTAACTAAACATAAGACCGACAATGTGTATAACAAGGTTTGGCAACCTACAGTGTACATGTGGACGCATGCTCGCACGCACACACACGCTTACACTCCCAATGTTACATGAGATCTAATCTGAATAGCCCAAACAAGTTCACCTATGGGCAAAATACACATTTGAATTTGTCAAACACTTATATTTACTATAATATTTTGGGGGAAAAATGTCTATACAGTAGCTTTTATATGGTATAAGCACTCCTTTCTTTGCTTTAAGATCTATCCCCCAGCCAGGTCCTTTATCCTAAGTCTCTAGTGACTATTAATTAGTTTCTTAAAATTTATTAACAAATAGTTAAGAGAAAAAATGAGGCAGGGTAAGGTATGCCCATTCCATGGGACAGTTCTACTTTAGAACAGAGTATTTACTCAAATTCTTCTCTTCCTTCCTTTCAAGCCATTCTGAGAGCTCAAAGTCAGGAGTCTTAAATCTGTTGCCTCAACCATACATTTCCCTTTGACTTGACAGAAATTCCACGCATCACAGTGATTTCAGGGGATGTGACCTGCTAATGGCTGCTCCCCTAAACCTTATCTTTCTCTAAAAGAATAAACACTCTGCCACTTCCCTGCCTGCCCCCCACCCACACCGTGGAGGCAATAAATGAATATGAAATACTCTCTGACTAACGATTTAACCACACATGAGAATGATTATGCAGTACAAAAATGTTGAGGGGTAGTACATTATTTCACTACATGCGTGTAATATAAATTGTGAATAGCTTTCATTAAAAAATCCAGATTTACTTAAGCCCAGTTATGTAATTTCTGTACAAAAGTATACTATGAGCTATGCCTTTGATTTACTCTGACAAACGACTCCTTTAAAATACACTGAACAAATGCACAATTTTTAAGCCTAACACTTTTCTATAAGACAAGCCTTAAAATGAAACAAAGAACAAGATAAACTGTAAAATATAGGAATGTTTTTTATAACTCTCCCAGGAGGGACAGCACCACCTGTCCTTATTACTAAATCAGCAATATCAAAATGCCAACAAATTTAGCTATTGAACTGGTTCAAAAGAAATACGGTGTATGTATATGTGTGTATTCGTGCTATGATATGATGTGTGTGGTTCGTACATATTCAAAACCAGAAACCTTTACTGAAAGGATCTCAGATGAAACATTTGCAATGTAAGAACCACATAAGTAAGAGAAAATATAATCTGGGATCCGGAGTTCTTATTCTCATCGGACCTTTGCTGTTAACGACCTAAACTTTTTCTTTAATCTTCCCTATTAATAGACATTAGTGGAAAGCAAGTAGTTTCTCCTGATTTATGTTTTTGTTTCAAAACTTTGGCTGGATTAGTATTTTGATAATTACCTGTTTATTAACAGAGTTAAAACTGCAAGTTTATAATACATTTTAAGATTTCCATTACATTTGGTGCATTATAACAGAATTAGTAAAATTCAATTTATTTAGAAATAAGTCTAATTCTCCAAATAAAATTTTGCCTATGTTATTAGTGGCTTAAAAGAATATTTTATTTTCCTCTAGTTAATTGTATTTTCTTAGCACTGGTTTTATAAATAGAATAAGATACTCCAGGGAAAATATTGAGCTGGTACATAGTGGCTTTCTGGTTGTTGAAATCATTCAGTCTTTGGACTTGCAAACCACAAAGCACCCACAGCTCAACAAATCCCAGCATAGTGCATGCCATGTCATGTCTTATTGCTTTAACACAGTCCTCACATTCTACCCTCCCGATATAGCTAAACAGTTCTCTATTGATGAGTATGGCAACAATTGACATCATAGTCTACGGAATACAGATCTGCCATTAAGCATATGCTGTTACTTCTTAAAGAATACAAATTTATCTTAACTGGGGACCACTTGGGATAAATATTTTAGTTTGAGACCCAAAATGTTCTTATAATATTGTCTTGTGTAATTTTGCTTTAAAGTGGATATGTAGTCTAGTAAAATTCTCATGGGCTTCTGTGTTGGTTTAAACAGTGAGTGTACAATCTGTGCCTAGTTAAACTACACATTTACATGGTGAGAGTGCCAATGAGTATGTTTCATCAGACATTCCTGGAAGCTGTCTGGCCAATAGGAATGGTTTGAAACGGTTCCCTAATCACTGTTGAAATCACTGATAGTACTGTCTGTCCACACTATGACAGACAAAAGCTGAAATGTATTAAACATAGCAATCCATCATCCTGCAGATGGAAAGCAGGAGCCAGGCGAGTTCAGAGGCAGTGACTACCCGCTGCTTAACAAAGGCTGGAGTCCTGACAGTTCAGTCCCTTCTTAGCTCCTCCCTACCACCCCTCCATCTAAGATGAATGAGTGTAATCAATGAGGGAGAAAGCCTGCTGAGGACCTCAAATTCAAACATTGTTACATTTAAAGTGCTGCTTTTTTTCCCTAATCAGAACTGTTGCTTAAACAGTTTTCTCCAAATAGAAGGAGATAGGTATTTAAGTAAATGAATGAATGAATAAATGAATGAACTGTAGATTCAAGAGAGCATATCCTTAGAAACTGGATTGGTGTCCCATTAAAGTTTGGAGAGTTAGTTTTGAAATAAAGGTACCATACCAACTCAGAGGAAGTTAAAAAAAGGCATTCAATTAAGGGTAAGTTTACATTGTTTGAAGAAACTTAATAGCGATGTTCTCTTTGAATGACCAGGGGATTATTATTTTTAAATAAGCACCAAATAGAAATGAAATGCTATTTGCTAAAGTTCAATTCATTTTGCATACTTATTTCTAATAAGGACATATGAGTCACAAAATAGCCAAAGGGAGGGAAGAAACTCTCAACTGCTAACAGCACATTAACAAAGTATGGAAACGAAAGACACTTTTCTTTGGATTTCAGCCTTGTCATTTCCAATTTTCTGCTCCTTGGACATGCTTGTATTCAAATTCTGGAACATCTATTCAGCATATCAATCCTAATTAGACAATCTGGGTCTGGAAAGGATGAGAGCTGGGTCATTTGCATAATTTAATCATAAATACTCAGTGATACATATTTCCAAATGCATTTGTACAATTATCTTTTCATCCTTGGGGCAATGGTATTAATATGATTAGGCAATATTTCTGGAAAAAACAGACAAGTATGCACTCTTTTTAACTGCAGCTTAGGGCGATATGAAAAATTAATTAATTTCTGAAGAAAATCAATTTCTCTACGTGACCACATTAGACATTGCTAAACCAAGACTCAGAATCCTCTCTCAATCACTACATTTTATCGGGCCCTTCTAAATTTTGATTAGTACGTGAACAATTCAATAGAAAAACTAGAGATGTATCAAAAAGCATCTTAAATTTTGAAGAGATCTTTCTGTCTACTTTTCATATCAAGTATACCACCCTGCTTTACTTTAATGCGTTGTTATTTAACCAGTCAATGAGAAGCCTGTGCTTTTGGTGTGAACTCATCTTGAGTGATCTTTTATTAATGTACATTAACCAATTTCAAGGACAATAGGATAAGGTTACTTTTGAAATGCTTTCTCAAGAAATGGATTTACATTCACCTAAAATAAGCTTAATTTACGTGACTGTTTCTTATGAAAAAAATTAGATAAACCAAGTTGTCCCAAAGAGTACCATGGTTATAAGAAAAACATTATAACATACTTAGTAGAGATAGAAGAACCCAGGTGGCTAATCTGATTTTTCAAAAAGAGATTCGGCTTTGTATGTTGATTAGTACAAAAGAAAGAAGTCACATTTGTGAGTTTAAATGCACTATTCTTTTCTTTTCAATCAAATGAAAAAGTAGAAATCACTGCATGCAAATATTCAATATTCATTTAATTTGCATAAAGGTGCTTGAACAAATTTTTGATTCTAACAAGCTCATTTTTCATGCGTTTTGTCTTTCATCCTAATCTAGCATCTGTCATTCCTTTTTGAAGTTATTATCGGCCCAATTCCCTCTTGGACATGGTTGCTGGGTGACCGGTATCTTAGCACCCACTTTGACAGGAACAGATGTGAATCTGATCAAGAGATTTCCCAAGAGTACCTGAAATCACAAACAACTTTTGTGAAAACAAACAGCATCTCTGTCATGGGCCCTTATTTAACCCACTCCCCAAAAGAGAGAGCAAAGAAGTTTACTCAAGATCAAATATACCATTTTAATTTTATTTCCTAAGCTTGGAATAAAATACCCTAATAAAAATAGATTATATTTTCACACTGTTGAATTTAGAAAGCTGATGTAAATATCAACAGTTCAAAAACCTAGTTTGTTCTGTTTTTTGGCTCGGTGTTTACAGGTAAATTTCATGATAAATTGTTTATATTTCATGCACAATTTCACTAGAGTTTCTAGCAAAAAAGGATTATCATGAGGAGAATTTAGATGACAAAGATATTTAAGAAGATGAAATTTAGTTTGGTGTCTGAAGCCTTCCTAAATGAAGTATGATGTAGAACTCTGTGCAATATTAAGGAAGACTCTACTTACAGAGAATTGCCTAAAATATAAAAGTTCCATCTCTCCTTGTTTTCACGCATTTTATAGCAAGATTTTTTAAGGTGATTTTTTTTTTTGCAGTTCACATGGTGTACCATCAATCATTATTGGAAATAGAGCTACAAAGTGCCACTGGAAGACAAAAAAGGTCACAGAAACTTCATATTATCACCATTACAAAAGTCAGAATAGGTGGCCTTTCCTGAACTGGCTTCTTTTTAAGAACAGCATAATGTGGTTGAGTCATGTGGTCTGCCTCCTTTCCTTCCTTCCATCACGGTCAGAGAAAGTGGAGAGCAATAGCCATGTTCGATCACCGTGAAAGTAGTTGGGGCAAACTTGCCAATTAAATGAACTATTCAATCAAATATTATTTTATAAACATGGCATCAAAGCGGTCTTAGGAAACATATAAGTAATCGGTTTAATATTTCAGCTTCATTCAAACGGTAAGTGTCAAAGCAAGGCAGAAAAATGTTAGTGTACAGTGAAAGGAAGTTTTTTGCCACATACCAGCCAATAAAAAAGAATAAATAGCACATGTTTAAAACTCGAAATATTTTCTCCTTGATGATCATAACTTATGATAGTAAGGAAAGTGGTATACCTTCCACTGGAAATTTTAATGTTTTTCCTCTACTCCACGAATTGATTTGTTATAACCATTCCTATTAGGAAGTTTCATGTTTGGTTCTTGTAGGAAAATAACCAATTATCCAAATGGTTTTGTAGATGTTAAGTGAAAAAAAGAAGTGAAAGGTCCTTGAAGTTCTTTTTAACTTTTAATTGGGAAAGGAACATGCTAATCTCAATTCCAAAATCTGGTCATGGAATTATTTAACCCTCATAATTGTAATTGCATATATTTGAGTGGGGATATATATGTATGCCTGTTGCTCTATCATTTATAAAGTGTTTAGTGTATATAAGATTGAGATCAAGTCATTCTATATGGAGAAGTAGGTTCTGTAATCACGTGGTTGTCATTTAATACCATCAGTTATAAGCAAAGAGATATTATAACCCTACCCAATTATATTATTTATCCATTATGTATATATATGGCATAGCATTTTGATATTTCAGAAATTAAACAAACTGTTACATACTTAAATTCCTCTTTATTTTCAACGTCTTAACTACAGTTTTGCAACTTAGGCCCAGTTCACATAACTAAAGTGAATCCACCCGAAATAAAAATAGCTTTTAAGTATCCAATTTATCAATGACCACCTTCACCTGTTACTATCATTGGCAAAAGCAACCTTCTGGAAACTGCTTTGGGAGGTCCAACTAAAAAGAAAATAAAAAGTATAATCATTTAAAATGTGAAGCTAAGAAATATTAAATATATTCATATAAAAATACTTATCCTGAAACGTTACCACAGGGAATGATTCCCTAAAAAAAAGTTTCTTCCCTTACTTGTGCTGACTCTCCAATCGAAAGACATTAATAAAAAAGTACAAAATAAATGTTGTGACATCCAATTAAACGTATATTTAAACTCCTTAGATCTAGGACGTATATTTAAAAGGTAGATATTTTGTTTTAAAAAGTAACATCTTCATAACATGTTAAAACTTGAACAGCTGCAAAATTTTGATGGCACTCTGGCTTAACTGTGAAATGTCATTCATGAATAATATTTTTTAAATTTCCTAAGAATATCTAGTTACTAAATTTGGTAACCAAACAGGTGTTAACAAAAGGAAAAATCAAATCTGACCCAGAAGGCTCCAATATTAAGGTTTGAATTGGGATCAGTTCATTCCTTTCCCATGGGGTAACTTGTATAAATGTAATTCTATGGTTTCATAAAAGCAGGTCAAGTTTCTATCCCTGGGGGTCTTTTGGCAATTTGAAGCATGGAAGCACTGTTCCTGGCTACAAGTTCAAATCTGCATGTAGCGTCAATGGCGTGAAGAAAAAAATCAGTGAACAGCAGACATATATTCATCTTTGATTATAATATACACTTGTCAGAGGGTTCTTAGAGGGTAAAAATGAAGGTGTCAGAGCTCCCAAGTCATAAAATATTTTGAAACCATTTATACTTACTTACACTTTTTCAAAATATGTGCAGACCAGATGATGCAAAAAGTAACGTGAAACACGTTTCTTTTTACTTAGGTAACTAAACGCAAAGATGAACTTCTTACCAAATGTCATTTTACATTTATTATGTACAATTGTTGTGGGGTTTTTTTTGATTCCACAAGATTTAGATGAGGCAGAAACTTTTGAGTAGTCCCTGTTTTATAAGCTTCTTTCTACTTAGCAAAAAAATGCATGCATGCTTGCACTTTTACCAATGACGTAATGGCTTCACAAATGCCATGGAATGATTGAGAAAGTAATTGATTTCAATTTAACTGGACCTCTACCAGGTGTTTTCAAAGACAATTACAGTCTACTGAAAGAAGTGGTAATACACATCTCCTTATGTAGACCTACAGATTAACCCTTTGACCTCATTCCTAACTCATCTCATTGATGGCAAAGCTTTTAGAAGAACAATCATTTTTTTTTTTAGGTTATGAAATTGTTTTCCTATCATTTATCCACCGATTTTAAAGGATATGCTTGCTCTAAAGTGCAAGCAGCAATGAAATAAACCAATCAAAGAAGTGGAGTAATGACATGAAACACGTTAAATGTCTTTCAACAATGTACAGATTTGAGTACCTAATAGTTTAATATCTATTCCATACAAATAAAATAATTTTCAGTAGATGTATTTTCCATAGAGAAATAAAAGTACATTTTAGTTATTATAAAAATAAAAGCCTAGGAAAATTAAGATAAGCTTTTAATCACTGTCCTAGTAACTAAGTAACATTGTATATTTTTAAATATTTAAGTATAAATTACTTCTCTCACCCTAAAATTAATTTTGAATATATTTTCTATTGTCATTCAGTAAAGCAGAATCTGTTTTTCATGTGTTATTTTATATTTCAATGAATCACAGAAAGCAAAATTAAAGCCAATTTTATTGGTAAATTGTTTGTCCTATAGCCCTTGTCTTACAAGCGTGTGTGTGTGTGTCTGTGTGTATACATACACACATGTACATATATGTAAAGGCTTTTCTAACAAAGATATTATAATTATTTAAGCATAAATACATAGACTACAAATGGGCTAAGGTTAATAAAAACAAAAATATCCATCACAAAAATCTCTAAAATAATGACAAATATTTTACACTTGTTGCACCCACGAGAACATCCATCCTAGTATAAAATGCGTGACTGGTAATATGACTATTAAAAGTGCTCCAAGTTATTCATTTAAAATCCAAAGGCACTATTAAACTAGAAACTGCCTAACTCAAGAAATAAGTATCATTTCCAAGAGTTAAACTAAAGAAAAAGTAGATATTTTAAACATAAAATAGAAATTACAATGTTGAGTATATCAGTATTTGAGCAGAGTTGTGATGGTTCAAAGATTTGTTATACTTTCAGTGATTTGCTTTGTTCCTACAAAAAATGTTTTTAAAATATGATTGTGAATAATATAGCCCATTTACTGTTGTATTAATAAAACTTCAGAATGATTTTAACAAAATACTTCATCTGCTAGATACGTGAATATAATAAAGCATTTCTTGATTAACATATTCTAGAGATTGATTCTCATTACTTTTCCTTGAGAAGTAACCAGTATCCTTTAAATTGAATTAGCAGATATTTCCTGCAAATGCTTCTATATGTTTCCAAAAAGTAATTCCCTTTCAACTAGCACTCTTTCTTTCCTAATGTATTTTGTTTGTCCTTGAAGAAAAGTATTTTTCCCCCCTCTTGTGACTGGAGGGTAATCTAATTACTTAGAAATATTTGATACCATATAAATCCAAAAGTAAGTTACGTTGTGACTTTTTAATACTTTGTTCACTTCTCCATTCATTTCTTCTAAGGAACGGAAAACATTTCTCAGTTCTTCAATGTTACTAACCAATCTATTTTGCTACCTATTTCAATATTTGCCTTGCAAAAATCATGCTGGAAAATCATATCCAAGTTTTTGTCAAACATATATAATACCTTCAAAATCCTCTGCAGCGTTATTATAAGTCTACGTATAGTTAAATTTATGTTCTTCAAATCATAGTAAATACTTTTGACTTCCTGCTAGAAACACACAGTGTGTTCCAGGTATTGTATTCATTTTATAATAATATGTTTTAGATGCTTTTTTTTAAAATCATTACTCTCAAATTTTTTTTAAAGCAACCAGGTATTCAGTGTGTTGCTGTGTTGTGGTTTTAGACACTTCGATATACCTACAAGAACAAAAATATAAGACTAATTAAATAATGACATAGTGAGTTTTCCAGTTTAGTAAGTTGTCTTTGACAAGTTCCACTCAAGTCACGTACATTTAATTGTGCAAAAGAATCCCAGCTTGATATCCTGGATCAACTCCAAGCCAATCTGAATCAGAAAGCAACAGAGGGCCACACCTTGAACAAAATTCAGTCATTGCCCGTTTCAATATCCAATTTAGAAAAATCTACATATGAATTTTTTTAATGGATAAATTAGAATCCTCTTCTCTTATAAAGTAAAGCCAAGTCAGAATACATTAAGAAATTTAAAATGCACCTGGTTCAAGATCCCTGATTTTGGATCAAGTGGCAATTTGGGTCATTCTCTATATGTGATTTGATATAAATGCATATATTTTTTAATTGGACATTTATCTGTTATTTTATTAAAATAATTTTAATTTCATAGTTAATTTCAAAAAAATACTCTTTCATTGACTGATTGCCTAATTGACTAATTTATACCAGATAGAAAATTCTGTTCATAGTCATTTGTACATTTAAATATAAAGTTAGTCATTAACTGTAATAGACTGACTCCTAAAAGATTGTCAGAAACCTTCTCAAAGTAAATAAGTGCATCAAAATAAAGTGATCTACCCAGTTAATCTAATAATAACTAATTACTACACCAAATATAAATATACTACCCTTGGTGTTCTTGTTTTCCAAAGAAATAATTTGGTAAGCTATCTACACTATTCTAACGAAGTCATTTCTGTGCTGTGACTTACACTAAAAAGCAAATATCAGCAATTAAAAGTTATTTTAGAAGACAGTTACGGTAGCAAAAGATTATTTTTGACTGGAAATACCTCTGACAGATTGAGAAGAAGGAGAGTAAAGGAATTTGACACGCTGCAGACTCACAGAGCTTCCGCTCTGCCTGAGAGATCCGTATCTGTGCTCATCAGAGCCTTTGATATTACACTTATCTAAGCCCATTAGGAGGGCTTTTCATTCAGGGTTTTCTTCATTAAAAAATAGATTATTGAACATACATAAAATGGAAAAGAGTCTCCTTAATGCAGTCTCAAACCCTGAAAATATATATATAAATGTATTTTAATGTATTCTTAGCTAGAATTTTTAAGCTGCAGCATCTAGACAAGAACATATATGTATGTGTGTGTGTGTGTGTGTGCATGCGCGTGCATGTGTGTGTGTATAACTGACCAATCATATTGCAGTAACTCAGCAGTTAAGAGAATCGCACTTGCCGGTACATGCTAAGGTCATTCTATTCTTATACCAGCTCAAATATGAAATGATAATACTTTATTTTAATTACATATTTAAATGTCCAAATAGTTAATATCCATTTTTTACATTTCCTGTCATTTTAAAGGTACATAACTTGATGTGACTTTTTATTTCTGGTGAAGAGTTTGGAAATGAAATCCTTGAAAGACAAAATTCAGGCAAAGTTTAACTTTTTTAGAGAACCGAGTAACAAAAAACCTTAAAATAGGAATGTTTAGTGAAATCTGGCAGACTCACCTGAACCTATTTAAAAGGCATACTTCAAACTATTTTCTTCAGACAAAGATTCAAAGGGAGACAGTTTTCAACCTGTGAGAGTTTCATTGCTTATTATATTTTGCAATACATGTGTTCTATGTTGCTAATACAATGCAATTTAAACGATTATTTTACTTAATTAACAAAAGCAATTGTATGAAACAATTTAGTTAAATAACTTGGAAAGATAATACTAATTGATAGTCAAAGTACAAATTGTTTCTAAAATAGCAACTACCTGCTTGCACTTTAAGCTAATTTACAAATGCTACTTACATTCCAAAAACAAAACATCAAATGAAAAACAATAAAGCATATTATGTTTTTGTATGCTGGTGAATCACACATGGTAAATCACCAAAGAGGAGACTGATTTATGCTCAAATCCAGCCAAGACTTTAATCAATATTGGGTGTCACTTCTCAGGAGGTTGGAGAAGGTAGTGAGGCAAAAAGAGAGTGGCTAATACTGGTCTCAGTAATTTATATGCTATTTCCGTGAAACGTAGCAGATTAAACAAAAAATCAGAGCAGATTTAGTCTAAGAAAAAGAAGGTTTAAAAATTCTGTATTAAACGCAGATACCAAAAATTTATGTCAGGGAACTCTGAAAATAAAAATTAACCTGTCTTGTAGCTTATTCTACGTAATATTTGAAGCTTCACAAAATAAAATGTCATCTGTGCAAATCAAATTGTCTCTCAGAGCATTAACTAATAATCTGTGGAGTTCAGAAAGTAAACCATCTTCATAACTATGTGAACTTTTAACAATAATGACTGATATTATTGGAGACTAACTCCAAGAAAAACAAGAAGTTTGAAAGATATCTAAATAACTCAGGAATTTATATTTTGCACTATAATTTGATTGAACAAGGTAAATCCTACGTGAGAACAGTTTTCAATTTTATTTATATATTACTTATTAAACTATAATTTGCCAACATTTTTAAAGTATACAGATATTGGTGATGAAACTAAACTTCAGTTTTCATATTTTAGGCCTTAGTCTTCTAATTATGCCTTATTCTTTTTGAAGTGTTATAAAACGAAACATTAGGCTTTATAGGAGCCATTAATCACCTGTAATACGAAAATTTCAAAAGCATAGTCTTTCTTCATTTGAAGTAATTTTTGAATTTCTCTGTGCCAAGCGTCCCAATTATCTGTTAGAAGTGAATCTGTATTTGTGCTGAAACTTTCTGTATCAATGCATAAGTGCACAAGTCCGTGCTATTGAAAAGCATGCAACGGGGCAAATGTTAAATATAGACTGCTTCAGTTTTTGCCATCTTTATTGAAACTCCTGGCAAAAAAAATAAAGCCAAGAATTAGAAAACATTTTATACTTCTTATACTAAAATTGCATTCGTATATTACCACTGACCAAAAAAGACTTGGAAAGTCTTTCAATTTGCTGTCCATAGATGGTATTGGCTTCCAAGAAAAAAGAATACTGTTTGTGAATATATGTGTGTATATATATATATATATATATAATGTCTGATAAAACTGGAATCTATTCAAGTTAAAAAAGCTACAAATCTAGGGCCACATAGGGCCCAAATCACAATCTTGTTTGAAAGATCCTGAGACAAAATCATCTTCTGGAGAGACTCAGAAAATAAGCATTTTAGATAACAAAATAGAACAGTCACTTTTTATTACCTGAATTCATGGAAAATTGAATCCCAACCCAAATCCACAAACAAGCAACTGACTCATACAGAGGCTTAACCATGTACATAATTACTTTTCTTTTTTTATTGTTGTTTAATGGTTACCAGTTAATTAAGTGACCTCTGTTGCAACAGCCAAGTTCATGCAACTAATGTTTAGTTTAAAAATAATAATTGGAGGAAGCTGATCAAGGTCAGACTTTGTCCTTTGACAACTTTTAAATATATTTCCTTACATTTTCTTTCATGTTTTGAGACCCTTACTTTCCGCTTTACTATCAAGCAGGTGATAGTCTCTATTTCATCTCCTTGTGGTAATGACAGATGGCTTCAACATTTATTCTAGTTTTCATAGATAGCATACTGATGCAATAGCCCCAAGCAAATTAAATCCACTCTAAGGTTTGTTACTAACTGACTGAGCCACTTTGAGCAAGTTTATGAACCTTCTTTTCTTTAACATCATTTTGGTTCTTCAGATTCCCTGGTATCTAAATGCTATTAAGAAACATAATTAGATATATGCTCTGTAAAAATCTGAGAGTGCTAAGATTTGATGCTTCTTGTACAGTGTGTCTATGCTATTTTACACAGTTTGCCTTTTTGCACAGTTTCTCTTATCCTCTGTATAAATTATTCCTTTACATAGTCTCTTAAGTAGCCAGAGGAGAAAGACACCAGAATGAAAGAAATCAATATATCTAGGTGAATGAAAAAGGATCTTGATGGCAAAGGCATAAACTGGACTTGAATGAAAAAGTAATTTTAGTTTTGTAAAATCAAGATGCAAAATATTTTAGGTATTGCCTTCAAAGGTAAGAAATAAGACAATAACACTTGCAATTATCATTAAAGATAATAATGCATTACAATGCAAACAGTATATTTTGGTGAAAGGGAGTTCAATCGTAAGTTTTCTGTTTTTGTAGTCAGTGGCAGAGTTAGGAAAACCTAGGTGGACATCTGCAACTACACATCTTCTAAGGTTAATGCCTCAAGTATTTGCATGTATTTAGGTTTGAGCAAGTCGTTGACAGAAGATCAAAATGCAAGAAACTTACCACGTTTAACTTAAAAATAACCTGAAATAGAGTTTTAGAAGAACACTTTTAATTGTAAAGTATTAAGATCAGGTGATTGAAATGCAATTAGCGTATGGATGAGATATTTTTGCAAGGATAAACAGTTCTACTGGATTTAACTTATCTTGGCTCTGAAAGTTTAAACTTCAGAGCTGTTGTTAACCTCGGGGAAAAAAAAGATTAAAAAATTTTTGCTAAGAACTTTAAGAATATTCTCGCTCCATATGGCAAGGACTTCAATTCCAAAGTCTAAGCAAAAATTTCAGGGAAAAGAAATCAAGGGAATAATTGTAAGAGATGTAACACTCCTACTTTACATTGATTATACCGTTGCAGTCATTTTAGGAAGTTTTCTCTAGCAATTTTTTGTGCGTTAGGTGAAATAGCCATTAATCACCTAGTACAACGTATGCTGTTAAGAAACACACAAAGAGGATTCAAGAGCCCAGTGGTTTGATTACTAAAGAAAAAAACAGTAGCGCTTCACCAATTTACTGGATGGGTAGACAATTTTATAATAACATATCTGAACTGGCTTCAAATTTCACTAGCGTTCTTTATAACAACTCCATAACAATTTTCTGCCCTGATTCGGATAGTTTAGTAATAGATTTTTTGGCAAATATTTTATCTTCCGTACATCCAGGTACTCTGATTATCTCCATAAATGACGTTTACTGATCAAGATCCCCCCTCAGTCTTTACTGCCACCTGTCCATACTCTTGGGCACGCGCGCGCGCGCGCACACACGCGCGCGTTCTCGATATTCACCCCAAAATAGTAGAGATGAAGGTTCAAACCCAGACACACACCCATGCCTCCATACAAAGAATGCCAAATAAACACGGGAAAGAGTTTCTGGCTAGGTCAGGAAAGGACATTTGCTGAGTTGGAGTTTGAGTCTTTTTTCGTTAGACAGCATTTCAGGGTCACTAGTCAGGAGTCTTCTTTCAAGGAAGAAATGGCTAGGGGCTTTTTCACCCCGGCTTCCTTCTGGTCTCATCCTCCTCTTAGCTTCCTACCGCAGTTGCCCTAGCTCTACTAGAGCACCCACCCTAAAAGAGTAAAGCTCAGTTCCTTCTCCCGGTCTTTAAACTTATTTGGAGGTTTACCGAAGCCTCCGCGCAAATTTTGCGCGCAGTTCCCACGCGCCCGCTTCTCGTCTCCAACTTTCCCTCCTTGCTTTCTCCCAGCATCTCTGAACTTTTCCCTCTCCGGAGAACGGTGGGGACAAGGTGGAACTATGAAAGCGGGTGGACTGATCATTTCTACCCCGAAACTGACAAGTTACCCCACTCCCGCCCCCTCTCGGTCGATCCTCCCCCAGTGAGCGTTCATTAGCATAAAACTGGTCTGGCCGGGCTCCCGGTCCCGCGGCCTCCAGGGTTCGCGCGCTTTGCGGGGCTGGGGAAGCCACGGCACCGGGTATTCAGGTCCGCAGAGCATCCCAGTGCAAAGCCTGCACCTGCTTATTGCGTGAGCTACTAACCTTGAAAAAAAAGAAAGAAAGGAAGAAGAGAAAAGAAAGAAAGAAAAGAAAAAACAACAGTTTGGAGAGAGCGAGCGAGCAGCGAGCTGTGGTCTTCCTTCCCCATCTTTCCAGTTCAGCTTCCAAGAGTCAGGCACGCGGTCACCTCCCCGTACAGAAGGAAACCTGCTGGTCCCCTCACATCTGCCCTGGGGCAAATGTACCCTTTTATCTCCCTTGCACACGCACACGCTCACACGCGGACACAAGCACACATGCGCGCACACACAGACCCCTCCCCTCGGCGGGCTTTCTCTCGCGGCTTCGGGACTGAACTGGCTGCGGGTCCCCCGAGATTGCCCCAGGCCTCTCAGTCTCCGAGGTCGTCCCCCTCCCGACCTCCAAGTGGCCCACTCCCTAGGCTTCCTCCCGGGCCCCTCACCCGGAGCGCGTCTTCGCGCTCCCCGAACCTTGCCGGGCAGGGTCACGACCTCTCCCGCCCCCGGGACGCTGCTCGGCGCCGCAGACCAGCCCCGCCCGGGCCCCGCGGCTTGCGGTGGAACCCGGGTCCGAGGGAGCGCACACGAGGTCAGTGGCGCTGAGAGGGGTCCCCAGACCAGGGCGCGGCCCAGGCGGGGACTGGGGCTCCTGTTACGGCACCATCCTGCTCCTTCCCTCCCCCTCCGCCCCGGGGCTTGGGGTTCCCGCGTCCCGCAGCTGCCAAGCCCCGGCACCCAGGAGGGCAAGGGGCGGATCGGGCCGGAAGAGCGGGATCTGAGCAGGGTGAGGTGCCAACTTCTCAGACGGCCGAGAGCGGCTGGATTGCTCCGAGGAAAGGGAGGAGAGGGCCGCGCTCACCGGGGCGCGCGGCTCGCGGGCGCGCTGAGCCAGCGGCGCTGGGAAGGGAGTGAGGAAAGGGCAAGGAGGCGGTTGGGGAGGGACCCAGGGTGGCGGAGGCTGCCCCCCGCTCTTTACCTTGCGTTGGTGCAGTCATTGTAGAGGGTCTCGAAGTCCTTCCTGGAGATGAGTTTGCAGCGGTTCACTCCGGGCTGGATGGCGCCCAGTCCCCTCAGGATGCGAACCTGTTCCACATTGCACACTACCGGCGTGATCTCCAGCCGCTTCAGCTTGGTGTAGACCGTGTGCAAGCCCCCCACCAAGTGCTTCAGGAACAGGTCGAAAGCCTGGGGCAGGCAGATCAGCTCGCAGCCCTCCACCGTGAAGGAAGCCACTTTGGCCCCCCTCAGATCCACCATTTTGCACTCATTATTCTGGGGGGTGTTTTCCACTGGGGACGGGGTCGAGTACACGGGTTTCCCGGGGAGGGGGCCGCAGCTGCTGCTGCTACTGCTACTGCTGCTGCTACTGCTGCTGCTGCTGCTGCTACTGCTGCTGCTGCTGCTGCTGCTGCCGGTGCTCGCGTTGATGGGGGTGCTGGAGGCGCCGCCGCCGCCAGCGCTAATGCTGCCGCCGCCGCCGCTGCCGCCGCCGCCGCCGCTCGCGGTCACCAGGCTGGGGTTGCAGTTGCTGCCGCCGCCGCCGCCGCCGCCGCCGCCACCGCCGCCTCCGTTGCCCGCGCTGCCGCCGCCGCCTCCGCTGCCGCCGCCGCCGGTGGAGGTGACTGTGGCCGCCACCGCCGCCGCCGCCGAAGCGATGGGCTCCGGCCGGAACAGAGTTGGCCCTGAGGACGCTGGGGGCCCGATGGACGGAGCCGGAGACGAGGTCGCCGAGGAGGTGGAGGTGGTGGTGCCGGAGGAGGAAGCAGACGTGGAGATCGGGGGTTGAGGGGGGACCAGCTGGGTCGGAGGGATCAAAGCCGCCGGCACTGCCATGGTCACATATAAGGGGAAACAGAAGGAGGAGAAGAGAGGGGAAAAGTTGCCACACACCCCGGGGAGGGGAAGGGGGAAAAAAGAGGGAGAAAGAGCTAGGGGACAACAACAACGACAACTCCAGGAGAGAACGAGAAGAAGAAAGGCAGAGAAGGAGGAAAAAGGAGATGAGGGTATGAAAGAGAGAGCGCAGGAGGGGCGAGCGCGAGAGGCGCTCTGGAGAGAAACGCACAAAAGTGTCCCGCAAGTCGAAATGCGAGTCCTCTCCGGGGGCTGGGATCGGGGGCTGGTTTGGGGGGGGGGGGGGGCGGGGGCGGGGAGGGTCTGCTGTTGTTGTGTGGGTCCTGCTCTAGCACAAAGTTAAGGATGAAGGTGAAAAGGAGGAGGTTTGAAGGACTTGGGTTCTCCCTGGCAAGTACATTGATCAAAGATTGAGAGGGGAATGACAGAGAGAAAATGAGCTGAAAAGTGCAGGCTGCCGGCTGGACGAGTTGTTGTTGTCACACGGTGCAGAGGGGAGGAGCTCCGGAAACTTGAAATACCCTTTGAAGCCGCAAAAACCTCACTCACTAGTATTAACCCAAATTATCCAACCAGGAACTCGGAGCAGAGACTCCGAGAGCGCGAGACAGAGGAAAAGCGAGTGAGCAAGAAAAAGAGGAGGGGTGGGGGAGGTTAGGGAAAGAAACTATGGGAGGGACGGAGAGGAAAAGCGGGGACGCAGAAGTGGCGATCGGGAAAGGAGAGGGAGATCAATTTCTCTTCTCCTACCGTTAGATTGCGTGTCTAATAATTCCATTTCGTCCGCGACGACTCGTAATTTTTTTGCCAAAACCTTCTAAGCAATCGCCTGCCAACTTAAAGAGGAGCCAGAGCGCTCCGAGATCTCTTTCAAGGATTTAGGATATATTTCCGTTCGTTTTTGCAATGAGATATAAATGAAAACACATCCCCTCACTTCGTGATTATTAAGAGAGTATTTTGAGGAAAATTTACATGTAAGCAAAGCGTGTGTTTTATGCATCTCATTGTTTTTATCTCCCTATTAAATTATTTATTTGTATAAAGATACTGAAAATTCCAGGACAGTTTTCAAGTTGTGGGGGAAAAGTCAGTTTGAAGTCGCTTAGGAATAATGGAATGCTCTGTATTCAGTTCCTTATTTCCTCATAGATTGTGGAAAGAAAGAATTGCCTGCCCTGATGTGGATTGCTCAGAATAACTTCACTTTTGCCCCAAAGGCAGGTCAGAAACGCCTATTGTACCAACAGACTTCGAAGAGATCAGGTACCCTTGAAGATTTAGAAAGTGGAAAACAAGAAAACACTGATTTTTCTTACTGAAAACTCTATAATTAATTCACCTGTCTTGCACAGCAACCAACTATCCTCACGTCCTTTGAGACCCAAGGCTAGTTGCTAATGTGTTACATGAATAACAATATTTTTTTCCTATTTGAAAAGTATCAGTATTTTGGGCAAGTTCTTTTCTGTTTGTCGGTGAAAATGTGTTTTGCAAATAATTGAAAGAAGAAAAACAAAGTTCACTAGCTGCCTTGTAAAGGCAGACAGGGCGACTCTGCTTAAAAACCACGTCAGGCTGAGTTTAGACTGCCTCTCTTCCTCTTTGCTTCCCTCTCTCCTTTTCTTCCCTTTTCTAACTTGTTGCATGGAGGTATTTATTCAAGGATTTTTGACCAATATATGATTTGAATATAGATCAAGTCTGTTCTCTGTTTATATCTTCAGGAATCTTAAATAGTTAGGCTTTAAACCTGTCTACACATGTTCATTAACTTCACTAGAGAGAAACAATGCTTTAGCACTTGACAGATTTCAAAAATAAACTATTAACGTTGGGTTCACTGTCTTGAGAAATTTCATAATGAAGTTTCTGGGATTTGATGTTGAAATTATTATCATATTCTCTTTATTATTTTAATTCTTTAGACTTTTTGGAGTTTGGTGTCAAAAGGGGTAGGGAATATCTACAGAGAAATATGACATTGTTGAGTAATTTGTGTAAGTTTCTGCTAAACTTTTTGGGACACAAGTTATATCAGGAGGTTTCAAAATTCAGAAATTTGAATCCAAAAAATTGATTGTTGCTAAAAAGTAGGTAAACTTCTACAAACATAGCTAAAGTTTACACAGTTGTTTGGCCTAGTTACCCAATGTATTTTAATATATTCAAAAGTAATTTATATTAACCTTTCGTTCCTCATATCTGTCCAAAATTAAAATTAGCGATTTGATATATATTACATACATCAAAATACTTCTTTAAGTGTTTACACATGTTCTGGAAGATATTACCTTTTTGAAAAATGCCAGATTACTATGTTAATGAGCAAAGGAGAGGAAGAAGATGATTAAGCCCTGAAAAACTAATTTTATTTTGGAATTGCATGCAAAACTTTAATAAATTCCAATAGTCTTTAAAACGCTAAACTACGGTTTCTTCATTTTAATTTCTAGACCCCCAAATGAATAAAATTGGATTTAAATGCTGAAAATCGGCCCTTAGCATTCTCATCTCTCACATTTCCTTAAACTGTCACTCACCCAATACCTGCCACATTCGGAAGCCACAGACAAGAAGTAATGATAGCTGACTAAGCCATAATCCCAACCTACTTCGAAGCAAACTCCAAATTTTCTGCTGGGAAACCTGTGCCTCCCAGCACACGCGCTCCATTCAAAAGCAGGGCTTGGGGTGTCTGCCCCCACCTGAATGGGAGCTTCTTCCCCGCTTAACCCCCCTCCTCAGGTCTCTAAACCGTTTCTAGGAACTACCACTTACCCCCTTGATCAAACAATAGGATGAGAAAAAGCATCTAATGCAAATTAAAATCTGTAAGAAAGCAAAGTCTCAAAAAATTTTGATTTCTTTCTCTCCTCCTTTTTTTCTTTTTTGAGAAATGTTACCAATGATTAAGGCAAACAGTGTTTAACAACAACAGATAAATCAACTCTAGCGACATTTCAAATTTTCACTCTTTCCATTGCATCTTTAGCTTTCAAAGCTTTTGTCTTATTTGTTTATTGTTTTTACATTTCTGATTGTTTCAGATCCTCTCCCTCCACCTCATCTTCTCCAACCTGCACTCAATTTGCATAAGCAAAACTCAAAGTACTGTAACTGATATTAGAAAATTCTCCCTGTGTTTTGTGAAGACGTATTGTGCTGAAATCAATAAGACTGTTTAAAATTCAAAGACCTGCAAATCGTTCTGTTTGTCCTTTGATAGGGCCTGTGCTGATTAAAATGCTACCAAGAAAGCTTAATTGCTGCACTAATTAAGAAGTCTTTAATTTCTTTCCTAGGATATCGTTTGAAGCTGAGCTTGTACCAGTTCAGGGAAGGTATTTTCTTCCCTCCCTCTGCCCCCTCCTGGCCCCTCCCCTCCCCTCCCCCTTCCTCCGTGCCCCCGACGATATTCCTATGAATGGGAACTAATAGAAAGCGTGGTCTCAGATCTCACCGTCTATTAACAAAAATCGGCCCAGGATACAGAGTTCAGTGCAGTATGAAATGCAGCTTTGAGAAGAGCTGTAAGGTTGCAGGAGACAGTAAGAAAATACAGAGTAGCTGTTGCAGCAAAAGTCCCGGTGAATACCTGGATGACAACAGGCACTTTAGCCCGATGATGAGGGCATCCTGTTTGGTTAAAAGGGGCAGTGACAAGGAAATGCTTTTATTGAAACAGAGAAACATAAAAAACATGCTTTCAAAACCTGTGGTTTAAAAAAGAAGAATAGATCTGTAGAAAGGTGGACTTATAGTTGGGATTTGGTAAGTATCCTTTTATTTTATGAGTCTAAAAACATGAATTCTATGGGGATTTACTTTTGACCCTTTTTATAACCCAGGGAAGCATAGCACTGTATTACATCCATTCCATCCTCATCTATTGACCTATTTTATTCACTGATTTCTCAAGTGGGGAAACTGACTAAATGATTTCACAAAGCTTTCTCTGTAATCAATAGTCATTTTTTAGCTTTATTCATGCTGCATTATAATTCTGGTAAATGAGTGCAAAGTAGAAGATTGTAAGAAAGATACAAATATTGACAAAGCCAGGATAAGTCATGTCTTTAAATCTTCAGAGTTTCAATATAGCCATTGATAACAGTTATTTGAAAGAAAGATTTAAAATGCATATTTCATAGAGTATAAAAAACTAAAATGATTGAGTAACTTAAAGGTAGTACATATTGGAATGTGTTTCTTGAATGTCTCGAAATTTCCTGAACGCTTTGAGTATTCTCTTTTTATAGCATCACTAAGTGAAACAGAAACAATTTGGGCAGATGCAGAAAGGGCAACAAGAAAAGATTCATTACAATTTTATTCTTTTAATTTTTTCCCAAGTTCTCTTAGAAGCATGCACAGAAAAATACAGATGTATACTTCAGATCTATGCTGAATTCCTTTCAGTGACAGGACAAGGAGATAACATGCTTAATAGATTCAAAGGGAGATTTACCATTCCGAGCACGACGTCACTCTAATTATGTTTACTCTAATTGAAAGCAAGGTTTTTTGGAATCTGAAATTACTTTCAGAATTTTTTTTTAAATAATGCAAGTGGATCAAATGTTGATCACAAGCATTTCAATCTTTCAAAATGTATTGGAAAATTAAATGAAAAGTAGAGTTTGGTACAAACAATGCCCCAGGGCAAAAAACAACTAACACTAGATTTTCCAGTCCAGCCATAACACAAATCAATTTGAGCACACTTCTATGGCCAGACTGCCAGATTGTTATGACTGCTAATTCACTCAATCAAAGAGTGCATTAGCACACCCGGCACAAATAGCTTTAACAATAGAGTGCACTTCTGAACAATTCTAAGATAGATCACAACGGAGAAGTAAAGGGGAAGGACATTTTTACATCTGCATATTTACTAATGGACCTGTTTCCTTAATAGAAAAAAAAAAAACTGAGATGAACTTCAGGCAGAGGTTTATTAAAGACCTATCCGAGTTTGGCAAATCTAGAAAGATATCAGGGTACCAGTAGTTCACTGACTTTGTTAAACATTTCTCAGGAGAGAGTCCAAAATTGATGTTTGCACTTCAGTAGTAAATCATTGAAGATGGAGAAATTATGCCAAGTAACTCTCTCAAGCCTTTTTAACTCAGACACATGGTCTCACCAATCAGCTCAGCAGATAAACCTCGACTGCCTTAAGCAAAGACTTCTCTACTTTTACACATTCCGTCTCTGACCTCCCCACTTAGGGTTCCAACTTCTGACTTTTAGTGACTCGCACTTCCACAGTCTCCCTCTCTTTTCCAGTCCCCTGCCTCTCCTGCAGCACAAGGAATAAGACTTTTATCTCACTGATACATTCTCTAATCAGGCGCAGAGAGCTTGGTGATAAATTATCCAAAGGATAGAAGGTAGGGAGCTGAAGGTGAACACACTGTAACTTGAAGCACTCTAACTTTATATTACAAACTTCCATTCTTAACAAAGAAGTGGTTAAAATGGTTATAAACAACTCTGACTTGTTTTACAGCATGGAAGTGTGTGCACTATATATATGCTTACTGAACACATCCAGTAATTTTCTGTTCACATTCGTGTTTACATAGATCTCAGAGACAAATGGCACAATTTGGCACCACTGTTCCTCCCTCCCTCTCTTCTATCCTCACTTCCTTTTCTCCTGGTTCAGAATGAAGGTAACCTGTGGCTGAAAATACTTTGCTTGTTATGGAGCATATTTTAAGAAATCTCTAAACCTCTGTCAGGGGAGGGAGGATAGTAGCAAAGAGAAGAATAGTTACAAAGAAAGAAATTATCGTGGAATTGTTTTTCTGACCCCAAGCTATATCATTTCCATGAGAAGCAGTCAATTCTCCCCGATAATTTAGTTATACTTACCCATCAGTACTTACTTCCAGTGTAAGTAGCCTAATTCCATCTGTGGGCTGGTACTGAGAGTTGCACAGCCAAATATTCGATAAAAAAACAAACACAGTGAGATCATTTTAAAGTTGGAATGTAAAAGGAAGCAGCAACAAGAATAATATAAATTGAGATTAACTCCCTTCATCTCTTAAATTGGGCCATTGTGAGAGGAATGGCAGACCAGATTGAAATAAGGTCAAAAAGTCAGGCAGGTATTTAAATCCCTAGTTTTCTAGTAAATATTCTACCTTTGATTGTACATTTTCATATGTGGCATTTTCTAATTCTCATGCTACTTTCTCTTTAAATAACCAAAATCTCATTTTACTCTAAAGAAAACCTGTATTAAAACATATGAATTGCTAAGAGATACATAGTTGGGCATGGGGGTTGGGAGAAGTCTTATGTAGTATAAACTCATATTTACTATTGAAACATAAATTAGCGTATAATTTTGTAATGTTAGGAGAAATGTGTTAAACTATAAAAGCTCCTATTGATTCACTGTCTGCTTTGTTGTTGTTGTTTTAACTTATTATCTTGGTCCTTTTTCTTTCTCTTTGCTTTATTAAATAAAAGAAGAGGTCATTGTCCAGCAAATAGCCTATAAAAATTGTTCTATTTGAAGTCAGAAATTTCAAGGATTGTTAGAAAAGACTAAACTGTTTATTTATTTATTGCCCTTCAGAACAAAGAGATTTTTTTAAAAGTTGAAAGAATAACAATTGCCACCTTCCAGCCTGAGATCTTGTATGTCAAGTTTCAGCCCAGAGCAAATTTTTACAACAAGTTATAAACCCCCTGTAACAGAGGGTTTATTATAATGGAAGTGCTGACACAACCTTAACTATAGCGTTGTAAACGGCTATGCTATAATATCCATTAAGCAGAAAGAAAAATAAGCTGGCTGATCAATAATTTATACAAAGAGTACCAACTGCAGACATAATAACTGTAATGTTTGCAAAGCAATCTCTCTGCTCTCCAGGCTTAACAGTAAACGCAAACTAGCAACGCTGTTAATTTCCAACTCCTACAGATAAGAATACAAACAAATTACTTAAAATTATATTTTGCTCAACATTTAGCATGCCTCGATGGGATAAAATAAAATTTAATTATGATGCAACTTGTGCCGGATGCAAAGCTGTTTTGTTTTCCAGCACATTTTATTATGAAAGGACATTCATTTGGAACATCAATTATGGGGAAATAGTATGTTTCACTGAGTTGACTTGGGTCAGACAGGCTCTTCTAAGAGTTATTCAGACATGGAAACAGATTGACACTGTTTAACTTCAAAGAAAGTTACAGGGTTTTACAGAGCCACAACCTGAAATACAATACTGCAGGCTCTGATCCGAGTCAACTGTCAGTAAAAACACACCTTGTCGTTAGAGTTCATGGGAAAAAAGACATTGGTTTGGAAAATGTGGCCATCATTAACATCTAGTGAATCTTGGAGAGCTCAATCAATGATAAGCCTCATTTGCATGGAAGCAAGATGTGTCGTTTCTACCTAGTAAATATAGATCATAAAATGTGAGCATTATTTTCTTTTCTGGAAAATTTTGAAAAAGGTATTTTCGTAGACGTCCACAATTATTACTGCTTTGTTTTCTATAGTGTCCACATATGTGGAGGATGCTATTGTGATATTTTTGTTCCTGTTGACGGCTTTTGAAGCAAGAAAAGAAGATTTGAGAGGAGTAAAAGAAGGAAATAGGAGAACTGAAGGATCTCAAATTGCCCACTCTGTATATACTTGAGGTTGAACCAGATTGTACATTTCTGAGGTTCACATCTCCATCAGTCTTTTTGTCTGTTCATTTCCTGAGGGGGTGTGGAACCCAGCAGAACGAAGAGACTTTGCTATCAGAGTTGTAAAATGGTGTATTACCCTGTGAGCAATTGCACTTGGAAAGGAACCAGTAATTTATATGAGAAGTGTTTAAGATTGCCTGCTCACCCAGTGATCCATGCCAGGTCAGTTCCAGTAATGCCAGAAAACAAAAGGAGGTGCACATCCCTGGGAAAGAGACACCTTATACGCCTTAAGAGCTTGTGAAGGGAAGCACTAAAATGCCATTTTCTCAAATGAACTGGTCATTACCATTTAAAATCCTGAGGGCCGTGGAACTGGGGAGGAGAGAAAGAATTTTTCTTTTGATTTAACAGGCCTCTGAAGTACTAGTTTTAAGGGGGAGGTGTTTTGTTGTGATTGTTTCAGCCCTACGCTTCAGCAAAGGTTACATCTTGAAACAAAAGTGCGGTTTTTAACAATGAAATGGAAAAGGTTGAACACCATGGCTCTGAGAATGTACTTGGCCCATTTTAAACTTAGAAATTGACTGTTTTAAAAATGACCAGTACAAATAGTAACACAACTGTCTATTAATAATATCTATGCCAGGTTCTAAGTTGTTGTTAATTTTTTACTTGAACAGATTTTGCCAGACCAACCCCTCACGCCTCCAGTTTTCAAGAGAGGACTGTGAGATACTGGCAGGGTGTTACATTAGAAATCACTTTCTGGGCCAGCCCTGGTGGCCTAGTGGTTAAGTTCAGCATGCTCCATTTCAGCGGCTGGGGTTCGTTCCCAGGCATGGACCTATACCCCTCCTCTGTCAGTGGCCATGCTGTAGCAGTGGCTCACATACCAAAAGAGGAAGACTGGCAGCAGATGTTAGCTCAGGGCGAATCTTCCTCAGCAAAAATAAAAAATAAAAAAAAAAAATCACATTCTTCATAGCGCTTTTTATTGTTGATCAAGTTAATCAACGTACAGGCTCTGAGTATACAGGCACTTGGGGAGAGTTTGCACTGTTGCCATCCTCAGGCATGTGCCTTCCTCATATGCCATACAGTCATTTTAGTTTTTTAATCAGAGTTCAGTTCATGCACATGTCCAGCATATCTTCACTTGTATGTTTAGAGAAGAAACTAAGAAAGGGACAGTTTCCTATATGTCAGGATTTTTGATTTACTGATTGGCTGAAGATTCAGCACATCCAGGAATCTTTGCTGATTTATCCCTATGTGTGGTAATAACTTTCACCATGCATTCCAATGGGTGAGGTAATTGTCTTATGCTTTTCTACTTGTTGATATGGTTCTCTTCAGGTGGTCTCAAGTAATTTCTACTCCTTTTGGATAGCTAGTATAATGCCTAACACTTGCTGGGTGCTCAATAAATGTCAGCTGGGTAATTAAAATTGCTTTTATGTTATGCCATCCATTCCCTTCGTCCCCAAATTGTGTAAACTGCTCATTCTCCAAGTCATGTGTTGTTTGATTCAGACCAGGATATTAAAGACTAACAAAATTTTACATATGCTCATTTCTGTTGTAATGTACTGCTAATTTAGGAAAACTCTCAAGGCAAAAATCCAGAGATGCTAGTAAATTGGGTTTCAAAGAGCTGGAAAAGAGAATCATAGACCCATAACAAAAGCTCACATCTGACACTGGTACAGAAAGAATCCTCTTAGTCGTCCAAGGAGCCACTGGGGAGGGTTGAGTCTTCACCAAGACTGAAAATATGTGAGGCTGTACTCTGAAGTGCTGCTACAGATGATGAGGACAGGTAGGTTTGTTTGTGAAATTCTACCTCCCAAATGTGAGTAAGAAGGAGGCATGTGCAACAATTTGTACAGTCTTTACTTTAACCACCATCACTTTAATGGACATAACATTCTCTGTTATACAAAGCATACTTTTTGTGTGTGTACTGACAGTATACTCGTTGCTGAGGATGTAGAGAAGAAAAAGATACTCATCCTGATCAGACTTTCATATACATTCTCTCAGTTGAGTCTTACTGCCTTAACTTCATTGAAATTGTGTGTTAGGGGAGCCTAGAAGATTATTTAATCCTAGGACTGCAGATCTCATCCTGCCATTTCCCTATCCGATGAGGATGCCAGACATCACAAATTGTTCTCAGATCCTTCCCTGAGAGCTCAGAGACAATCTCAGAGACATTCCCAGCATGGAAGTGTAGGCACCCTTTCACTACCAGCCCATTTGATTCATCCTTATATATCATCCTTTATCTTGCAAAAGAGGAAACTGACAATTAACAAAATATGAAGACTTCCCCTTATACTCACAGCTAGTTGAGGCTTAAGCCAGGTATTAAACTCAAGTCCTCACTGAATTTTTTCCCCCAACTATCCTTGAAGGAGACCTTTTTGAGGTGAGCAGGGGAATTTTTTTCATTTCATATGTAAAGGAACTATAAAAATAATAGACTGGCACAGGTGGATCTAGATTCATGGTTCTCTGCCTTTTTCTACCACTGTATAATGAATTTCCATAAGCTCTAACAGAGCTACTGATGTGTTCTCCGTGGCTGCTTAGATGTTTGCGCTCATGTGCTACAATGCAGCATGATGAGGATGGAGAGTCTTGAAAAAGAGTTGGGGAAATACTGTTATTTCAAGGGCAAGATTTTGAGATCCTGAGAAATACTGAACCAGTACGTGATATCAAAACTTAGTCAAACTGCAAAAACCCCTGGGGCTCCTTGACTTTTGTGACTATCTCTGGTTTCCTTTGGTTAAAAAATGAGAGCATCCACCAGTAAAAGTCACCTGTTGAAGTCCTTTGCAAACTCTGGCATTAAACCAGCAGTTGACTGTGTAAACACATTACTTTTCCGTAGTCTCTTACCAGCTTTAGTTTGCTTTTCCATAGGGTACTATTCAGCCTCTTTCTCCTATCCTTTTTCATCCTGATTTCAAGAAAGCTCACTTTCTATTTCTTTTCCAAGAGATGATTCGGGAATCACTCACAGCTATTCCCAACAGAGCCATAGCATGCCCTCCTGCTGCCCCATTTAAATAGTCTGAACTGTGTGGCTTTTTCATTTACTCTCCCTTTAGATGGAAGCTGCAAAGTAGAGAAGGCTTGAATGGCCTGTGTCTTCAAAGAAGCGCCTTGAGCTCTGGAATGCAACAAAGTGGGAGAGACCACTGAGCACTAGGAAATGTCAACAATGAGAGGGAGACGCCTGGGCAGGTGGATTGGGGCCTTACTCTA